>NC_142514.1:116633750-116942500 GCF_057876585.1 Rhinolophus sinicus | reverse complement strand
TCCTACAGTATGTGAACTGAGCAAGGAAGGACAGTGAGTGGCAGCTTGACAAAAAAACCCCAAACCTGATAGTGTCATTTTCATGATTTAACCAAATGATACTGTACTACTGAAAACTTAAAATCAACAGCCTAGTTAAATTTTGAATATCTAAGGCCTCAAATTTCTCCCCTCAATAGGCTTTTACGTGAAAGTTCCGGTGTGTTTTTCCAAGTGAGTACCCATTTCCCGGTCTTTCCCGTTCAAGCCTACTCGGAGACAAAGTGAAGCCCCTTATTTGAAATAATAAATATTACCATATAACTTCTGAATTGCTTCAATATCATCCTGTGAAAGTTTGAAATCTTCAGAGTCTTTATCTTCATAGGTTGGATACATCACAGCACTGGGATCAGACGAATGACCCAGACCCAAAGAATGGCCAAGTTCATGGGTTGCAGCATATAGCAAGTTAATTCCTAAAACCGAAGAGTGACATGCAGTAACTATAAAAACAACTATATACATAATAAAATATAATATAGCATAATATATAATAGAAAATGAAATAACCATAAAAATACCTAACTCTTGAAATCCTCTGCAGTTTACTTATTTGTTTCTAGGACTTCATAAGGAGGAATGGTTTAGAACAGGGGTATCCAAACTGCGACCCGTGGGCCAACTGCAGCCCATGATCTATTGTTAATTGGCTCGCAGCAAATTCCAAAAATTTATTTAGTTTACTTAAATAAACAGGTGAGGCAATACATACTTCACTTCGAGTGAGTGGTCTGACTGTTTGTGTATTTTACCACATATGGCCCTTGGTGAAAAACGTTGAAAAAAGTTTGGACACCCCTGGTTTAGAAGGAAAATCAGAATGCTAGTGTTTTAATCTCATTACCCCATTTTTTTTAAAGTAATGTTTTTCTGCCTATTTGCTTCTTATATAATTACTCAGAGAGCAGTATTCTGTAGAAAGCAAAGGCTTTAGAAGCATTAAGATCTAGGTTTCAAACTCAGCACTGCTACTTACTAGTTGGATGGCTCTAAACACATTAACTGATAGTACTAAGTCTTATTTCCTCATCTGTTAAATAGAGATAATAATTCCTACCTTGTAGATTTGTCATAGTAATTAGAGTTTCCCAATATATGAAAAATAATGGCTGTTAAATAGTGTCACTAAATGATAGTGACTTGGATAGCAGGAGAGAGAAAGTTGGCTTTGAGAAAACAAGACGGAAAGGCAGGATCGCCAGGCAATGCTGGGTTTTGCCTCTGATCTATTAAATTGTATTACATATATGCTTTTCTCTCCCTCAGACTCATAGAAAGGTTTTGCAAATAAGGGGGAAGGTGTAAACCTGTGAGTTTGAATGGAAAGAGTTCCAATTGTGGTGCATTAAATTGGCTTTAGCCTACCTTGAATGGAAAGAAAGGAGAATGAAAAGGACATGCAAGATGTAAAATGGAGGCGGTGTCATAATTTCACACAGGTTAGATTTTCACAGCAAGGCATCACTCTGGTGGTGAATTCCCACTGCCAGTACTAATTTCCCTTTCAAGGACAGTATTAGTTTGTTTTTTCTTTTTTTTTTAGAATTGCCTCCAATTAGAATATGATGGGCTGGGTTATGGTGTGAGTCCTTTCTAAACAACAGTGAATAATCTCAGAATTGTATATAATTCTTAAATATCGTAGTTGCTGCTCTTCTTTCTCTTCAATTAAAAAACTTAAATTTGGGGGAAACATAAAGAAAGAGCTATAATTTATTAAATTATTAATATATTCCAAACACTGTGCTAGGCACTGTATAAGCATTATGTAATTTAATTCAAAGAACAATCCTATGAGGTGGGGATTATTTATAGTCCCATTTCATAGATGAGAAAACTGAGGCTCAGAGAAGTTGACTAACTTGCCCAAAGACACATAGCGAGTAATTGGGAGAGGCACAGCAAAGTAAACTCAAAGTTGCTTGACTTCATAGCCTGAGCTTTCGTCTTCTGTATGTGTAGCATTATGAACATATTAAATGAAATTATGCTTTTAAAGCACATAGCACAGTGGTTAGCTGTTAGCAAGGTCTCAGTAATTACTACTAATCAAAGCAATTATCAAATTAAAGTTAGTATAAGAAGTTCGAGATTTTTAAAAAGGGTGTATAATAGAAGAGAGATGGGATACTGTACCTAAACTGCTGCCATCAGTCCAGCGTTCGTCCTCATCAAAGTGGGCATCTCCTCCTAGGCCTGGCCCAGGAGCGAAGGCATGAGCTAGTATATTTCCTGGTCCATCAAATGGGTACAAGTCCCCGTGAGCTGAAAGAAAATAGGCTGATTGCCCTTAGTGACTGAATTTATCAGGTTGGTGCAAAAGTAATTGTGGGTTTTGCTATTATTTTAAACCTTTTTAACCCTAATTATTTTTGCACCAATCTAGTAACTCAACTCAGTTTGAGTTTATGACTATGGAGCCTGGAAAGATGAGCCCAGTCCAAGAATTTAGCATTGTGTTATCAGCAGCCAGTTGTATATGCAGGGTGGTTTGGTGTTTATTTGTCACAGCACTTTTCCTTTCACAGAACACTGCCCATCACTGATAACCACCATATATCGAAAGCTTATTGGATATGGGACTTGAAATATATTTACATCGAACTTATAGTTGCATCTAAGTGTTAAATTTGATCTCTTTGCTTGGCTGATGGTGGCAGGGTGGACACTGAGTGTGAGTACTGCCTTCAGCCAGAAACTTGTGTACCATTTAGTATAATCCTTCTTAAAGATTTAGCTTATTCTTTGTGGTTATTGTAGACAGTCTTTTGGAGAACATGCTCAAAGGGTCTTAAATGGATTTGAATAGTACTTTTGATTGTGATGGAGAGCTATTTATTTTCAAATTGGTATCAGGCCATATCCAGTTTATCTAGTTCTTGAAAAATATGGAAAGCCATGATCAGTGCTTTCCATAACATTTTCTTTAGTGTTGTCAATATTGTGGCTGAAGTTTAATTTCAGCTAAATTCTCAACACCCAGTCATTTCAGTATTAGAACAGACCAAAAGAACAGTATTTTCCTCTAAATTTGCACCATGAAGCACTAGTAATTAATAGCAGTTCATGTACATGTTACATCACCCTAAGCCCTTTAATATGAAAGTTCTCTGTTTTCTACTTTTTTGCTACAGGAGGAGTGTGGGTAACAGTCCACAGGGGCTGTCCTTTTTCTTCAGGACCACTTAAAGCTTTTGGAAGGTGTAACCCCTTTTTTCAGTTTACTGTTGATGTTAGTTAGATATATTTTAAACTGTCCTATAAATATAAGTGTGTGTATGTGTGTGTGTGTGTGTGTGTGTGTGTATACACATGCTATAAAATAGGGGTTGGCAACGTTTTTCTGCAAAAGGCCAGATAATAAGTAATTTAGGATTTGTGGGCTTGATGGTCTCTGTCACAATTACTAAAAACCCTGCCATTGTAGTCCCAAAGCCGTCATAGACAATAGGTAAATGAAGGCTCATGGCCGTATTCTAGTAAATATGTATTTGCAAAAACAAATAGTTGGCTGGATTTGGCTTATGGGCCATAGTTTTTCATCCTCTGTTATAAAAAGTGGCCCTAAATTAATGGACTAGAAAAAGAGCTGACAAGACCAAAATCATTAAAGATCCTAAATTCTGAAGAAAGGAAGGCACTGACATTAAAGACAAGCAAAACAGCACACAGGATTTGCCTGCAGGAATCTTCCTCACCTCCTCTTGCAAAGCCAATCATGATGTCAGCAATTCCCCGATGAATTCTTTTGAAGTGCAGGGGGATCTGTTTTCTCCACATTTCGAAGGCCTTGGCCACTAGTTGATTCACTTTGAGATGTGATAAGTCTCGAGTATATGATAGGATCCTGGTAGCAAACAAGAAAACAATGTTTGTTTTGACTTCTTAGGAAAGGGCTTTATTGTTTTTGCCAAAATGAACCAAAGCAAAACTAACCTGTAGGTGACTACTTTGGAAGTCCATTTTGGGCTATTTGGGAATAGTGAGTATTCTGCAACATCTGGCATTCCACATCTGGGCTTCTGCATTATTTCTATGATGCGGGAGTTTAACATTCCAGTTATAGGCAGGTGAAAGAATTTTTGCATCTCCTTGAGTTTGGCTTCTATACTATTGACATCCCTTGTTTTTGAGTCATATGGATAAAATCTCTCGAGATAGTCCTGTTGGAAAGAGAGTAATTGATCTCTAATTTTTGTTTATTGTCTTCTTTTATCTCAGAAATCTGCACCTTTTTGCCTCTGATTTCTGTGGACTCACATATTAATTATGTTTAAAGACACATAGTTACATAGTCACCAAGTAAAATAAATGTGTATTATAAAAGCAGCCCTGGGGGATGTAAAGTACAGCATAGAGAATATAGTCAACCTTATTGTAATAAATATGTATGGTGTCAGATGGGTACTCACTTATTGGGGTGATCACTTTGTAAAGTATATAAATGTCTAATCACTATGTTGTACACCTGAAACATACAAAGTTGCATTATAACTGTAATTGAAAGATAAAAAATTAAAAAACAAGTGTGCATGAATGAGAAGAAAATTTAATATTGACAATGAAGCATTGTCATTCCATTTCATGAGCAAAAGTAAAGAGTCCCTCTATTTCTCTTTTATCCCATTAAATGTTCTGAAGAGAAACCTACTGTACACTTTATGTAACATAGAATTGTCTGTAACAGCTAATCAGGAAGAATGATTAGTGTGTCCTCAAGAGGCACAACTGAGACCTTCCCTCACATCAGAGACCCTGTGGGGACATCCAAAGTCACCCAGCCCCTTCTAAGATTCTCTGGAAATCTGGTCGCATCTAAAGTTAAAGGATGTTAAAATTTTAGTCCTGGGAAGGGATATTATGAAATTATAGTTTAATGTACATATTCTCAAACCTCATAGCAACTAAATGATTTGCTCAAGGTCACATATTAAATTAGTAGTGGAACTGGACCTGAGTTTCCTGATTGCTGGTCCTGTGTTCTTTATACTGTTAAATCACTTGTAAATCCCATTTGTGAGGCTGCAGGATAAAGCAGGTCTCCCAGGGTCCCTGGAAATTTCTTAAAGGACCCAAGTATCTATCTGGTTATGAGACTAGCTGCTGGACTAAATAGGAAAAAAAAAAAAAAAAAAAAAAACCAGAATGAAATAACAACAGTGGCAGCAGACTCACAAGAACTTTTATCAAGCACTTACTAGATAGTGGCAGGGACTATGTACTAGGAGCTTTACATACTTATCTCACTTAAGCCTCATAATTACCCTGTAAAGGGGAGGTATGTCATTGTTATTCCTATTTTACATATGAAGAAAAATGGCTCAGAGAAACAAAATAACTTGTGCAAGGCCAACCCATGGGTAACTAAAGGAGACAATATTTGAATTTGTGCTCTGATTCCAAAGCCCACTTCATTAGAAAAATGTATAGGGTGATATAATGCATGATAGTATTATTGAAATAATTTAAACATTTGCTCTCTCATTGGCTGTCTAATTTGAAGTAGGTGCAACGGTTACTTGTCTCAGAACCTCTATGTTGCACTGTATGTAAGTAACCTTAGTAATGTGCTCTCTCTTCTTGTTAACAATAATTATGTTTCATTCATTGCAACAACTACTCGTTGTTCATCCGTGACAGTTAGGAATTAATCCCTTATTTAAAAACAAACGATGCATTTTGTCCATTCCAGAGGTACAGGCTTTACAAAGACACCCTTTGGAGGAAATTTCTCTGTATCCTTGAGATGAATTTTCCTGCCTTCCGTAAATCTAGCTAACCTCTCTCTGGCTTACTGGCAGCTTGCTTGTTAAGTAAAGGGATTCAATACTCGTAAGTGTCCTCCTTCTGGAGAATCTATTAGGTGGAAAATACGAAATCGCTGCTTTGGAGGTAAAAAACAGTGAAATATCAGTAATTTCATATGGTTCAATCAAACATATTACTGGGACTTTTAAAAGTCAAAGTTAATGTGAAATAGAACCCAACTGTTCCTATGCTTAAAGCTTCAATTTATAAACAATTCTTAGGGCTAAAGATCCCATTATTTTGCCAAATATTTACACTTATTAGGCTGCTTATAAAGTACTGTATTAGAAAGAACATGATTTTTGAACCAAAAGACATGTCCTTGACTTCTATCAAAACACATCCTTGATTTTCCACCATTAACAAGTATGTGAATCAACTTAACTTTGGTTTCTTCTTTTTCTCAGGATACAGCTAAGAATTAAATGACATGATGTATATGAACTACTTTATAGTTGTTACATACATGATATTTGGTAGTGTTATTACTTCATTTAATCACTAGAATATTCCTGTGAGTTATAAACCACATAGTATTATTATTTCTATTGGACACATGAGAAAACAAAGTCAAAACTTTATGTCTTGCCCATCATCACACTTATAAGTGGAAGAGCCATAACGTCTACCCTTATTTTCTGATTTCAAGTTTCTCCATTACAAGTAGTCCTCATTATAAGAGGCAACACTCTGCTCTTATGAAAAGAATCTCAAGTTACCATAAATAATAATAACAACTTCAACTTATTGCATATGAACAATGTTCCAAGTATGGTGTTAAGTGCTTCCCAACACCTTTACTTGGTTGATACCATTATAATATCCAACTTCCAAATTAGAGAACTGAAGCTTACAGAAATTTAATAACATTCCTACGCTCATCTACATAGTGAGTGGAAGAGCTGGAACTTGAACCTACTTTAGGAAGGCTCTAAAGGCTGCTCTTAATAGCTATTTGATTAAAACATATGTCGCCTTTATAGTAGAAAAATTACCAAAATTGAAAAACGCACTTGCTAATGCTGGTGCAGAGATCATGGAGACCCAGATGACTGGGCCAGTGACATACCTGAGCCTGTTTCCACTGTGGCTCACTCATGCCTCCTGCCTCCAGGGGAAGCGGCAGAGCCAGGCCGCTGGGCAGCAGACACACAGCGCACAGCAGGGCCAGCTGCATAGCTGCTGTCCACAGGCTGTTCTCAGACCTATGGTTGGTTTGGTGTTTTCTGCCAGAGGCTTCAGAGATTTATATAGTTTCTCAGCCCTGAACGTAAAAATAGGTGACTCATTAGAATGGTTTGTTCTTTGTAGTTTCTACAGAACTTTGAAAGTGTGTGTTATTTTTTATTAATGACAACAAGGAAGTATTATGTTCTTATTGGCAGGAAGCACACAATGTGTTTGTCTTGGATTTTTTTCCTTGTCTCCTGTGTAAAATTTAGTCCATGAGAAAACACATTTTATTTGCTGGAATTAAACTGCTACTCCGATCTTACTATCGTAATTTAAAATTTAAGGGAGCATCATTGAGGACACTATTGTACTGCATATCTTAAAAGAGCTTTTTAAAAAAACAACACATTGAAATGCATAGAAAAGTACATAAAACATATAAGTGATCAAATAATCATTAAAGATTCTGTAACAGTCATCAAAGTCAAGAACTAGAACACTGCCACCACCTTGTGGTCCTGTAGAGGGGGAATGATGGCAGGAGTGGCAGGAGGAAGAAATGCTGAGCTGTGACTGGGTCAGTGGCCACCCAGAGCTGTACTCCATGCCCTCATCTTCCAGATACCTTGGCGGAGCACTGAGAATTCCCTTCTTTAAGTCTCCTTTTAATCAGATTATTTCTTTTCTTAGTGGTCAACAGTACTCCGAATTTCTCTTCAATTACATGAAAAAATAACAACCAAATAAAAGTCTTCAAGTATGGCTTGACTATGTAACTACCATACTCATCATGCTTCACATTCTATAGAAACAGGTTTCTCCAAAGCTAGCCTTTCAATTTGGAAATCACTGTATCAAATCTTTCTCTTCTAATCACCCTGACTCCAGTTGCTAACTAGACATTGGGAAGGCTGCTTTGGTTCTTGATATACATCATGGTTATTCTACATATAGCAATTAAGTATCCATGATCTAGAGATTCTAGTTCAACTGCTTTATTTTTACTAAAGATAAAATTGAAGCTAAGGTGATAGATTAATTTATTTCCCTAAGGTCACACAGATAGTTAATATTAGTCCTGACTCCCAATCCAGTGCTTTTTCTATCACATCACATTGCTTATTCATTTTGTCATTATATTATACATTTCTTGGGAGAGCACCATGGCTTTTGACTATAATGCATCATAGAAAACACTCCAAGTATACTAGTGCTGAAAATTTATTCAGGTATCTTCTAAACCATTACATAGATGCTTTAATTCTGTGTAGTCACAGTTGAACTATACTTGAGGACCTGGTATCTTTAGTCAGTGTCTGGTATGTAACAGGTGCACAATAAATGTTTATAGAATAAATGAATATTTATGAACTTGGATCAGCTAATATGGAAATTATATGAGGTTTTCTGTGATCTTTGAATTGAATTAAAGTTCAAAGGCATTTCCTAGATTTTATATTTTTATTTTTAGTAATTCAAAGCACATTAGACACTACAAATATTTTAAATAAATTTTAGTAACCCTCTTGAATAGTCACTTTTGGATAGGGAGAAAGAAGTTTTCTCTTGTTCATCTAAACTGTAATTAGTGAAAAAGCAACTGAGAAGGATTAAGTCCCATTTCCAACGTTTAGAAACTTATGCTCTGGTGCTGGGATATAGGGAGATAAATACTTTTAAAGCAATGTGACATTTAAAGCATTGCATATTATAAGCATATGCAATGCTACCAAGTAGAAGGGAATAGCTAATTTTTCCTATGGAAATTGAGGAATGATTAATATAGGAGGTAGCATGTTAGCTGGATTTGGGAGGATAACTAGGAGTTCCCTTGGGATAAGCCATTATAGGAAGAGAACCTGGAAAGAGAAGAGCATGGATAGAGAAAAGTAAGCACTTGGTGTTGCTGCGGAATGAGTGGCTGGAAAAGCAGGTTGGGGTCAAGTTGGGAAGAGCCAGTCTTGTACACAAGGCAGTTCGGACTTTGTCCTAAATGTTGTCGAGGAATGTTTTAAAGGAAGAGAGTAGCCTTATTAGATTTGTTGTAAGAAAATGTTTGTGGCTGTTCTGAAGGTGGATTGTGGAAGGACAGATGACTCTCTGTAGAGAGATATTAGAGAGGCAGACAGATCAAGAAAAAGTTATTACAATAATTCAGGTGAGAGAGGGAGGATAAGCCCCTAAACTAAGAATGACTGGATATAAAAGAGGAAGGAAATTCAAGATCTATGAGGTGTGATCACAAAATACAGTGAATGTTTAAATAAAAAATAATTTCTAACAGTAAAAGACACATTGCCATTAATTCCCCTCAAGATACTCTTGTTCACTTTGAACACACTTATCCCATCATTCTTGCCACTTTCTGAAGCAGTTCTGCAAGTCCTCTTTAGTTGCACTGTCGTGGCTGCCTCAATGTTCTGAATTGATTCAAAACGTTTACCTTTTATGGTCATTTTGACTTTGGGGAAGAGCCAGAAGTTGCGTAGTGCCAGATCCAGTGAATAAGGTGGATGAGAACACATCATAATGTTTTAATTTGACAGAAATTGCCATACCAGAAGTGATGTGTGACATGGTGCATTGTCCTGATGGAGGATAAAGTAAATATACCCATGAAAGAGGACTTCCAGAACTGCTTCAGCAAGTGGCAAAAATGATGGGATAAGTGTGTTCGAAGTGAGGGGAAGTATTTTGAGGAGGGATTAATGGCAATATGTTTTTAAAAATTTAAACATTTACCATATTTTTTGATCACACCTCATATATATTATAGAAGGTAGGACTGATAAAAACAAAACAAAACAAAACAAAACAAAAACTTAGGAGCTGATTGGTTGCAGGAGTGAGGAAAAGAGAATTAAAGATGGCCGAAGAGTAATGGATTTAGTGGAAGGTACTACTGCTAATACAGAGACAAGGCTTACAGGAGGGACACAGGGACTTGGATGTGGAAGCAATGACACCAATTTTGAATCACGGGTTTGAATATTTCACCTGGAAAATCAGATCTGGAACTCATGAGAACGATGTGCTCTATAGATACTTGCTGTGAGGGACTTATTTCTAAAGAAGGAAAACCATAATTTTTTTTTTATTGTGGTAAAATATGTACAACATGAAACTTATCATTTTAACCATTCGGAGTGTACAATTCAGTTACTTTAAATACATTCACAATGTTGTGCAACCGTCACCAATATCTATTTCCAGAACTTTTTCATCATATCAAACAGAAGCTCTGTACCCATTAACCAATAACTCTTTCCTTACTCTTCCCTTTAGCCCCTAGTAATTTCTATTCTACATCTTATCTCTATGAATTTGACTATTCTAGGTATGTCATATAACATAATAGTTGTCCTTTTGTGTGTGGATTATTTCCCTTAGCATAATGTTTTCAAGATTCATCTATGTTGTAGTTTGTATCAGAGCTTCATTCTTTTTTTATGGTATATCCATTATAAAGGATATACCATATTTTGTTTATCCATTTATCAGTTAATGGACACTTAGGAGGTTGTTTCCACTTTTTGGCTATTGTGAATAATGGTCTAATGATCATTAATGTTACAAATATCTGAGTCTCTGTTTTTAATTATTTTGGGTATATACCTAGGAGTGAGATTGCTGGGTCATATTGTAATTCTAGGTTTAACATCCTGAGGAACCACCAAATTGTTTTCTACAGAGGCTGTACCATTTTACATTCCCACCAGTAATGCATGAGGATTGAAATTTCTCCACATCTTTGTCAACCTTTTTTTAGTTTCTGTGTTTAAATTTTTTTTTACAACTATCTTAGTAAGTGTGAAGTTATATCTCATATGATTTTGATTTGTATTTCTAATGACGAATATTGTTGAGCATCTTTTCATGTGCTGTTGTCCATTTGAAAATCTTCTTTGGAGAAATGTCTATTCAGGTCTTTTGCCAATATTTTTAATTGGGTTGTTTGTCTTTTTGTTGTTGAGTTGTAGAAGTTTCTTATATATTCTGGATGTGAAACTCTTATTGGAGATGTGATTTATAAATATTTTTCCTTTTCTGTAGGTTGTCTTTTCATTTTCTCGATAATGTTCTTTGATGCACAAAAGTTTATAATTTTGATGAAGTCCAATTTATCTATTTTTTATTTGTTTGCTCATGCCTTTGGTATCATATCTAAGAATCCACTGCCAATTCCAAAGTCATGAACATTTTCATCTGTGTCTTCTAAGAGTTTTATGATTTAAGCTCTTCTATTTATGTCATTGATTCATATGCTTTATTTTTGATAGCTTTCCTTTTTGTACTTTTGATTTGTCCCCTGCTGTAGTGTGATTTTCTGCTTTGGTGTTCTGACCAGGCTGACTTAACTTGTTATCATGTTAAAGGGGAGTCATTCAGCCTTGGTCAGTTTCCTTCTGTGTCATAATGACAAAATATTTAACCTCTCTGTGCTTCAGATTCCTTATCTGAAAATGGGAAGTACCTTTCTTTTAGGGTTGTAGAAAGGATTAAATGAGAGGATTAAGTGTACAAAAGACTTAGCCGTGTTTTGGATCATGGTAAGAGTTCTCTAAGTGCTAGCTAGTATGGTTGTCAGGTCATTAGATGCTTGGAGTTTTTATGTATTGTGATGCCCTTTTTCTTTCACCTCTAAGAACCTCGCGTGGTGATCAGATAACTCACTATAAAAGAAAATAGGGAATTTAAATAGTTTTTTTCCGATCATTTTATTGGTGCCAATAATGCCAACGATTCCTGAGAAACAAGAAAATAACTATTTTAAATATTACAATGTAGTGTGTTATAATAACCAACCAAAGAAATCTCTTTATCATAGACCTTACTGACTTTTTAAACTAGAAAAGCATTTGTGGTGTTTATCAATAAAATCTTAGGGTGGATAGTATGAACAACAGAACATATCCACGGAAGAAAAAGTCACAAAGATTGAAATAGAGTAAATCAGTTGTTAGGAGAAGTGACACAACTTTAATTTTGAATGCATGAAAGCATTTCATATTCAGGAGAAGATGGGTTTATACAGAGGAATGCAAGGCAGTGGAATACTTCAGTGAACGTAACTGATGATGTGAATGGCCTTACCACTACATCTGGGTGAGAGGTGACCGAAAAAGATGACATCTAAGCCTGTTCTAAGTAGAATGTGAGCTGTTGCAGCAATGTGGCCTCTTATTACAGCTGCCACTACCCTGAGGCCCATCAGCTAATGGAAGAAAAGTTCTAGAATTGGGAAAATAGATGAGGAAGGAGGACACAGAGGGAAGGGAAATGAGAAGAAAGTGAGAGAGAGGATGATCAGAGTTACTATTCTTTAAGCTTCCTTCCTTCACCACCAAATGGAGAAAGCAAAAACAAAACCATTTACTCTTCCTCTTTGTCCCTTTTTGCCCCCTCAGATCCTAAGCTGTAAAGATCTGGGCCTTCCTTAACCAAGCCCACCTCCCCTGCTTGCAAGAAGAAGGGTAGGGAAACTTTGAAACAGAGCTAGATATTCTTTCCATTAGTGCCAATTTTTAGAAGTTACACCTCAGAAAGAAAGGGCAGTGATTATCTCAGTCCAAATCTGAAATAGGATATAACTTTGATGTTTGACCGCCTCCAGGTGGACTCACAAGCATTAGCTTTGTATAATAGATTTAAAACGGGAGAGTAAGGGGTAATGGAAGGATATTTAGAGTCCAGCACCATACTGAAGACAAATTAAAATTTAGTGCTAAGTTCCCAGTTCTTAAATAACTCTCTCACCAACTAGATCTTCTGCTTCCTGCCCTGCTGCTGGGCTTTTCCTATTCCCACTAGCTTCTAACCCTAAATTTTAGCTTTATTATTATTTTTTAATTAGGGCACTCTCAGTAATCTCCAGTTTGTCTCCTCACAATCCAAATTTCAGGGCCTCTCTTTCCATTACTAAGGTATTTTTCTAAACAAAGGCAGTTATTTCTCTAGAGGAATTTTGTGCCTACTGGTAAAACAAGAACTTAGTTCCTCAGCTACATCAGGTAACACGAACTACACTTAGAGTGTCTGTAGTGGTAATTCATATTTATGGCTATATTGTTTTTTATGATTAAAAAATAGAGAGAAGCAAATAATTTACCTCAGATTGTGTCTACAACTACAATGGCAAAACTTCCTCTGAATGTAGATTTTGGCAGGAATAATTTTGGCTTTCAGTCAATTACTCTGGAAAATTTTACCCTACTCTCTCCCCTCTTCTTCTATGTTTATTGACAATGAAAATTAATTAGATTGATGCTTAGAGCCAGAACAGTTATTGGGACATGCTATTAGACAACATGCTATTTATTGTATTGTGTTACAAACATAGCTTCAAGTGGTTTGCAAAACTAAAACCAGCAATAATTTTTGCAGAAAGCCAAGCATCTTAGGGCTTTGGATGACCCCTGTGGGAGGAGGGATGGCAAACCCACCTCTCTGAATCAGCTCGCTTCTGGTTACTTTGTCCATAGTGCAGCACCTGGGTTCTAACTGGACCACACCCTCTGATCCTTTTGAAGCCAAATCTGTGGCTCACCAAGGGTGGTGCTTCCACTCAGTTTTCTCATGTGGTTAGGGCTAAGGGAATTTGCTGGTTTAAGTCTAGTTTCAGGTTGGAGCCAGTTCCATGATCAACTGGGGGTTTATCTCTTCTTCTAGTCCCTTCCCTCCAGTTTATTGTCACTAGTCCTACCCCCCTCAATCTCTGAGCTCCCTAATGCTTGTCCTTCCTCCGTCAACTTTCAGGATTTTGTATAGATCATTAGTGTGATCTTTAACCTCCATCAGTGGTCCCAAGGTTACTTGCATTTTAATCCTATGTCTATAAGCGAGAATAATCATTTTCCTTCTCAAGAGATTCCAGACATCAGTGAATAAGTACAGGTCATTTTGAAGGAAAGGAGCCCTTCCTGCCTGCCCCTGCCTCCATCACATATCCCCTACTTTGTCAATGTCTGTTTCTGGGCCTTTATCACCTGCAAAGAGTTTTGTCATTAGTTCCTTATTGCCTATAACTTCTCAAATTTTTCTATTCAGATACTCTTAGGGGTTCTAAGGTGTGGTCCAAAGTAGCTCACCATAGATGGGGAAATTTCTTTGATATCTTATGTTTTATTAGGTCGGTGCAAAAGTAATTGTGGTTTAAAAGGTTAAAAATAATTGCAAAAACCACAATTACTTTTGTACCAACCTATGTTATACCTGATTATTTGATTATATATTTGCCATGCTTCCTTAGACTTACAAACTTAACTATCAATATTTTCCCCAAACATAGAGGCAAGACATTAATGGATGTTATATGGAACATACTATGACAAAATAATTTTGGGAAATAATGTGTTAAAACAATGTAACAGTTTTGCCTCTTACAGGAAGTCTTAGAACCTTCAATATGCAAATGTATGTTCTGAATCTGTGATTTCAGATTTTTCTTTTTTTTTGATTTCCCAAACTTATTTGACCAAGGATCCTCTTATTATTTATGCATTTCTAAGACACTAGGTTCCGTTGAAGACAGTTTCGGAAAGGATAAAGGCTTTCTGCTGACCAGGGCTATTTCTCTTTTTTGCAAGGTGAATCCCCACTGGGGTTAAAGTGTCACTCATCCCACTTCATTTGGTCAGCAGGTTTCCTTCATTTTTTTTTTCTTCCTGCCATCTGAAGTCATCAAGTCTTCCCAAAAATTTCCTCAGTGTTTTGCCATTTTGGATTTTACTAGTTTTTGCACTAATGTCTTTTTGTGTTCCAGGGTCCAATGTTGTATACCAAACTGCATTTAGTGTCCTTAAAAAAAAAAATCAGCAAATAAGGAAAAGAGGAAAACTAACTATATGACCCAATTTCATAATGATATCAAGTTTCTCAGGGACTATTTTCATAACGCATAATGGCCTAACCCTAAAAATTCAGCGTTTGTAACTAACTACCAGGTGCTCCTCCTTAGTTTTCAGTGATACCAGTGTAATTTTCTGTTCTTTAAATGAGAGCAGTATTACACAGAAAATCTAACATTTAAGAAGTGGTTTTTTTTAAAAAAATTTGAATGAAAATAAATTTCTAATTGAATATGTAATTCTTATAATTACATTGAACTTGATTCCCCTTAAAAGGTTTGTTATTCATAATAGCTACTATTTGTTGAGTGCCTATTTAGTAAGTGCTTTATGTATGATTTTGTCGTTAATCATCACATCAATGTCGAATGATAATTATTGTGCAAGTATGTTACTTTTTGTTTGGCAATTTTTTCTTTTGTGAACTGCTCCTCTCCAACTACAGTAATTCTTCATGTGCTTTGACCTTCCCCCACACCCCTGACCAGGGACCAATACAATGATTAGTCAAAGAGTGGGCAGGTGTCCCCAGAAGTACCAGTGAGAAGCCTTTTTTGGGTTTGATGTAGACAATTGCTAAAGAGGGTCTTGTTCTTTTTGTGGAACATGAGCTATAAGAACCATGGGAGCTTGGAGCATCTAACGGCTATCTTGCTACCACATAGCGAAAAGTTGTCTGAGAATAAAACTAAGCAGAGTTCTTTAGATTTCCAATCACATCATTTGATTTCTTGGATTTCTTGGATTCCAACTAGTTGGACTTCTCAATTAAGCAAATCAATAGAATTCCCCATATATTTGTTTGTTTGTTTTTGATTGTGATTTTTTTGGGTTGGTTTTCTGACTCTTTCAACCAAATAATTCAGGAAGGTATTATTATCTCTATTTTAGCTTTAAGATTACATAGGTAGCAAGTGTTAGAGCTGGGATTAGAATCAAGGGCTGCCTGTCTTTTAAACTCATAATCCTTTTAATAGTCGATGTTACTTCTCATTCATTAGTTCAGACATTTAGTCATTCATTCTACAGACACATATGGAGTGTTTGTCTCATGCAAGGCACTGTGCTAGGTGCCAGGGCTATAGAGACACATGGCAGATTTCTAATATTATGATTTTGTGTTATTGTGATAATCGTGGTTATTAATAATGAATAGACAATACAATGCTTTTACCAACTGAATTTCTGTCTGGTCTGATTTTCCCTCTGCCCTGATCCCAGTGTGGTTATGAAAAGCTACCTAATCATGGTGTGGTAAGTATGACAGGGGCATGCACTGGGAGACAAAGGACAGAGATTCTCCAAATCCACTGCCACTGTCCTAGTTATGGGTCTTAGTATCCTTCCTTCGTGTGTTTACATGAGTTTTTTACTCTTTCATTTACTGACCAAATATTTGTAAAGCATATGGTATGTGGTCTGGCCCTGTGGTAGGGCTAGGGAACTCATAAAGAATAACATTTAGAATCTTCCCTCAAGAAATTGGCAGCTTGGTTGAAACAGACACCCCAAATTAGAATGCAATATGGCCTGTGCAATGATAAAGGTATTTCCTGAGATACTGAGGAATATAGAGGAGGACCATTGAGTACAGACCGGTGGTGCTGGCTGATGCGCTGAGGGCAATAAAGGCAGACTCATATCTGCAACATCTGTCTTAATCAACTTCTCATAAGTGAGTAGTTGGTCCCCTTGAGGAACAATACCATGTCGAGGGCCCAGATTCCGTCCTTAATACTGACAAGTCAGACCTGCAGCTGTAGCAGCTAGATCAACTGTAGTTGGGCTCCATATAGGACAACTTCCATGCCCATTACCATGCCAAGTTGTTCAGGGACCCATTACACTCATGAAGGAGTTAGGACAGAGGCTGGCTGACCTCCATTGGAGGCATTATCCCATCTGCACAGGTGTTCAGTGCTGCCTCCTCAGTAGATTCCCAAAAGAGAATTTATGTGAGATACAAAGGTCCATACGTTTTGTGCTTTCTTGCATAAGTTCACTCAGGTGGCACTTCCCCCAATCTCTTTGTCTCCATCTTATAATCTTTCTGTCTTGCTCTTTGCAGACCCTGATGAACCAGTCAAGCAACTTGTGATCACGCAGGGATTTATGTCTATTCTTAGTTACCGTCACTTCCCCCTCTAGACTGAGATGATGACGGCTTATCATCTTCACCATCAACATGAAATGTACTACCCAATGCTTTGCCTGCTAGAAGCATTACCCACTCTACTGCTTTTACTGGAAGCATTACCTCAAGTGTGGCTAAAGTACACCAGCAGGCTATTTTTAGTGAGCTAGGCATGAATTTATTTTTCTCATCAACTAGTGAAAAGGAGCAGAATATGCCTCCCCAAAATATGCCATTTTAGTATAAAGATTATTTTGAACGAAAGGCAACTGAGAAGAAACAGAGACAAGAAACGCTCTCTGTTCTCCACCTATTTGCCTAAACGCAGGCCATAAATTGGTAAAGTTGTCACCCCTCCCCTCTCTACATTAATCCCCAGAGACAATTCTAGACTCTTCTCAGCCTAGAGAGGCACCAGAGGAATTTACATAACAAACTTGACTAACTGGGCTTTAGCTCCCCAATATATATATTTAGTTCCCCAATATATTTATTTACCTTCCTTAGAAACTTCAAGTCCTTTTCCTTTGTCTTGTCACTTCTCTAAAAATGTATTGTTCTTCTGTTAAAATGATACAAGCCCAAGTTCTAACCACCCCTTTGAGGTACTCATTACTGAGTGCTCCCAGGTGTATGCACACTGCAAGTGTTAATAAACTTCTGTTGGCTTTTGTCTTGTTAATCTGTGTTTTGCCAGTCTAATTTATAGGCCCCAGCTGGAGAATCTAAGAGGCTAGAGGAAAAAGAGTTTTTCCTTTTCCTCTGTTAGTCCTAGAGAACACCACAAGGCTGTATGTTTTGGGGGAGAGGCATCAGTGCAAAAGACGTAGGTGACATAGGGTTTGGGCCACTTACTCATGTAACCTATGCTCTCTGGACCAGATTGGGTCTGATCCTGAATGTACCATTTCCATCATGTGTGTTTTTCATGGATTGAATATGTCTCTGCTACAGAATTCTGGAATCCTGGGGGATCTGCACTGTGACTCTCTTTTTTGTGGCTTGCTTATGGTTTGAATCTGCAATAAAATGATCTCTCTGGATCAGGACCCTATTTAAATCTGGCAGCTTTGTAATTCATCCAATAAATAGGTCAGAATGATACCTGCTCTCTCAAAAATCTGAAGATTGTTGTGCTTATTTCTTAGTGGTAGGAGGAAGGAGATGCAGTAGTATGCCCTTCACCAGAGAGGGGATATTTGGTATGCCCCAGACCATTGGACCCAATATTCAGTGAACAGGACCATGTGGAAGAAAAGATAACTGGTAGCAGTAATACCATTAATTAACTAACTCATCTTACTCATTGAATCAAACCATCATCTTTACCGCAAATTAAATGATCTTTATGCTTTGTCATATAAATGTCTCCAAAAATCCAAAGACATGGGTTAAGTTAAAAACAAGTAGCTGAACATATGTTTAGCATCATTCCATTTATGTAAATAAATATATATTTAAATATAAAATATATCTGTAATAGTGATTTCTTTGGGGGAGGGAAGGGCAGTACAATACAGATAAAGGGAGATTTTCACATTCTACTTTATAATAATTAATAAAAGCTAATATTATTGCATGTGCTAGGGCCTTTTCTAAAGCTTTACCTATTTTATTTCACTTACTTGTCACAACCACATGAGGAAGATACTAGTGGTTAAGAATGTAGGTTCTTCCAGCTTATACATATTCCAGAGTTCAAACTATATATCTCAGCTTACAAACAGACTAGCTGTGTGACTGTCACCTTAAAACAAGTTACTTAAATCTTCTGTGTCTCAGTTTCCGCATCTGTAAAATGGAAATAAAAGTGGTACCTAAGTAATGGTGCTGTGAGGATTGATTGAGATATACATGTAAACTTTTTAGAACAGTCCTTGACACATAGTTAGCATTCACAAAAGAGCTATTAACATCATCATCATCATCATCTGCATTTACCAGATGAGGAAGGGGAGGCACAAATGTTCTAAGCAACTTGTTAGTAAGTGCTAGAGCCAGCTTTTAAACTCAGTTTGACACCAAAACCTATACTCTTATTTAGTCAAACTGCCTTCTCAATTCTCTTGCATTATTGAATTTTTAAAATAAGCATGCTTATGAATACATGTGTTACTTATGTGTCTTGGAGAAATTAAAAACTGTGATTAAAAAATGTTAATGGAAAATAATTTCCTACAAGACGAAGAGAGATTTTTAAACTATCACCTATGCAATTTAAAGAAAGCCTTATAGACATTAGTAGTGTTTAATAAAACAGCGTTAATGAGAATATAATTTGCATTCCATAAAATTCACTTGTTAATGATAGTTGGTTTTTTTGATTGTTTGTTTTTAAAGAAAAGTCTGGGAGAGTTTTGTTTTAGCTCATGGTAGAATTTTCAAATTCACTCTGGTATTTAGTTGAGTGTCCACTAATTTGGTTTAATTGACCCCACTCACAATTATTAAGCAGCTGCAGGAGAGTAGGCCTTGGGGGCTACAGCATTGCCTGTGAAAAATCTCCTACGTTTCCTTAAGTTTAATAGCGGGTGTTTTTTTTTTTTTTTTTTATAATTTGCATTCAATTATTTTTGGTCTGTGTTTCTCTTGATGTTTATAAATTATGATTAAATTAGACATCATGGCACTACTATTTTTGGGTGTGGCATTTGGTAATAAATTCAGTACTTTAGCTACCAGGATTTTTTTGCCTTACTTCCTTGTTTTGAAGAAGCTGCATTCATTTGTGGTAAAGGGAAGACTTCTCTAATTTGCTACATCCTTTGGAAGTAATTTTAATATCATGTCTTATCCTGGACGTTCTAGTCTGAGAATTTCCCAAGGCACATTTACAGTCAGAAAGTTTCCCCTTGGTTAATATGAAACCTTATCAGTTCTCTTTTCACGAGGTCCCTTTCATTACTGAATTTCCCACAGCCCATGTCTAACTCATCACATGCTGGCCTGAATTGACATCATGCCTTCATATATTACAAGCAGAGTTATTTTGTGTTGGGGATAGTCTTTTTCCTTAAGGACCTGAGTTTGGTGTATACCACGAGCCAGACAAAGAAAATCAATTGGGGAAACAAAGTGGAGGTTACTGGAAGGTTATAAATAATGGGGATGGGAAACATGATACCTTCAGGGTTAGCATAGCACTCATGACAGACTTGACAACATTTATGAATGAATCCCTTGAGGCAGTGACCAAGTCCGACCCTGTGTTTGTATTGATAGAGCTGGTTTGTTGTCTGATGTGCAGGAGGCAATATAGGGCAGTAGAATTAGATATCTGTTGATTCAAATCCTAGTTTTATCACCTGGGAAAGGTTACTTAACTTCTCTGGGCCCATTTTCTCACCTCTAAAATGGGTTAATATAGAGATCTAAAACTCAGCAATTTTTTTCAGTGTCTCTAGGCCAAAAAAATAAAAGTCAAGCAGTCCTGTTTATTAAGTAGTTAGGCCCAAATCAACTTAATAATTATTTATGTCCCAACAACTTAGAAGCTGTTTGAAAAAAGAATACACATAAATTGAAATTGAAAGAAAATAATATTTTTATTTCATTCTTAAATATCCAGGATTTCTTACTAAGGGAATGTATGCACCTGTTGGATGCTATACAACTTCTCAATTTTTGGAATAAGATCAATCCACATTGGTTTTCATACAGCATTTGGTTTTTATTCAGCAACTGTGGCAAACCCAGTTTTGCAAAGTTCGATGACACCTAAAGGAACATAGCACGACCTAGTATTGAAACTCTGAACTAGCTGGAGCTATTAGTTTGTGCAATGTCCACAAATGTCGAGTGTTGTATTTCCCTCGAAAATTTAAACTATCCCATGAATTCACCTGTGTACCTTGAGGTACATCTGCATGAAGTTTGGGAACCATGGGGTGGAGAGAATTTAAGGGCAGGGATGCTGGAGGGATGAGTGTAATAGTGCGTGGGCAGTGACTGGTTCATCACAGATGCTCAATAAGTGCAGCTACAGACGTGCTTGTTGAGGGAAGGAGGGAAGGAATATGACCCAGAATTTGATCCAGTAATTATTCCTCTTAAAAATAAATTCCTCTTAATACTGAAATGGAGTCCTCTCTGGACCCCTCCTGCCTCCTAGCATTGACACTTGCATGCTACATTCTCTCCCTTACACACACACACACACACACACACACACACACACACACACACACAGTACATTGCAGAAAGCCTGGGAATTCTACTCGGGAAATCTGGCATGCTTGTTCTAGTAACTGGGGGAAACTACTTAGCCTCTCCGATCCTCAAGAGGTAGCGTATCTTAAAATATCAATATCATATTGTGTGAAGACACTTTCAGCTTGTAGTTCATCGGCAACTAAAACTCAGCCTCAGGGTTAGGGGGATAATAAGGGAGAACTATTGACTATAGTGCACTGGAGAGCCACAACCAGGCTAACCAGGGCAACTGCTGCTCAGCTGCAGCTGATTGCTACCTGATTTTCTAAGTTTTCCAGATGTGCCAGAAAACTTTAATACTACATGAAAATCCTGATTTTAAAAGTCTTAACTAATGTAAATACATACATACATACGCGGTGTGATCAAAACATACGGTGAATGCTGCTGCCGAGTACCATCCAACGGAAAGGCAGGGATCTTCAATAGGGGAAGCAGTGTGTTGAACTTTAGTAACAGTGTGTGACAAGTTTCAACTTGTTCAGTGCAGTCAGTTGGGTGTGAGCTATGGTTGAGAGAAGATGTGTTTTAAGATGTGCCATAAATAATGGATCACAGACAATGCATTAACATGAAGTAACCAAACGGTTTCATCCTCCATCATGACAACACTCCATGTCACACATGACTTATGATATGGCAATTTCTGTCAAATAAAAACATTACAGTGTGTCCTCGTCCACTTTATTCACCGGATCTGGTACTGTGCAACTTCTGCCTCTTCCCCAAAGTCAAAACAACCATACAAGGTAAATGTTTTGAACCGATTCAGGACATTGAAGTAGCCACAATAGCACAACTAAAGACACTCACAAAAGAGGACTTTCAGAACTGCTTCAGAAAGTGGCAAGAATGATGGGAGAAGTGTGTTTGAAGTGAACAGGAGTATTTTGAGAGGGATTAATGGGAATGTGTCTTTTACTATAATAATATATATTTTTTAATCTAAACATTCGCCATATTGTTTGATCACACCTCGTACATACATACATACATAAGTAACAATACGATGTGGTCCAACACCATGCAGTTTAAACAAAGTACCCCTTTAGGTTAGATTTCCCCCATGGATGACCCCTTTCCAACTCTGAAACCAGCCCCATCACTTTACCTCTGGTTGACAGGGCCAGGAGCAAACCTAGTGTATGTGTGTATGGCCCATGGAGTGAGTCATTTTTAATACCCTCTTTCTCTATATGACAAAATTATTTTTAGTCATAATCAGGAAATGAAATGAATAAGAATACTGATAGGAAAAGAAATGCAGAAAGTGAAATTTTCAGTTACTGAACATTTTATATATAATCATGTCAGGAAAACAAAAAATAAAATAAAACAAATATTCAAATATAAAAGGGAAAATTGCATTAATGCTGAAAAGAGAAAAAACAAACAAAAAACATATCCCCTATAATAACCTGTCATAGTAACAAATAATGCTAGTTTTTGTTTTTGAGACTGAACACCATCATAATTGATCTTTGCATATTCATGTTACAATTTGTCAATTGATCTTTACTCATAGTTAATTGAAGAACACATTTTGCTAATTTTAATTGTGAAAAGTTTCTTTTACATGTCGTAATCAATATATAAATAGTTAAGAAAAGTCTTATACTTAAGAATAAGTTTATCAGAGTCATAAAAAAATCTCACAGCAATTCCAGAAATCATAATGTTATCCATGTTTGTTTCTTTGGGATTGAGTTTAACATCTTTCATATGTTTCTGCTGGTGAAGAATTCAAAATACAATTTAAAACTCCATGTGGTCACAGGAAATGACAGAATTGATGGAATTCAAATTCTGTTTCCTCAGTTTGGGAATCCCATGTTCCCACTGTTTATTTTTAATCTACTGTTTCAACGCAGAAATGTGACATACTACAGAGATTGGAGAAACAAATTGTGCCAGAGTAAGCATGAACCATTACTAACTTACTTTCAAAAGGTATGTGTGTAGCTGAGTCCTCATTTGTCCAAGGCTAACTATTTAGCCTGTTTTCCAAATTAACTTCTATTTGAGACATAATATCTATTAAACATAAATAATAAAAATGTACTCATTTGAAGTATACATATATATTATTAAAATTCAACCATAAGTTTAGTACTTGTTTAGAATATAGACTAATACAAGATTTTTGGAGGAGGAATATTTCGTTAATGATATTGTTTAGAATTGGTGGCATATGGTGATAAATAAAAAGCAGACTGAGGTTTACTCAGACCGGAAAGATGAAGCGAGTCATTGAAGAACACAGAGCTTATTAGCAGAAGACCAGGACTGGAACTCGATTTCTTGTGACCTAGCACTAGATACCCAGTTTGGTAGCATTACAACATGAGGTATGTCCTTAGGACTTTAAAAAGCAACTAAAAATAATAATTATTTTACTATTATACAAATCATTAATTTATTTTTTATTATGAGCTAGGCATCGTGCTCAGTGCTTTGTCTAGATTATCTCATTTAAATCTCACAACAATAGTTCTGTAATTATTATTCCTATCATACAGATGGAAAAACTGAGGCTTAAGAGATGTGTCATCAGAAAAATAGACGTGGGAGAAAGCACACTGATAACAGGGCCGCCTAAAGCTGTGAGCTCCTGTTGCAGCCACTGCCACCTTCTCTCCCACCTCCATCCACCCAGCAATTTACCTTTTCACTTTAGGATTCTAGGAATGCAACCTGTGTCTCAGTTCTGGTTTCTACTTTGACAGCCTATGGGTTTGTAGGCATATTTAAACTTCATTGCTTGGTGAATAATGTAAGAGGGTGGGATCGAATGCCACCAAGGGTCCTCCCAGCAGTGAAGCATGAACCCCTTATAATGATAACACATTGACGACAATAGCTCCAACGAGGCCGGAGAGCATGTGGGAAGCTCTGTCAAGCTGCAAAATTCTGTTAGTGTCTGTATCTTTCACAGATTGTTGGGGAGACTTTGAAGTTGTTCTGTCTAAGGTCACAATGTGACCTGTAATGTAGATCAGCAACCTACATGCTGTGTGCTGACACTTCTCATTTTCCACTTGGCATTCTCCTCACTCATGGCCATGGCAACTGGGCTGGAAATCCTGCCCTTCCTTCATAGGTTTCTTGAAGCTAATAATTTTCAGCATTTTGCGACTATCTTTTTCAATTTGTTCTCCGTACCCTGGAGGGGCAGAGCAGTACAAATAGATTTCTGCAAAGAATAATTAATAATTCAAATACTTCAATGCATTAACAGGCTACAAATATACTTAGTAAACATACGCGGGCATATTTAATACTGTATTTGTTTTTCATATCCTTCTCTCCCACCTTGGAAACCTGCCTCCATATTTCATTGTGCCATTGCTCTTATGTCCCCTCATCTGATGTAGTTTTTGGAGGACTTGGGGTATGAGGCAAATGTTAAGAGGTTATTACCACTTGGATGTTTAACTTACTATTTTCTGTATTTGGGAAAATACCATTTGCTAGGAACTTGGATTTGAAGGACAAAGGCTTAATAATTCTTCTGGCACTATTTGTGTTAAATTAGGCAAAAATCTTAACCTCTCCGGGCCTCAATTTTACTGTTTATTAGGTGAGAATAATGAACCCACCTGTCAGGACCCTTCTGAGAATTAAACTCTTGGCATAAAGGAGGAGAACAGAAAAGTTCTTGCATAGGCACCACAGGGAATAAAACCTAAATGTCTCATATGTAAATACCATGCATCTTGAAGTTAGAATCCTGTTTTATATCTCTGGAATATTCTTTTGTATGTGACAAAAGAATATTGTTACTGTTTGACTCTCCATGTCTTTTTGCTGCATCTCTCCATTGGCCTTATTTTCCCAGAGGGAATAGTGGAGAAGAGAAGAATTTTTGCATGCTTTGTTATGGCCAATCCTTAAACTAAGCTTTCGCTTGGTGCCAGAGACATGATTCCTCTCTAGGAGACCACGTGCTTGAGGAGTGTTTTTACCCAATGTCCATGACAGAGGAGGGAAAAAAAAAAGCCCCAGATCTGATGTTTGAGAACGTAAGAGGGAGAGTGGATGGTTAACTGCTCTCCTTCAACCTACAGACTCCTGGAAGAGAAAAGTACAAGTGATAAAACCTGAACTGGAAACTTTGAAGCTGTTAAAGAAAAATTAAAAAAAAAAAAAAAATTCAGGATCTGGGCTACTGTTGAAGTTGGGAACCTTGAGTTCACAGTTTTGAGAATATCATTTACAGCATTGTGATTATTAAAGTCAAGCCCCAGGAAATGGGAAATGGAGGCAAAGGAAGCTAAATTGATCTGTGTGATAAAGTAATAGGAATTTCCTGTTTTTCCTGGTGGTCCCAAGGATGTTTTCAAGGGCTTCTGAATTTGAGGAAGTAGAAAAAGGGAGAATATAGGCAAGAGGAGAGATAAGAGACTGTAGCAGCTGTGGGAGATTAGGGCCTGAGAAGAGAAACAGCCAGGAGAGAGTACTGAAATGAGAACCGGCACAGAATGCTACCAGAGAGTTTTGCTTTCAATTGCAAATGTTTTCGGCTTCTGTGCTCTAATCGTCCCTTAAACCTGCAGTGAGTCTGCTACTGACATCAACATTGTGAATGTGATGATGTGGGGCCTGGGGAAGAGGCTGCGTCTGTGCTCAATTGGACAGCAGGCCCAGGAAGGGTGACAAGGCACAGACATCCATGACGATGCTCAGAAAAATAGCTTGGAGAAGAGATGATGGGGACAAAGAAGAGATGGTAGAAAGTGTAAGCATCCCTGCAGAATGGAAATTCTCAAAAGATTTGCATGGTGCTGGTATTTGGTGAGAGTTGGGGAGTGAGGGTCGTAACTTGAGACTCAGCACAGAATGGGGGCTCTCATTATTGTATTTGGATGTTAGAGAAAAGTGTCACCTCCAAAATGGAAATTGGAGACACTTGAGCTAAAATACAGCACTCTAAGCTGTCCACCCAGTGAGTAAGGCCAGGCTGACTTGGATATCAAAGCGGCAGACTGAGTCTCCCAGGGTTTCCCTCCCTTAAGGGAGTCCAAGAGTTTGAAGAGGGAAAACCCGATGATGTGTGCAGACACTTGCGGGCTGTGGGAAGGTGGCCAGACAGCCAGAGGCTCAGAGCACCCTTCCCGGGGTTTACATAAAGTCTCCGAGGCTTAGCTCATCAAAGAGACTGCCGGCATTTTCAGAGGAATTCCCATCAGAGTAGTGCGTGCGAATAGACTAGCACCAGGGGAATGAGGAAGAGAGGAAGAAAATCCCACTCAGAAACAACAAACAGAACCAAAGAACAAAGGGTAGAGTTCCAGGAAGAGATAACAGCAATTTTCTCCCTGGGAAAGGTGAAATGTGCGTGAAAATCAGTCTTTCATTCAGAACCCTGGAGTCTATTATTCAAAGCTCCAGAAAAGTCAGACAATTCACTGTTAAGGATGCCACCTGTGCATGAGGCTACAAATGCTAAGGGCAGAGTGAGCCAAACAGCATTCTTGACCTCACTCGTATGTTGTCCGCCTCCCAGCCTTGCCTATGCCATCCTTCCCCTCTTCCCAAATCTCTGAATCTTCTTCCCATTCTGACTCCATCTGCAAGTCTCCAGTCTGTCCCCATCAGCCCTCAGGTATACCGCTATGCAGAGCTGACAGTTGCTTTATGCACAGGACTAAATGCAGCTCTTCCTTTAGTGTGTTCTAAGGGGTGTTTTTCATATGTGTTTACTCTGTATGCTCTAAAGTCTTTCTCAGGGAAGACTTAATAGCAAAGAGCATCAGACATGGGTTCCAATCTTGACTCTGCCTCTTTTTAGCTATGTCTGGGACAAGTTCACTTATCCTGAAAATGGAAAAAGCAGTGATAGCCACCTCAGTGATAGATTAAATAAAACAACACGTGTAAAACACTTACACAGTGCCTGATACATAATAAATGCTAATAAAAATGACCGTTCACTGGTACTCACACACTGCTGGCTGGAGTATACATCAGCACAACCACTTTTGAAGATGATTTGATGGTATATAATAAAGCTGAACATATGCATAGTTTATGAACCAACAATTCTCCTGGGAGGTATATAGCCCCCTTGTCTTTTGTTAGCTTATAAGATCATCATCATAAGAAACATGTTCTGAGTTTTAAAGAATTAGCTAGCAAAGTTTTGAAATACAGCCCAGTAATAACTTGGGGATTGTCTGCACTGTGTTTTATGAATAGCAGTGTGGGTTGGTGCTCTTTGATACTTAAATTCCTGAGCTTTACTGACCTGAAGTTCTTGGCATGGTCAGGTTAGTCACATTGTCATGTTTGGGAATTTTGGGCTCTGTTACGAGAAGAATAATTAAATCTTGGGTAGGAATTGGCTGACTTCCTCAAATAGACAAGGGTAAGTCCCATGATGTGAGGCCACTAGGCAGGGTTTCTTGGTATGACAGGTATTACACCGAAATGCTTGACAGATTTCACTGTTGAGAATGTTCTTGCTTAGGGTAAGAATTAAATTCATTAAATTCTCATTTGGTGAAATTTAACTCAATTGTCTCTTATTCTTCAGCAGAATTTTTATACTTGGTTACAATGTTTTATGAATAAGGCCTTATTGAAATAATTTTTGGTGCAATTATAAAATTGTCAGTTCCACTTCTTCTTCCCTTCCTTCCTTCCTTCTCTTCTTTTTTTTATATATCCTCAGTAATTTGTTTTTAGATATTTCATAAATATAAATGTATATAATGTAGAAACACTTATAGATGACTCTTAGTTATGGCACCCTCAGTTTGAAAACTTGTTGAAATGGTAAAAGTTTGACTATAAGGCACACCATCTTGAACGTCTATGTCATTTGGACCAGGGCTACCTAAAATGTGGTCCACAGAGCAATGCCTGTCTGCAAACTGCTTGCTATCAGTCTGTTAGGACATATCTAATAGAACTTGAGAGTAAGCATTTATAAACTTATAAGCAATTTATTAGAGTAATATTATCTCTCTTGAGTATGTGTGTAATACTATCTTCTGAAGAGAAGCAAATAGTTTGTCACGTGCTGTTGCTTCTCCTCCTTCTCCTTTCTTCTTCTTCTTCTTGTCCTTTTTCTTTACATGTGTTGTTTAAAAGTCCAGTATAGTCACATAAAGTAGGTAAACAATTGTTCCTCTCAGTGAACGTAATGGCAACATAGTAGTTTAACCACTGTTGGAGGAGGTCATCTAGAGGATGTGACCATTGGTTGACCTGCGAGCGGGATCCGGGCAATCAGACACTCCTCACCTCCTCCCCTGTCCTTGGAATGTACATTCTGCCCATCCTTCCTGAGCTAAGAGCCATTTTAAGGATGTAGCATTGAGTAAGGTAATTTTGAGAGCACCTGGACTAATATGTGACTGAACCCAGTTAAGGTCTCTGTATAAACTTTAAGATTCTGGTGGGCACTCGTGAAAATCTATTTCTCCTGTGGCTGCCCCGGACAAGTCTAAATAAGTTCTCTTGCTTATTAAACCCGCTACTGATCAATATGGAGACGCCTGCCTCTTTCTTCAGTCTCTCCTTGCCCTCCCTCTGTGTATGGGGTCCAGTTTCAAATTTCATCAGGGAACTCCCCAGGTCGTGAACCAACAACCGTTATTTAAAATACCTCCTTTACTCAGCTCTGTTTTTTTAAAAAAATTCCATTTTGTAACCTGCATTTTTTGTTGAATAAAGGCCAGTTCTTTAGCTTGATTTTCCAGAATCTTTCACAATGTAAGCCCAATATAACAGTCCAAACTCCTTATAATTCTCTTTATAAGTTATAGTATTTTCTCCTTATTGTCCACTTAAACCATTTTTCTTCTCAGAATGTTTTCTCTGCTTATTCGTCTATTAATTTATTCACCCACCAATGGTAAAAACTTCAAATTCCAAGGGTTGTTTTTTTTATGCTTTTGATAAAACTTTGGTTGTATCCAAAAATACTTGATGCAAAAAATTTCGTTTAGCCAATTATTTGGCATTGTACTGCCTCAGTAATAGACATATTTCCAATTACTCATCAGGTATGAGTTTGAGGGCTGCTTTCTGGGTAAATACAGACAAGGGAATAGCTGCTAGTTCTTGCCTGGAGGCTCTGGACCTGCCTGTACTTTCCCAGATATGAAGGAACAACAAACTACCACATATCAAGCACTGTGCTTAGGAGCTCAGATGAACTTCCAGAGGCCACATCAATTGTCCTCAAAAGGCCCGCTCCAGGAAGTATCCCTTCTCTCAGATGTCCCATCGCTCAGTAGCTCTATCTAATAATGAACTTTCTGAAGAATAGTGTCTGGCAAAATGGGAGGAGAAAGTAGTATTTTGACTTAGAGGACTGTCTTTTATTTAATTTTAACTTTAAATATGTTGATTTTATTTGTAAAAATTACTTCAAAAGAAAATTTAAAAAATTAAACCAAAAGTCCCACCATCATATTAGAAACTAATACGTATGAGAATGAACTTTCAAATAATGGCTAACTCTAACTGAATGCTGGTAATCACCAGTAGGAGTGCTAGTTGTTCTCAGCCCAAATGGAGCTATGCAGGCAGACTGCTGGCCCACAATCCAGCTGAACAAAGAAATAATTTTATGGGACTGAATACATTGATGTGGGAATTTTTATTTTTTAAATTCATTTTAAATTCCAGGAAAGATGATCAGACTTGGAAATGGGTAAAAAAAAGAGAGAACACTGAGTGTTCTTTCAGTGGAGTCGTCCTGATTGGAGCTGATCCTCCAGGGATTATTTGATTCTATTTGATTATTTGAGTATCTCTGATTGACTCAGTTATTTTATAGCTCTGTAAGGACAGAAAGTAAATTGTAGAAAATTGGTAGCAATGCAATTTTTTCCTGTCCACAGTAACACAAACTGTTTTGTCTATAGAAATGCAGAGGCATGTTATCCCATAGAGATAGAATTTTTAAATGTAAAATTTATATTTTGTGGACCTATAGGATATTAACCAGTTCTGCATTTATTAGAAAACATTTCAGCATTCCTAATTACATATATTCACTGTCCAAAATCTATTACAAGTACCTCCCATTAATTAATTGAATAAACAAAAATGTATCCCCCTTTTTCCGCCTCCCCCCACCCCCAACCCACTCGGGTTCAAGCCGTTGTTTTCTCAGTCTAGTTGTGTAGGACACAGCTCCCTAGTCCATGCCAGTATTATGAACCTTGAGTTGAGTTTACCCCCCCACCCCCGCCCCAGGTAGTTGGCTGCCAGTAGTGGGAATCGAACCAGCGATAGAAGCATGGCGCTCCAACCACCTGAGCTACTGGGACGGAGCAACAAATTTTTTACACATGTTCATTTTATGTTTGTTTTATAGTCATGATTTTGCCTTTTAGAATATTATAGTTTAGCAGTTTTGGAGGTTCCACCCAGAAACCTTAGTGGACTTTCCTGACAAAGTATCAAGTAAATTGTGTTTCAGGAGAAGTTCGCTAATGGTTGCTTAATCTGGGTTCTAACAGTTGCTTAACCTGCTAATCCTTTCTTGGTTTTCAGAGTAAATTCCAAGTAACAAAAGAGAGTTGCTCTGTTTCTCTAGTTTTTCCTTTTTCTCTCTCTCTATGGATTTTCTGTTTAGTTTTTCATTCTGGTTTGCCCAGAGTCAATAACTTATTCTCAATAGGTTGCATCAATGATTGGGAAAATGGTTTTACAGAGTAACCATTTTGAGATCTTTCTAGATGATGGAGATGAATTCTCTGTTGAGTGAGAAACAACAGAGAATCTGGCCGGTGAGTCTTTTTTGTTTGTCTATCTGTTCATCTATTCGTGAGCTCAAATCAATTCAGAATTTGGTCCCCAGTGGGAAGGAAACTAGCTCTTTGAGGTCTAAATAGATCAGTTAGTTTTTGTATTTTTGTATTTATTCTTGAATCATGGCTGAAGTGTGAGACTGAAGCCATAAGCTTTTTAAAAATGTTTATGTGTCTTTGTGTGTTAATGTCTGTAACTGAAAAACACACTATCCTTTAATTGTAAGAGTGAGAAATACTCTCCAACTTCTAGAAGGTATTAACACTGGAGGGCATTAATAAATTAGATTACAATGTCTCCTAATTAAAGAAGCTCTGTTCTGATTATTTATAGAGGTAAATAAGCACTTACATAATTCTAGTATTTCCCAATTCACAAAAAATAAGAAAACTAAAGTTTTAACATGGTAGATGTAATAATTTTGTTCAAATTCTTTTTGTACAGAGATTGTTGACTCAGAAACATCTTAAGAATTTAAGTTCACATAATAATAGTAAGTCTTTGGTAAATCAGAATTGTTTAATAATTTTGGTTTTATGAAAAAAGCTGTCTTTTCTCTGATTTATCAGTGTTAAGTATATACAAGCGTACATTTTATTTTATTTTAAAATAAGAGGGAGTTTGTTTTCTAGTGAATATGCTAGTTAATGTATTACCTAAATTGAGGTCTTTCCTGAGTTACCATATTTAAAGTCACAAGCTACACCTCAACCCCTAATTCCCAATTGCCTGCCACTGCTCTACAATTTTTCCCCCTATAGAACTTATCTTCTAACATACTATATAATTTAATCATTTATTATGTCTATTACTTATTCCCTGTCTTCCTCGGGGACATTGGAAGCTCCATGAGGGCAAGGACTCCTGTTATGTTTGCTGATATAATCCAAGGGTCAAGTAGATGCTCAATGAATATTTTTGAATAAATTAGTGTGCAATTGATGCTGGGTGCCAACAAAGATGGGCAAGAGCACAGAGCAAGAACCATGGCGAGGATGAGAAATGAGAGTGGTTGAGTCCAGACTTCATCACCAAGCACCTTGCCCTGAGGTGCTTCAATTCCTCCCCAGTCCCTAAATTAGGCAAGAAGGCACAAATTAAGATGTGCACCTTCATCCTTCCCCTAGCCAGGAAAATTGATCATGTGAGCTCATAGAAGAAATTAGTGAGACTGGGGACAGCATATGACCAAAAGAAAGTTCACATACTGAAAACCTATATTTGCATACACAGAGAGCATTTACCAAAATTTGATCATGTATTAAGTCAAAAGACAAGTTAAAGCAAGTCTCAGCAAATTTTTAAAAATGTGTATCATTCAGACTGCATTCTCAGACTACAATACAATTACGTTAGAAGTTAATTAAAAAAACAACAACATTAATTGAAAATATTGCCAGACATGTGGACACTTCACTCACAGGTCAAAGAAAAAAATATATTGTGAATTTTAAAGTACTTGGATCCAGACAATAATGAAAACACTAATTTAAAAATTTAGGGGTTTATATAAAAACAGGAAAATTTATAGCCTTAAGTGCTTACATTAGGAAACAGGGATTCCTCAAAATTAATGTCTAATTTAAGAAGTAAAAAAACAAACAAACAAATAAACCCAAATAACAAAAAAAGAAAGAAACAAACAACATGTGCTTCTAAGGAAAAAGAAAATGTCTGGAGAGACTGATCAAGAGAAAAAAAAAAAGAAGGGATCAGATAAGCAATATGAGGATGTGGAAAGGGGCATGTCTTATATACAAGCTTCAGATAGAAAAGTAAATTAGGGTGGCCGGATGGCTCAGTTGGTTAGAGCGCGAGCTCTTAACAACAGGATTGTTGGTTCAATTCCCACATGGGATGGTGGGTTGCGCCCCCTGCAACTAAGATTGGAAACGGTGACTGGACTTGGAGCTGAGCTGCGCCCTCTACAACAAGATTGAAGGACAATGACTTGGAGCTGATGGGCCCTGGAAAAACACACTGTTACCCAATATTTCCCAATAAAAATTAAAAAAAAAAAAAAAGACAGAAAAGCAAATTAAACCCAAAGTAAGTAGAGGTCTGAAAATAATCAGTACAAGATTGAAAAATCAATAAAATAGAAAATGAACATGCAGTTTTGAAAAATCAATGAAAATAGAAGTTCTTTGAAAAGATAAATAAAAATAACAGATAATTAGCTAGACTGATTAAGAAAAAAGGAGTCAAAATACAACTCACCAATTTCTGAAATGAAGGAAGGGACCTTATATATTTACTACACACATTAAATGGATCACAAGGGAATATTATTTAAAAACTTTGTGTCAAGGAGAACTGACCCTGGGCGATGAGCACACAATATGATATATAGATGATGTATTATAGAATTGTACACTTGAAACCTATGTAATTTCACTAAACATTGTCACCCCCAAAATTTTAATTTAAAAAAGGAAAAAATATATATCAGAAAAAAAATCACTTTATGCCAATGGATTCAATGACTTGCTGAATTATGAGATTAAATGTAGAATGGGGTACACTGCAGTGACTTTGCCATCAGTGTTGACAGCAATAGAAGATATTCCCAGAAATTGTCAGATTAAATAATTTAAGAGCAGTAATTCATGAGCACACATGGGAGATCCACTAGGAACTCTGAGAACTAGTTACAAGGCATGTTAGTTCAGCTGAATTTCCCTGAGGTAAGAGAGGGTAGTTCATTCCCATGGTGGTGGGAGCTAGGAAACACAGTGTTAGATAAACGAAGGCCATAAACCCAGACCAGCTTCCCTAGAATGCAAAAATATTTTAGAGCCTGTGTCTTTGGTTTCTGGAAAGGCTTTAATTACGGGTATTATTTTTCTTATAAATGGATAAATAAGTATCCTAAATGAGTGAGTAAAGAATTAATAAATCATTCCTCATTCTCCTTTTCCATATTGATAAAGACAAAGCCTTGGGCTGAAGTGTTGAGGACATACAGAAATATCAAAAGATCCAGAAACAGATTGTTGGAGTTTTTCATATGATATACTTTTCAGAAGAACCTTTACTTTTTGTAGTAGTTTGAAGTCTGCTTCCAATGTAGTAACACTTCCATTCATATACATGTAACCTATTTAGGTTTCAGGCTTTCAAACTAAATTTGAGCTGGCTGAACCTCATGCAAATGTTTTTTGTGACTAAGAGAGAGAGAGGGAGGGAGGGAGGGAAAAAGGGGTGAGACAGAGGAATAGACAGATACTGAGAGAGAGAAAGATTATCTGGTTGTGTTTATGGAAAGGTTGAAGCCCTGGAAGTAACAGAAATGAACTTTAAATTCATTTACAAGAAGGAAAATCCAAGACTCCTTTCCTCTTTCCTTCTCTCTGCCACATTTTTTTATATCTGAGTTCTCGTAGCATGTGTGGTCCATGCCACTCATTTGGCAATTAGCATTGATTTTCTTCTCTGTATATGAAAATTTCTACTCTTATCTGTGCGACTGTGGAAGCAATACTAATACCTGTCAGGGTTATTGTGAGTCTCAAAGCAAGTTAGGCAAGCAATGATGCTTGAAAATTTATAATGCTGAACACAATTCTGGGACACCAGCAAAGTGATCTGGGTTAGGAAAAAAGCAGGGTTAGGAATCTGTCTACTGGGAAAGGAAAGTGAAGCAGAGACCTGGTTGTGCACAATAGGTCAGGCAGGAAAGGGGGTATGTATCTTGGACTCATCTTAGTCCTTCATATACTGGCCCACTGGAGAGCAAGACTGGCTCTTTTGATACAGGATCCACTGGATGGCTGGACTGAGGTTCCAGGCATAACTGTTGTCTTGAAGATTGATTTGGGTACTGGCGAATGCCCTGACCTGAAGTAAAGTAAAGACGCAGAGATTCTGGTTTTCAGGCAAAGACATTAGAATGCGGTAGAGACCTTGCTAGTCATTTCCTCTGTAAGGTTTGATGAGATTACACAGGTGTTTTCACTGTATGAACAAAAGGGATTTTTAAAAAATCGTGAACAGTTTTTTTAACCTATTAAATAAGTTCCTAGGCTACCAACAACTGTTTTCTAGAAGAGCAATCGTTAAGATTTTGTATTTTTCTTTGTGATTTGTTTTTTAATTTTTGTACCAGGAAATATAAAAAGCAAGAAAAAAAATCCCCTCAAAACCTCCAAAACTCCTGTTGAAAATTAAACCATGTTCTTGAAGAGAAGAATGGATTAGTAAACTGAGCACTGAATGGGATTAAAAAACTTGAGAACATGTTTACCTGTCTTCTTCTTCTTTATTTTTAAGAGAAGTAAGCCTTTATTTTCCTTGTTTCACAAATAAAGTTGGTTGTGCTGTGCCTTCTTATTCTTTTAAAATCCATTTTTGCCCTATCTCCATTGTAGTCTGTGGGGGCGGGAACTCAAAGAGTTGTAGATGACAATATAAGGACTCTGACTCCAGAATTTCTATCTCCAGCTCCAAATTCTTCCTTGAACTCAAGCTTTTATGTCTATCTACCTAATTGGACATCTCCCCTTAGATGTCTAATAGGCAACTGAAACCCAACAAATTCAAAATTGCACTCTCGGTTTCCAGCCCTCATAAACCTGCTCCTTCTCTAGTCCTCCTCATTCTCCCACTTGCTTAGGCCAAAAACCTTGGAGTCATTCTTGACTCCCTTGTTTTTCTTAAATCCGACATATGCTTTAGGAGCAAATCCTGTTGGCTTTACCTGGAAAATTTTCCTCAATCTGACCATTCTTAGCATCTGCATGGCTACTTCCTTGGTCAGTACCATCATAATCTCTACCCTGGAAAATGCCACTGTCTGGTGTCCCTGCACCCACTCACAATGGTTTTATAAGCTGTGTGCCACCCAGACGCCAGAGTGACTTTTTGAAATATAACTGAAATCATGTTAGGCACTTGCTCAAAACCTTTCTTATTAGCGTGAAATCTGATCTCCTTAGGTGGCCCACAGGGCTCTCTCTAGTTTGGCTGGCTTCCCTTCTGGCCTCACCTTTTCCTACTTTTCTTTTCCCTCACTGCCTTCAGCCATATTGGCCTTCCTGCGGTGTCTCAAATATGCCCAAATCCTTTCTTATCTCAAGGTCTCTCACTGCTACCTCTACCTGAAACTTTGAGACCCACTGGTCTCCACCTCCAGCTCTCTGCATAAATATCCCCGACTCAGTATGTTCTGTCTCAAACGTATTTTTATAAAATGAAGCTCCAATGCCCTTTATCCCCTTCCCTGCTTTATTTCTTTTTTCAAAGCATTTTCAATGTCTTTCATTATATCTAGATCTATTTATTTATTTGAATATTGAATATTAGTCTCTCTCACTAGAATGTAAGCTCCTAGAGGGCAAAAGTTTACACTTAGAAAGCAGTTGAGCCTAGGTTGGTTCCAACATAAAGTAAGTGTTTAATAATTATTTTTTAATAAATTAAAAATGAATACTGAGGGTGGATATGGTGGGATACCTAGATCCTTCAAAAAATGTTAGATTGATTATTTGTGAAGATAAAACTATTTTAGGGACGAGGTGAAGTCTTTCAAAAGAAATGGCTGATAATATTATCAACTTCCATAAATTGCCAATTCATTTATGGATATATGTCTAAAATTTAGTGGTCACATACTACAATCATCAGGCAGTCTGCGATTCACATGGAATATGCTCTACTAGGACTTTTGACATCCTATCCTTTATAGAGGCAGCTGTAAACATATTTACTACTCAACCGCAAAAGCTTACATTATTTATCATTTCATTAAAAGACTAAACAAATTGCCGACTACTTATACAGACATGCTTTTTTTCCCCCACTGTAGATAATAAAAAATGGATTTAAATGTTACATTTCTTACCTGGTATTTTGTAACTGTTTTCTCATTGACTTTCTCTAGTCCTTTTCTCTTCTGATCACTCCTACTCTTCTCAGAACAACATGCTTCACTGTGTGAAGCAAAAGTTTAATTTCATCCCTAATCATTTAAAATGATAAGTTGAATTAAAGGAAAGGATGTTGGATTAAGATTAATGGAGAAAAGATTAAAATGAGGACACATGCATTAAATGAGGACACGTGGGGTCCTTTTGACCCCAAAGTCACTCACTAATTTCCTACTATAATTTATTTACCAGCAGGCTTCCCAGTTCTGCTTCTATTTAAATTCCAAGAATCTAGGTGGTGGGAGCAAGATAGGGATTACCGCATTTTGAGTGTAACAGGATGCACTTTTATTTGGTCCTAATGATAAGTCACTTGGGGATGGGAATGGGACCAGAGACAGACTTAACAGATGAAAGATGATCAGAGGCTGCAGTTTCTTCCTTTTACTCAGGCCTACAGGCGAGACACACAGAAAATCTTTAGCCTAGACTTTCCAATGCTCCATTATGAAAGTCTAAAACTATAACCTGTTGACCAGCTTATGTATTTTTTCTCAAATGGCACTTCATTGGGTAATTTTGACTGTGAATATTCACAAAGAACCTTCAATATCATTGCCTGTAGAGGGAAATGACTAAAAACAGGGATAAAGAGAAAAAACCTGGACAATATGTAAATGAAAACACTTGAAAACTGTGTGATAATTTTAAAATATATTACACAGAATTCCAAATAAAAAAACTGTGTAGTTCTTTTGCCATCTGCTATGTGAAATGTACATCTAAGGTGCTTCTACAAAAACATCTGAAAAAGAACAGAGGGTCTAACAGACAAAGTTGGCTCTGCCATTGCACACCAGGCTAAATGGAAGTGAGCTTGGTTGCAGCTACAGAAAATTTAATGTAGAGCTGTTAGGGAAGCTTCCCACTAGATGAATCTGTTCTTCCTTTAGCAGCCTTTCTGGTGCTTTCCAAGGGCTTCTGGGCCAACCATAAATAGTTATGACCGAGGTTAATAGGATAATATACAAAAGTAATCAGAAAACAAACACTGTTTTAATCCCCAAAGGAGCAATTGAACCATACTTTGTTCAAAAATGTTATTAAACAAAGCATTTTTGGACTCAATTACTCTGAAGCCAAGTGAGGAGTATATATTATAAATTATTTCTGCACAAAATTCGTGTTTCAAATGAGCATATAAATGTCTTGATTGAGTTTTGACACAATCACTATTTCTTGTGCTTAGAAAGATTTTTCTTTCCAAAACACATGCAATTATATCTCGGAGCCAGGAGTTCTCTTACTCAACAAAGGAATGATGATTTATAAGAATTATTTTTTTGGGGAAATGGGGGTTAGCCACAATCAGTACATTATTTGACTATTGATTTAATTTGGAATTTGGAAAAGAAAAATTTGAAGTCACTGGTTATCAATCCTTGTTATCACATCTTCAGCTATCTCAAGGGATATTTATAAATTCTCCAAAGTATCTCAAAACAAAATTAATTCTAATTATTTTAAAAACAACTATAGAGATCCCTATAGAGCGCCAGGGACTATCTCAGAGATTTGCATATTTTGACTCATGTATTATATTTAAGCCTCTAACTATCTCTAGGTAGTTAGAACTATTCCTATTCTAACTTTACAAAGGAGGAAACTGAGACAGAAATTAGGGAACTTGACCAAACATCATACAGCTAAAAATAACAGATCTGGGGTTTGAATCCAGTCAGTCAGACCTCAGAGCACGTGCTTTGATGCTTTCAGTAACATTAATGTATTTAGTGAAGTGTCTACAGTTTGTATGTTCCTGGCCTGCCACCGGACACAAAGAGGACATCTGGCTGGTTGTACCCAGGACGGGATGTCTTCCAGCTGACACCTCATTGCTGTGTGGTCCCTGTCACAGCTGGCCAGGTGGCACGAACTTACACAGATCATCACACCACCCTGAGATCCTTGCTTATTATTATTTTTTAATATAACAGGTTTATTGAGATATAATTCACATACCATACAATTCATCCATTTGAAGTATACAATTTAATGGCTTTCAGTATATTCACAGAGTTGTGCAACCATCACCATCACTTCTAGAACATTTTCACCACCCCACAACTCACTAGCAGCCCCATACTCACTAGCAGTCACCTCCCATTCCCCTGCCCCCAACTTCTGACAAGAACTAGTCAGCTTTCTGCCTCTATGGATTTTCCTATTCTGAACATTTCACATAAATAAAATCATACAATATGTGGCCTTTTTTTGTCTGGCTTCTTTCACTTAGTGTAATGTTTTCAAGTTCATCCATATTGTAGTATGTATTAGTCCTTTTTTGTTGCTGAATAATATTCCACTGTATGAATTTACCACATTTTTAAAAATCCATTCATCATTTGATGGACATGTTTCTACTTTTGGGCTATTGTGAATAATGTTATGAACATTTGTGTGCACATTTTTATGTGGACATATGTTTTTATTTCTCATACTCAGGAGTGGAATTGTTGGATTATAGATATGGCAACTCCAGGTTTAACTGTTTGAGGAACTGCCAGACTATTTTTCCCTCCTTGTTTATTAATATTAAGAAATTCTCCTCATCTGACTGTTTTTGTAAAAGTGACTTTTCTTTCTCTATAGAGACAGTTGATACTGGAAAACAAGCATACTAGACTTTGTCTTCAAGTCAAGGTTTCAGCATGTGGGCTGTAAATGGCCACCTTCGGTAATGGAAACCAAAAGGAAATCTTAGAGTAATCTTGAGTAACTGCCCCATCCCTTCTTAATACTAAGTCTTTTTAGTGAGTGTATGAAACAAACGTAATTAATGATGGTAACAATAATAGCTAACATCTGTTGAACACTGTAGATATTCCAGGCAGTCTATGAAGTATGTTAAATGTATTTTATCATCTGATTTTAGAACCACTAAACTGTTTTAGAATCCTTACTTTCTAGACAATAATATTTTTTAAAATATCATAAGAATGACAGACTCCTGTGTTTTTATCTGTATTAGTGACTAGATGGGGGAAAAAAAGTCTAGCTTGAAGTAAGAAAAACCAAAGCAAAAGATGAACTCCCTTAAATGGAAAACTATTCAGAAGAGACTCCCTTAATGGTCTAAAGATAATTTCACTGAGGGTATTTTATTGTCAGTAAGCAGGAAATAAAGTGAATTACTGTTATTTATTCCGGGTCTGTATACTCACAATACTACCTCAAGGTTTGTGTTTTTCATAGGTGCACAGAATTTGTTGCCAAATAAAATGTGATAGAAGCTAATAAATATAATAAATACTAACTGAAAAAAGAAATGAGAAACTGTTCTTATACAATATTTTAACCGGCTTTTGTTAAAAGTTTTCCTGTTAAAAAGTGCCTATCTCTTAACATAGTATGAAAATTCATTTGAATAGATTTTCCTGCCATAACCTACTTCAAAGACCAATGAGTACTGATAAAGTTAAACAAACAAACGAGTAACAAAATTTGCACAGTGTATTGTTTGTGATATGTTTAAAGTATAGGTGGACACATTTATATTCATCATCACAAATGTTAGGGCCACAAAAGCCACTACTCGTAAAGAATAATTATAATTTATATGGTAATAACATTTCCTATTAAAAGAATTATAATACTCGTCAGGGAATTCACAAGTAGGCTTCTTTTTGGAAATAAAAACCAAACTTATCCATTTGCTTCAGTATATTAGGTAAGAAAAAAATAATAGGTGTCTAACTGAAGAGTTTTTGATTTTGTATGAAGTCGACTAGACAGGAATTTCTCATTTGGATTAAAATTATGAATCCACAACTATGAAAAAATTTAGAAGCATAATTATTTTCAATGAACTTTAAAACACCCTTAGAGTTGAAGGCCATGGGAAGAATCCCTACCCTACATTCTGCTTTAGTCCTTAGATCCAGTTACCAGCTGCTTGCAGTCTTCATTCCTTAGGAAAGACTAGACCTTTCTATTTAGCAACCAATCCAGGAACTAGATTTCAGCACACTAACCACATCTTCCTTCTCTGTATCATACTTGTATGCTTTTGGTCCTGAAAAGAAGTAAATGTAGCCTAAAAGAGATAAAATTGAAATTGTGGTTACTGAAAATGACTTGCAAATTTGTAAGTGGGAGGACTTGTAATTATAATTTTCTTGAGGTGGCACCAAAGGGGATTCGGGAATGTGTCAGGTGGCAGTTAGCAAGTCCTCTGCACAATTCTCAGTGAGCCCTAGAACCTGACACCTCTAACTCCTCAATCATCTCTCATCTTTCTCTCTCTTCCAGCCAGGCTCCGGCCTGCTCTTTGGGGCCATCTAACAGGTCAAACTCAATTATGTTTGGTTCTTCTGCTCAGGCTGTTCCCCTCCTGGAAGTCCCCTCCCCTTTTCTTTCCCTAGTCAAACCTCTAGCCATTCTTTAAAAACCAGCTGAAATCCTACCATGAAATCTCCAACTACGAATGTCAGTTCTGATCTTTTCTTTCTCAGATCACCTCTTGCTATTATTGGAAGACTACCACACAATTCAATACCAAATTATAGATTGACTTATTTTCTAGTAATTTCATCTGTGTTGGAGGGAGTTAATCATTCTGCAAAAACAGAGACCATATCTGGTGCTGTCTTTGCATTTCTGAAGTTTCCAGCTCTGTGCTATATACTCAAGAAGAATGTGTTGATTGATTCAAAAGTTCAATTAAATGTATTCAACCCAGTTCAGTTCAATTCAACTTTTCCAGCTAAGTGTTGAATTTTAGGAGTGGAGTGGGGAAAGGCACGGGGAAGGTTGACAGTATGTGCATTTTAAAGATGAAAACAGTAATTTTGAACAGCTAGACTTTATAATGTAGCTGACTAATGGATTGAAACTATATTTTAAAAACTTCCCATTTGCAAAGAGAGAACCACAATGGCAGACCTTTATAGTGACTCCTTTTAGTGGTTAATCTGGTTAGCTAAATTTATAAGGGACTCAGGACAAAAAATTAGAGCTGAGGACTTCCATTAGGAAACCTAATGTTCCCTTGAAGCGGAGTCCAGATTTCTTGTTACAATTCCACAAAGGAAGTTTTTAGTGAAAACACTCACCATTCAATTCCACAGCAGCATCTATCTGGCCATTTACTCCCGAAAATTCCTCTTCAGTATTCTTTGGATAGTCTTTTTCCATTTTCCTTTTTCGTTCATCATAGCTGGAAGAGTATTATTTCATTAATAATATTAATAAGAGGTTTTAATTGATTGTAGGTGACATCATGCTGGTCAGGTATATTTAGTCAGGGCTATATAATGATTTATTTAGCTCTCTCTGTCTCTCTCGCTCTCCTCTCTGTCTCTCTTTCTCTCTCTCCCCTCCCTTGCACACACACACACACACACACACACACACACACACACATTCTATCACTACTTTCCCAGGTTTCTGAAATTCTGGGACCACTAGCTTGCTCTAAACAGTCTCTTTAAAAAATTATCAGATGTATTGCTTAGAATTAGTTATTCTATATATTATAGCAACATGTTCCTGTAATTTAAAAATGCATGTTGCCTTTCAAAAGGAACTTTACATATATTTTTAGTGCTTTATTTACTATTGTAATTATTCTCTCTCAATGTCTCTCTCCCTCCACCTTCTCCATGAATGATTTTTTTTGGGGGGGGTCAGCAAACAGGTGAAAGTCCTTCTTAGGGACTTTTATTCATGGGCTTCTTGCTACGCACCCACAGAGGAGGAATTGAACAAATAATGCACAACTAATGAATAAACAAATGTGTGAATGATCAATAGATAAAGGTAAAAAGGAAGAAAATCTGGACTAACTGAGCTTCTGCCTTTCAAGTCAATTTAATCAAATGAAATTGCTTTTGTTTCCTGGAGAAAGATTGTATGACTGACCGAAAAGATTAGATAACTTTTCCTGGATTAGCAATCACCATTCAGCGATACCTTTGAAGATTGGTTAATACATCTCTTTGTGATCAAAACTGCACCCTTGTAAAAAAGACTGTGACTTGTATGAGTCAGCATGACTTGTGTGAGCTCAGCATGTAGGCAGAGCTGACTCTCACCTCTTCAAGGAGACTTCATTTAAAGTGTAAGGAAGCCCCTTCTTCATCACCGCAGAGCTCACAATGATGACATTCTCAGGGTGGACACCCAACTGCTTTCCCACCAAAAGGTTAGACAGTTTCTTCTGGTGTCTGGGCCACTGGGCAGTTTCTTGTGGCAACAGATCACACCCACCTTCTCCTGAAATGTGCCTCTCATGTGGCTATGACTACACAGGCAAAGGGACAGATCTCTTATGATACTGAGCAGTATTTAAACACTGGGAAAGAAGTCAGGCTGAAACTAGTCAGACTGAAACTGACTTGAGGATTGAGCTGTTTTTGGAGCTTTGAGGATAGGCGTAGAAGGTAACTTTCCCAAACTCTTTCCAGGAGAGCGATTAGAACCTCCGAAAAAACTGAGCTATGAGTTACTGTAGCACCAATAAAAATGGAAACCACTTAACTGTATTCTATAATCATCAGAAGTACCAATACAGGACACCCATACACTATTAGAAAGAGTGATTGCAAGGTATCAGGAGTGGAGTTTAGGGGGAAATGGAGAAAAAGAGGAACAGCCTGGGCACACTGGCGCTCCCAGGGCCTAGATTTGTTCTGTTCACTTTGTTCTAGAGTCTGAAATCTGGAGTCTTTTATTAAAAATGGAAGTATAGATTGTTCACATGTTAATCTTTGTTCACTAGGTTGTTTTTCTTCTCTTGCTTCCCTGAGATAGCTGTATTGAGAAAATGGAAACTTTGATTGGAAGGAGTGAGGAAGGTAATTCTAAAGCTTAAAATATTTGGGGAGTGGGATGCAAAAGAAAAGACAAGGCAACTAAGAGGCATTTGGCATGTCTGTAGATACAGAGGGAATCCCAGTGGGAGGATACTAGAGAACAACCTGTTTTGAATTCTTTTGCTAATATTGACCTTATGCTCAGGGAAATGGTGGAATTCCTTTCATGCCTTTATCATCTTTTGTCAGCTCTGGATACAGGATTGGAAGCTGAGCTATTATAATTAGGGTTCCTTCCATTTTTGTATGTTAAACAGACATTGATAAGTAATTTTGAGAATGTAACCACCATTTATAGTGTTTTATGACAAAATGTGTTCTCAGCGCCAAACAAGTGACTGACTAAAGAATATTTGTAGAGAAACCTGCTACAAGTTGGGATCTGCTTGTATGATATTTAAATTGGATAGAGAAGTCTGGAAAGTAAGAAAAGACAGAGCAAAGAGCTTTCTTGAGAATAAAGACACAGTTTAAATAATACAGAAATAAGTTTAAAAGGCAAAACAATGACTAATCATCTAATAGAAAGATCTGAAAAAGAAATTTTTCGCTTTTATCTGTCGGCTTAGTTCGCTGAGGTGGGCGGTGGTGACACCTAAAATCTTATGTATATCTATTCAGAGGATAATGAAAGTAATAATATTATATGTAAATAAAATTTCAGAAGAAATTTTAAAGAAGCAATGTCCAGTTGTGAATTTTAATTGTCAATCACATTTATAAAAACTTAGGCAAAAATCCTCGGCAAAAGTGTGAAATTACTGATTCTTTCCTCCATCTCTTCTACCACTTTTATATTTAAAAGTCCCTTTCCCTTTATATCAGCCTGTCTCTGCCTTCTCGCCTCCTGTGTTATAACTGATTTCCAGAGAATATTACTCTCAACAAACTATTTTGAAGTATCAGCCTGAAACTGAATCACCATTTTGGGGTTAGCTAATGCCATATTAATATTTCATTTGAACTTTTTATGTACACATTATGTAGGCATGGCCTACTTAACAAACATAGGGGTACCTACTTTCCATTTTACCAAGTAAGAATATTACCATTAAACCATCAAAAAAAAAAAAAAATTACCACCTATTTTCATTATTATTTCACAAAGAAAAGAAACTTTAAAACCAAAAAGACTGAAAAAACATAATCTCAGAATAAAAGATGGTTATTTCCAATAATGTGTTTTTATACTGACACAGTTCCCACCCCCTGACATGTGTAATACTGTGCTACGGTTCTTATTTTGCGGCGGACTGACAAAAACTTTGTGATGAGCTAGCCCTTGGTTTGTGGACAAATAGTTGAGAATTTCCATTACAAAGCAAAGAGCACAACTTGTATAGTTAGATGGCTTTGGGTTTGGATTCTGACTCCGTTATTTGCTGGCTCTGTGATCAGGAGAAAGTGCTCAGTGCTCTAAGGCCTGGCTTCCACATCTGGGAAATAGTGGTCATGAAAATGAGAGACAATTCACACACACACACACACACACACACACACACACCTCTCGCACACACAGTGCCTGGTACATGTAGGCACTCAGGGCAGGCCCAAGCCATAAGACTTTGTACTTTAATTTAGCCTCAGAATCATTAACTGTGACTGGCTTGTATGAGGTTGAGTGAACTTTGTGATTCAATCTGGAATCGTAAATCATCAAAGAGCTTAATCTTTACCTAATCTTTAAACAGACTTCATCAGGAGGGCTGGAGAATGTTGGAGGCAGTCTAGAGAATTTAGCAGGGAAGGGATTAAGATTAAGAAAGTCTACTGTATGCTGAGGATTTTGCTGAAGGTAAACGAAAAGGAAATTATATGATGAGAATCATGGGCATGGATATTATAATAGACCGTAAATAAATAAATAGTGAAGAGAATGAAGAATGACTATAAGTGGGGAACAAGAAGAACCTCTGGATTTGGATTCAGAGGACATGAAAAACAGCTTCAGAGGATCATTTTCTAGCTGTGAGACCTTCATCTAAATCACTTAGTCTCTCTGATGTAGTTTTTAATTGTTAAATGGAGATAGCGGTACTTCCTTCTCAAGATTGTTGAGAAGGAAGAAGGGAAAATGAGAGAATATGAGAAAAATACTCAGTATGATTCCTAACACATAATAAATAATCAATAAATATTATCTGAATTTGAACATTAAGGAAATAAATGAATTTTTATTGTGAATCTATTATATGCTAGGTACCTGCTAAAATCATTGCACATATTTTCTCATTACTGGGTCTTGTTTGTGAACCCTAAATACCACCTAAAAATTATTAACCTGTAACTGAATTTATTTACTTTTTGGGCATTTGGTCACCACTTAATATTGATTAACAAGTATACATATTAAATAAATCATTCATGACAGTTAAACTTGACTAACAATATCATAGTGCAATGGATATCTGATGTGGTTTTGTGAGATACATTATCTTACTCTCCACCTTTGTAATCTAAGGACTTGGGGATTATTTTGGTAAAGTGCCTGAATGTTGTTTTGATTGTGATGATTTCTATCATTGGTTAATGGCAAAACTGACTCTATGTTGCCTCCTTTGAAGTACTGAATGAGGAGTTGAGTCTGCTAAAAGATGCTTTAAAAAAAATGTGAAGAAGGATGGCAAAAAGGGGAACTTATTGATAAGGTATCTAAGATATATGCTCTCAGGAAGTTTTTTCAAAGAGATTTTTCTAGTGAAATGGAAGTCTGGAATCTTTTTTGAAGTTAATAATCTACTTCTAGCCAGGAATAACATGGCTTTCATGGAGCAAGGAGCCTTTGTGATCTACACCAGAGAAGGGCAGAGGGGATTGTGGTCAGAATAAAGGGAAGGGAGAAGAGTGAGAAGCTGCCATGTGCCATCTCAGACAACAGTCCAGAAACTAGGACCCCAAGAGGAAAATGACTGTGAGAAAGTTTTGGAACAAAGAATTTGTAGCAACACGGAAAAAATATCAATGGATTCATTTGTCACCTGATTATATGATAAAATCCAAATTTATCTCTCCAGCCTGAGTTTTCTGAGTTTAAGATCTGTGTGTTCAACTCTCTTCTGGACATTTGCCTTCTTGGATCCCACCAGCATGTCAAACTCTACATGTACAAAAGGGAATGCCTATTTATTCTTTTAATTCTGCTTTACTTCTTAATGTTATTCTTTCCCCCATTGAATAGCCATAGCATCCCTGTCAAAAATCAACTGACCATAGATAAATATATAGAGTATTTCTAGATTTTATTCCATTGATCTATAAGTCTATGCTTACATTGGTGTCACATTGTCTTGATGCTGTTGCTTTGTGATAAGTTTTGAAATTGGGAAGTCTCAGTCCTCCAACTTTATTCTTTTTCAAGATATTTTGACTATTTTGGGTCCTGTAAGTTTCCATATGAATTTTAAGATCAGCTTGACATTTTTTACAAAGAAGTCAGTGGTATTTTGATAGAGATTGTGTTGAGTCTATAAATCAAGTTGGGGAGTATTGGCATCTTAAAAATATTAAGGCTTCCATTCCATGAACATGAGATAACTTTCCATTTAGATCTTGTTTAATTTCTTTAAGTGATGTTTTATCATTTTCAGAGTATAAGTTTTTAATTTCTTTTGTTAAATGTATATCTAAGTACTTTTTGATGCTACTGTAAGTGGAATTGTTTCCTTAATTCCATTTTCATATTCTTCATTGAGGTAGATAGTAATACAACTCATTTTTGCATACTGACCTCATACTCTGCAAAATTGCTGAACTCATTTATTAGTTCCAATAGTTTTTTTTTTTTAAGGATTACTTAGGTTTTTCTATATAAAATATCGTGTGACATGCAAATAAAGATAGTTTTTTCCAATCTGGATGTCTTTTATTTCATTAATTGTTGCTTAATTGCCTTGGCTACAACCTCCAGTACAATGTTGAGCAGAAGTGGTGAGAATGGAAATGTATATATGTAAATATCCTATCTTTTTGCTTTCAATCTATTTGCATCTTTGAATCTAAAGTGTGCCTCTTGTAGATAGCATGTGGATGAATCTTGTTTTTTAGTTTTTTTCCTAGTGTGATAATCTCTGGCATTTGATTAGATTGTTTGACCCATTTACATTACTATTATTAATAAATTGGATTTACATTTTCCATTTTACTTTTTGTTTTTTACAGTGTCATTTCTTTTTGTTCCTCTCTTGCTCCGTAGTGCTTTCTTTTGCGTTAGTGAAAAAAAATTTAACGTACTATTTTAATTTCTTTCATACATTTTTCACTCCATTTAAAAAAATTATTTCCTTAGTGGTTGCTATAGGGTATACCATATAAATTGTAATTTATCATGATCTGCTTCAGATATATACTAACTTAATTCCAATGGGATATCAACACATTACTCCTAGATACCTGTATTCCCTACTCCTCTCTTTTGTGGTATTGTTATACATATACATCTGTTACAAACCCCAAAATATATTGTTATAATTACTAGTTTATATAATTTAATGTTTTCTAAAGAAGCTGAGAAACGAAAAAAGAGTAAGTATATAATTATACCATTTGTTATATTAACCTCTTATTTACCATTTCTGGTTCTTTTCTTTTGTTTGTGTGAATTTGAATTACTATCTGGTGTCATTTAATGCCTAATACAATTTTTCTCCTACCCAACTCCTTTATGCTACTATTGACAAATATATTTTTATATCTTATAAGCCTAACAACATAATTATATACATATTCTTTCATACAAATCAATTAAGAGAAGAAATATGCATTTATGCTATCTTTTATAATTACATAATTACATTTACTGGTACTTTTTTTTTTAATTGTGGATTTAAATTACTGCCTGGGGACAGCCTGAAAAACTTCCTTTAGTATTTCTTGTAAGGCACGTGTACTAGCAATGAATTTTTTCAGTTTTTGTTTATCAAGGAATGTTTCTATTTTGCCTTCACTTCTGAAAGATAGTTTTTTTTTTGTTTTGTTTTTTTTTTAACATTTTGAATATGCTTCCCATTACCTTCTGGCCTAACTGGTTTAGCTGACTTCCAATCTTGTCTCCCTCTAATCTAGTCACATTGCTGCCAGAATGATATTTTATAACACAAATCTTATTGGGTTCTTCTCTTATTTAAGACAGTTAATGATATCCCTCTTTTCTATAGAATAAATACTGACCTTCCTAGAAAAGCATAGGTCCTGCATGATCTACACCCTGCTTATGCCTGAGCCACATCTCTATTCTAGCCCATGTTCTAGTCATAGTGAACTTCTTCAGATTTTTCCCATACACACAGGCTATTTCATCGGTGCTTTTGCTTCAACTGCTCTCTCTGCCTGGAAACCACCCCCACCCCTCCTACTTCCCGACTGGGAAACTCCTACTCAGCTCTCAACATGAAGCTCAGTCATTGCTTCCTCTAAGAATTCTTTCCTGGCTATTACCTCTTTATTTTGTCCCACTGATCCCTGTGCAGTCTTCTATCAGGGCAATTGAATTGCTCTTAATTATTTATCCACGTATTTATTCTCAACTGTAAGAGCTGCATTAACAGTACCCAACATGCATTAAGTACTTATACTAAGACAGCTATTTCACATTCTTCTCATTCACTCCCACAACTCTATGAAGTCAATATTATTTCTACCTCCATTCTGAAAATAATGAAACAGAGACAGAAGGGTGATCCAGGTTGCTAGATGACTGCTGTTAAGAGTTGAGATTAACACTCTCTTACTCCTGCCCACACTCTTAAACAGCAAATTCTGTGTCTCTCTTGGTGTCAGTTCCTAGTACAGAGTCTGACACATAGTTATGTCCAATATATGCAGGTTGAATGTGGTCTTTTGGTGATGCATTTTTAAAAATTTAAGACTACAAAACAAGGTTTTGAACTGTACTCACCTTTCTTATTTTTATTACCTACTATTTGTTTCTCTATGGTGACTAACTATAGAATCTGTAAGTAAACAAATCCCTTTCCAGTACTCCTGTGATATTCAGGAAGGAGAGAATGTGGAAGATTTTGTCCTATCTTGCATCAATTTTGCCTCTAGTCTGTCTGCATAGAAACAATGATATAGGGGTAGAAAAGGGGACAGGTAGATTTGCAAATTACTTTAGATAAAATAAAAAACAAAACAAAAAACACTGACCATCTCAAAGAATGGTGGAACTGATGGCACCCCCCAGAAACTCCTTTGTGTATCCTTTGCTGTTATTGGTAGGCAAGAAAGAATATCTACTAGAGAAATTAGCCACAGATGGTGGAAGAAGAGTGAAAAAAAAAATATCTTGCTGGATCACTGAGGCCTTCTAGAAAGAAGAAAGGAAATAATAAAAGGTAAATGGACATGAGGTAAAAATTTAACCAGCATGTCATTTTGTGATGTAGGATGTAATGGCCTCAGCATGGTAGAACCCCCTTTTTGGATTTTACTTTGTAGTTCTCTGGGGGCTGCTCCCCTGTAAATTATTAGTACGCTAGCATGTGGGTTCTCATTCATAGAGTCTAAACCAACCTGGTCCCAAGCCAACTCTCAATCCTCAGTGGAGGAAGTTCCCCAATAGTTTTCTCATTGTGCTTCATTCAGTAAAACTGGTCCCAAGCATTAGGAGTTCATGGAGATTGTCCCTGACAACAAAGCATATCCAAAGACTTCTTCCCTTGGCACATTATTTGTGTCACAGACTGAACTAGCATGAGGACCAAAGCAGAACCCAAGGTATGAGTAACGCAAATAAGTCCTAAAACACTGTCAATGGATGTCAATATAGTAAAATTTTCATCTATAACTTGAGGCTGTGGACTTCTGTATTTTTTGGTATGACCAAGTGCTTTACCTGTAGAAACTCATTTGTCTCCTTTGCCTTTTCCTCCCAGCTTCCTCCTTCTTCCTGCTTAGAATAGAGATGTAATGACGAGCTCCTTTGGCCACCTCAAATCTCATGGCCACCACGAGAGTAGAAGCCATGTGTTAAGAATAAAATGTTAGAAGGAACATGGGTTCCTGATGACCATGGACCTACCTTACCAGCCCTAAATCTGTTACACTTCGGACATTTTACATTTATGAGAAAAACAAACCCTTTGTATATTTAAGGCACAATAGTTTTGTGTGTCTGTTTTTAGTAGCTGAATGCAATTTCTAACTGATATAGGGCTTCACATGACGATAAGATGTCACACGCGTGAGGTCCTGCTAAACACAATGTGTGGAATTCAGGCAGAGGGGTTATTAATAGAGCTGACACAATAGCTTTTTCTGAACTTTTGAGCTGTGAGTCAGGGGGGTTTGTCTTATTCTTTAGTGAATAAACCAGTGTGTGTATTGAAGTGTGTACAGTAGAAGACTCCCATTGTTGAAAGGATTGCCTATGGTTTGCCAAAAGCAATCATTTCAGGGTCATGTCGGGTCCTTCAGTATTTACTGAAAGGAAACTCCCTTTGACCATCTCTTTGACTGGATTGCCTGTCAGAGAAATATTGAGGTTTAAACAATCATTGGTTAATTATCACAATGTTTAAAGCAATTATTTGTTAATTGCCATATAAGTTCCTATTATTATAGAAGTTACTCTTTTTGAGTAACCAGGCACTGTGCTAGGTGTCTACATGCATTATATCACTTCCTACTCTTAATAAGATAGGAAGATTAATGTTGAAAGTGCTTACCATGGTTTCCTTCCCTTACCAGCAAAATGAGCTCTTTAACATTTTAATTAATGCCCTAGACCAACTTTTTAATGCGTTTGTTTTATCTAGATTTCTAAAGACTTTTCCTTAATCGACAATTGTAGAGTCCCAGTTGGAAAGATTCAGTATTATTTCCTCAGGGGGCATCAGGCGTGATTAAAATCAGAGACCTTCTCTCTCGCCAACCTTAAATTTGCAGATAATTTTAAACCTTTCACCAAGCCTCTTGTGTTGGTTGTTAAGCCTCAGTTCTGCCTGGCTGGAGGTGTGTGCTTTACTATAGGTGCTGGTGTATACTGGATTAGTCCAAAGACCTGATGATTAATGGAGAAAAACAATAATGGCAGAGTGGGTAATCCCCTACGTGAGAATCGGGCTGTGAACAAGCTTTGACAAATTAACTGAATAATCATAACATAAATGCCCACACACTCCCACACACATACTCACACATGATCTCCCGATCTCATTCTCTAAAAATTCACAATGGGAATCAGGTTTCTTATTGCCTATCTTCTTATATGTCAGCACTATGATTACAGCTACCTTATCTTAAAGAAAGACTTTGAAGAATCTGCCCAGCAGCTATGGTGTTTTCCCGATAATAAGACCTAACTGGAAAATAAGCCCTAGCATGATTTTTTAGGATGATATTCCTTGAACATAAGCCCTAATGTGTCACTTGGAGCAAAATCTAATAAAAGACCCAGTCTTGTTTTCGGGGAAACACGATATTAGGGACTTAATAAATGAATTACTATCACTTTCAGAAAGGAAGTTCTGAAAAAAAATGCTAGCTTGGTGATTTAATTGGACTGGAAGTAACAATTCATAACATCATATGATAATTTCAGCAATGCTACCAGGACTCTCAGTGACCAGAAGAATTGGCAGGGTCCACATTTGTTTGACATTCATTTCTATAAAATAAATTCTCTTTTTCATGAAATACATCTATGCTCCAGTTATATTACTTTCTCAGCTCCAAATCAGGGAAGACAATATCAGTCAGGTGGAAGATGACAAATATTTATTTATAAAATTTTTATGCCACAGAAATGGTTATTAAAAGTAAGTGATATAAAATAAAATAAAACCCCTTGGGCCTAAGTTGGGTGCTTGCCTGCTTCCAACCAAACCGTAAAATGTTGAGCATAGTCACCTGCTTAGAATCTGTTTTTGCTTCTCTCTTTTGAAGTTCAGAGAAACAAACAACTCCAAAGTGAAAACTGGGAATCGAGGAGAGGTGTGCAGAGGTAAAGCTTGGCAAAGAGTTGCACTCGTCCTTCAAAATGAATCAATTAAGGATAGAAACCCACTAGGTGAAATGAAGTGTAACTCTGTGTGCAGTGATTGGATGACACGTTACACCATATTCAGATTTGTTTGTAATAATCTGCAAGATTGTCATGGAAATTGTATATGAGTCACTTTGGATAAGAAGAATGTTCACGTTCTAGGTTGGATGAAAGGACTTAGCAATAAGGCCCTTCCTTTTAGCAGAACTTTCCTTCAAAGAGGCCCACAGTCACAACCATGTCCCTTTTGCACAAAATCACAGAGTATTCTGGAATGCATTGGTACTCACATAACAGGGAACCAGTTCTCCCCTCAGGCATTCCCAGTGGGTAGTTATGTATTTGGGGATGCTGCATCCACTCTTTTAGGTCACTGGGGTTCCAGTTAATGAGTGCATTGAAAGATCAGGATGTTTGGTGTCCTAGAGACCAAAGAATAGGATTATTGAATTAATGTTTCACTTATCATTTGGATGGTTCCATATTTAGAAGATAGTGTCAACCATCAGCAAATGGCACCCCAGTGGCCAAGAAGAGTCAATGGTCTTATAGCACACTTGCCTTGCATTCATTTCTGCAAAAGGTTTTGTCCTTCCCATTGGATACATCTGGGCAATCAAAAGGAGAAAAGCCGTACCTGTAGTATTCATCTCCCACAAAGAAAAGAGTCTTCTGTGCATCCTTCAGATAGACGGCAGCATCTATTCGCTGCACGTACCTGGGGAACCCAAAGTCATAAATAGTCCGAGGAGGACCTTGCATTTGGAATCCTCTTGTTATCCAGTAGTGGGGGCCTGAAAACAGAAATCAAAGTTTACAAAAACTCTGTACCACTTAGCGATGCACTTCACTCATGAGGATTTCTAAGCAGGATCATCAATGGGACTAGTTTCTGAGATATTTTCCATGGCTGCATCCCAGTAGGAGATATCTAACAATTCAATTCAGTAAAAGACTTAAATTAGCCCTGGAGGCATCTCCCAACCACAAATAACACAAAGGGAAACAAAAATGCTCTGGCACAGAAGCAAGGGTATTATTCTCCTCACATTCGGTTCTATGTTGGCTTCTGTTAATTAAAGGCTCTCAAAAGGGTATGCCATGTCACTCGGAACAGAGGTCCTAGGGGGGCAGAGACCAGGTTTCTAGCTCTCTGGGCAGTGTCCCTCAGAATGGAGACTCACCAGCATGAAAGTTTGGCCCTGAGAACTGTTTGATAGTCATTGTCAATCCTGTCATTGTTACAACAGAGTGGGGTGGCATCTCATACCCAGCCTGAGGAGGAGTGGCCGAAACACACTCCGTGATCACTGAAGAAATGCTGGCAGTGCTGCATGTTCCAAACACTCTGGGCACTGTACCCTGCCACTTCTTTTCTTGAGGATCTGTAGGGTACCTTTAAAGAAGTAAGCGGTGCCCCTCTCAGCCACTTCATAAGCTGCATCCACATTGGACATAAGCTGGGGGAAGGAGCTGGTAATGGTGCTGGGCCGGATCCCTGCCATCAGGTGAACCTGCCGACGCCAGAAAATCCTATTGGGCAATTCAAAAGAAATCAAGATCAAGGGTTGATTTAGATCTCAAACTGAACTTGGACTGAAATGTACTGCAAGTCACACTTCAGAGGCCATTGCTAAATGCTTCTTGCCCCTTGTCTTGTTTTGAAGGACAACATAAATTTTTGACCTTAGCAAACAGTTTCTTTTCCCTTTTTATTTTCTTAGCATCTCTACAATCCCCTTTCCTTCATTTATTTAAGGATGGTCAAAATATTGAAGGATATTGCAAGGAAATAACATCAATGATTTACACATTTAAGCTGTGCACGTTCCTATTCAAAACAGCATTTGATATAAATTTCCCTTTCCTTTTCTGACCTTTTAAAAATTAAAAACTCACAAAGATAAGTATGATGCAGATAAACATTATGAATATTATATAAGTGAATCCAAACTTTGTGGTTGGGAGATGCTAATTATTCCCAGTAAAAAAAGCAAAAACGTTAACAATTGTAAATTGTTGTGTTGCCTATTTCTCTATCTATTGAAAGTGTTTGTATCTTTGACCCTGATGGTTAATTAACAGAAAATCTGGTAAGAGACAAATCAACTTAAGGTTTAACAACTCATGCATCAACTTACCCAATATTATTTCCATACTATTATGACAGTATACACAAGGGCTGTGGGCTGAAACTCTTAATGTAAATATGGTTCAGTTTGATTTTTGCAGACAAAAATAGTTTTATAAAATACAGATAGTTGACTTGACTCCATAGAAGCTAGAATCGGTACAGAAAATTATTTGTGGATGAGGAAACTGTAATAAAGTTTTAACATTTAACTTTCCATGTACAGTGGTACCTTGGTTTTCGAACGTCTCCATTGACAGACATTTTGGTTTATGAATGCCATAAACCCGGAAGTAAATGCTCAGAAGTCGAACATGTCACGCGGTTTCCCCTGAGTGCAAGATCCTGAGGCCCAGCTGTCTGCTGTTTTTGAATGTTTCAGAACTCATGGATTACGTTTGAAAACCAAGGTACCACTGTAGTTTGTTTAGGAACTCCTCGAATCTTATGTTGAATTTTCCTAGTCAGTTAATTTAACAAATATTTATGGAACATTGAGAATAAAACATTGAACAAGACCCAGGCCCTGCTCTCAAGGAGCTTACAATCTAGTAGTAGAGACAGATGAGTAATTAGGCAATTCTAATTTAGAGTGATCAGTTCTACAAAGAGTAAAGTTCAGAATATTCTGGGAACACACAGGAGGGATACCCCATTGCACTTGGGGGTTTGGTGAAGGCATCCCAGATGAGGCAACTTAAGCCGATGATGAAATATAAGAGTGAGCTATACTGGGAAGAGAAAAATATCTCTTCATGTTTCCTAAGTGGCATCATGATGCAGAAGGAAAAAGCACACTGTGTTTTGGAAGGTGTATGCTGACCAGCATCTCCAAACCACAGTTTCATCATCTCTTAAATGCAAATAATAATACCTGGCTTATCTCATGAGATCATTCTGAGGATCAGCTGAGATAATGCATATGAAACTGCATTGTAAACATATTATATTTTATAATTATAAAAATTATTACTTGCCTAGGCCTTAACTACTCACTAACTGGGCACATACATAGACCATACACAGGTGGCAGGAGTTCATTTAGGGTACATTGCTTCACCCTAGGCCCTACACATCACAGGTTTGTCTAGGACATATGTATTACTAGAAGAAAAACTGAGACCCACAAAGGCTGATGGTCCCAAATTTCACCTGGTGGTTAGGGGGAGACAGACCTGAATCAGACTGCAGCTGTCTTGATTTTCATCACGTACCCTATCCCAACAACTTGCTCATTCTCAGCCTTGTGATCTTTGGTTTTTCTTTGTTTATAACTTGACCTCTTGTCCAATCCGACTTAGGTTTTTCTGAAGGCTAGGTCTAATTGGCTTTTCTTCTCCTTTTTCTCTACCACCACAAAATGAGCACCGGTTTGAGCATCCAGAAAAATCCGGTCATGAAAATAAACAGATCACGTCAATTGTCCATACTCTGATCTTTGCTGAAGAAGGCGAAACTGGACTAATTGGGAACTTGATGAGGAATGAGTTCAATTCAATACATAGTTCTGAAATGCTAAGCCATTGTGCTCGCTGCTCACTAACATGAAGTGTGCATTTCAGGGGATTATAATGGTGGGGATGAGGAAGTGGGGAAAGCGGGCAAGGGGAGCAGCAGATACATCCTCTGATAACTAGGCTCTCTCTGCATTACGTCTCTAATGAGGTACAGCTGACTTTCTCCCTGAGCACCCTAAAGCTGGGATGTATTTTCTTTCATTTCTCATTTAAAAATCAACAAGTGACTCCAGGCAAAATTGAACCCCATCTCTTATTTGAAGTTATAAGACACTGATGTCCCAAATGACTCAATAGGAGAGGTAGTAAAGTGTAGTGATTAAAGGGGGGTTGGGTGAGAAAGGGGAAGGTGAAGGAGTACAAATTGGTAGTTACAAAATAGTCATGGGGATGTAAAATATAACATAAGAAATATAGTCAATAACAGTGTAATAACTATGTATGGTGTCAGATAGGTACTAGATTTATCAGGGTGATCACTTTGTAAGTTATATAAATATCTAATCACTATGTTGTGTATCTGAAACTAATATAATATTGTATGTCAACTGTAATTGAAAAACAAAAAACGTATTTAAAAAAGACTGCAGGTAAACTAAAAAGGTACTTTTCTAACTTTTTACTGGTGGTAGAATCTTAAATTTCTTACTAAGTAAAGCCTGGTTTAGGATACTGTGGGTATTGTGAGGATTCAATTAAGGTAGAGTAGTCATTCTAAACAAGAGTGATTTTGTGCCCCAGGGAACACTTGGCAATGTCCGGTGACATCTTTGGTGTCACAACTGGGGCTGGGCAGTGCTAATGGAGTCTAATGGGTGGAGGCCATGGATGCTGCTATATGTCCTACAGTACACAGCCCCTCACAACAAAGACTGATCTGGTGCAAAACAGCAGTAGTGCCAAAGTTGAGAAACCCTGGTTTAAACACTGTTATGACCTAATGTACACATTGTATCATAAGGTAGAAATAAACACTCTCTATCACTTATATAAAGTAACACAAATTCCACAAGGAACCTACAATCATGAAGATTTTCAGTACACTCACTAATGAAGAAAAATTATGTCCGGTGGGTAATAAAGCAATGAAACACATATGCGAAGGATTTACAACCTTAGAGCTAGAGACTACAATAATAAATGAATTAAAGTTGATAAAAAAGGTGATAGTAAGTAACCTCATAATATGTCTGTAAATGGATTTAAAATATAAGCCAAAAAATAGATAGATAAATAAATAAATAAAATCTATGAGCTTGTTGGAAAAGAACAGCTGCAGGATGTATTGTAACCAGTAGTGAAAATAGATAAACAGATTCTATTAACAGTCTAATCTGATCTTTGCTAACGAAGGCAAAACAATGGAACTCATTGATATTATAGACCAGCTGATTAGATATTAGCTGCACTAATTTGTATACCCAGGAACCAACACTGTGCTTGGCACATAGTCAGGGCTCAATAAGTATTTGTTGGCAAAATGCATGGGTGCCAGAGGGTTGAGGGGAAATTATTTGATCATCGATTTTCATATTCTCTGAAGTTTGCATTCTTTTTTACTGAAGAACAGCGACTACTTCATCAAGTTTGAGATTAGATCACTGATAACCTTTACCTGGCTTCTTGTAGCTCTTTGCCTGTTCTGTGTAGTCCTTGGGGCCAAGGTCATGTATTATCCATCTTTTTATCCTCAGTTTAGCATAGTGCCTGGCACATTGAGGGACTTGACCCACGTTTGTTAAACTTTTGTTCTTTTTTTGTTACACCCAACCATGTTTGCTTGCCCCCTTCCTAAGCTGATCCCATTAGCCTTTCATTTTCAGGAGATGCCTTCACCTCCTATTGGCTGGACTGTCAAGAAACTTCAGCAAGAGCTGAATGGGCAATTCGTTTTCCATCCTCTTCACTCCTTTCCTTTCCTTGACTTTGTCTTTCTCTGTCATCTTGTTCCCTACTTTCAGGGGGAAGAGGTGTCTTTCTTCTTTCTGTCTTTTTGATGCTCACAATTGAACTGCTGCTCCTGTCCCCTGAGACCGGGCAATGTCGTGCAATAAGAGAAGAAAGGGGTGCTTGAAACCTTGTTTTATCATTGGATATGTGACTTCATATGAGTCACTTAATTTTTCTGAGACTCAATTTCCTTTTGTCAAATAAGAGTAAGAACATTAATACTTCAAAGTATCAGTTGAGATAATGCATATGAAGCATTCTATAAACTCTGGACTATTTTTACAATTAGTTTTAGATACTTAAAAGAGACTTATTTTCACTCTACAAATGTATTAATTGATGATATGTAAAACTTAAACTTAGAGTTTATCAATACAACTAAGTTTCTTTCTAAATTTGTCTCCCAGATATAAAATATTTCTGTCACTGGAAACTTTGAAGTATAGGCTGTCACATCATTGGCTGAGAAGCCATTCCTTTGGAGGGGTTCACTAACCAGTGTTGTTTTTATTAGAATACTTTAGAGGCCAAGAAATCAACCATGTATCATCCATCTCGCTGAGTCCAAGCAAAATACAGCTTATAAAATTAAAAACTCACGGTGAGACAGTGGTGTGGATTAAAAATAGTCAAAGCATATTACTCTTAAATTAAGTATTTGTACCCATCTGAGAAGACAATGGGGATCTATATTTATAAGCCCTAACCTGTGAAGATGTAAAGAGCCCCATTCTCAGCCAGAAGGAGGGAGTTCAGCAGAAATAACAGTGAGTCAGGTATCTTAGTATACCTTCTGCCTCTTTGTCTGAATTCTTAATACATAACAGAGAATTGGCCTAAGTAAATACAATGCCATTTGTTTACTTTCAGTGACGCAACCTTGTAGAAAAGACACATCTCCAAGGAGACTGTGAAGGAGGAAGACTTCCTCTTCAGTTGTACTGGCTATCCTCAAGCCCATGGAATCGCAGGAAATGCTAGATTCCAAGCATAATACCTAATCGTAGTGGTTATTGAGTTTACTGTCCTTCCTTCCCACAGTGCTTTGCATTTCTTTTTTTTTTTTTTCCTACTGGTTCCATTTCATGTCGTCAAATATGTCCAGGTATTACCCATCTTGAAAAATCTTCATTTGACCCTGCCTCCTCTTCCAGCTGTTATCTTGACTTAACTCTTTTGTTATCAACAAAATTCTCAAATAAATGATCTATGGCTACCATCTCCATTTGCTCCTCACCAGTTGTTCTCTCACTGCCCGTGATCTTCCTTCCTCACTACTCCACTGAAACTACATCCCTTATTTATCCTGGCCGATCAGTCACTTTTCTTCAGTTCTCAATCTGGTGACCTGGGGCAGCATTTCCTCTCTTCTTTACTTAAATAAAAAGATAAGCCTTTTTTCTCTGATTTTTTTTGGGTTCCACAACAGGGATTCTGTCTCTGATGCCAAATAGACCTAGGTTAAAATTCCAGCTGGGATAATAGCAGTGTGGAGTAAATGAGGAAACGTCTGGAAAGTGCTTATCATAATACACAGCACACTGCAAATGATCATGAAATGTCAGTTATTATTATTGTTATTATTATTAATTTTCACATCCTTTAACTGCCTCCTCCCTGTGGGAGATTCCATAACCTATGAAGCCTTCAGCTGTGGCCCTTCCTCTGAGCACGAGCTTATTTCTATAAAACCCCACTAGAATCATCATCACCTGGAATTCGACACATCTAACTAAAATTGAGTGTTTCTTTATGTGCCCCAAAAATCTTGATTTTCCTATCTATGTGAATGACGATGCTACTTTTGACTCTTTCTTTTCCATTGTTTCCTCACCAAATTAGTGCCCAAGTCCTGCTGGTGACTCCTTCTGAATGCCTTTTTCATCCATCCTTCTCTTCAACTCCTACTTGTATACCTTTAAAAATGTCTTTCTTTGCGTTCTAATCTAAGATACAGAACATCTTTCAATGATGGTAAAGTAGTGATGTGACAGTAGTGATTGATAGTTTTTTTGTTTTTGTTTTTTAACTAAAGAATCCTATTTTGAGAATAAAAGAGAATGCGCAGAAGCCGATCAGACATTTTTGGGAAACTTAGATAGTCTAACATCCGGCTCCTTGTGCCTGTTTACCTGTCCGGCAGGCCAAGGTCCCAGGGGCACAGGAGCAGCCCTGAGTGCTTTTTCTACTAACCAAATAAATACCAGGCAAAAGAAATAAGTTCACTTAAGCCAAAATTCAGTGCTTCTCTTGGTAGTCCCATTGCATAGTCAGGAGGCTTTCTATATTTGTGATAGGATGGAATCGGGACTGGGAGGTTGCAGTGGAGGGTCTGCTGGGCTGAGAGAGACCTGGGCTTAGGTCTCCTGTCTCTAAAACGAAGAATTTGGACATGATCAACCTTTAAACTTATTCCATTTGTAAAATGCTAATTGTGATATTCTTGATTTTAGCCTTAAAATGATAGTGTGCAAAATTCAGGATAATCTGAGAGATGCAAATATAATTTTGGTATGGCTGTAATTCAATCATTGCCCTCTTCTCTTCCTTAAGTGCCTGAGGACATCTGGGATAGTCTCAATATTTGGAATATTTATTATAATATTTGGAATATTTGAAATATAATATTTGGAAATATTTATTATAATATTTGGAAATTTATATAAAGAAGAAACGTATGGGAATTATATATATATATATATATATATATATATATATATATATATATATATATGTCATATATATATATGACTTTCAGCTTATTATAGCTGAAGTTTATTTCTCTTCAAGCAGAACATTTGAATGTACTGATGTTCCTTTATTCACTATGGAGCTATGTAACAATCTCACGGTGACTTTAAAAGGTACTGCATTCCATCTTGCTTTGGAAAAAAAATCATGTGGTTATTACATCCACAGTTTGAAATATCTCATCAACAGGTTATTGTTGGTGATGGGGAATTCCAGGCTTGCGGGTAGGAGGGAACAGACTGGGAGCCCTTTCATAATGGCCCCCAGCTTGCCATTGTAGCTGTGACTTGAAAGAATTCTTTGTTCTTTGTCCAGGCTTAGCAAGCACTTTGGGACGTTTGGTGACAGCCAGTAGGGGATCAGAGCTTTAGAGTCATGGAATTCTAGCTCTGGAGGTGGTAGAGCAGGGCAGGGAGGAGCACAGGCCCTGCCACCGTGCAGGTGTGAGTCCTCACTAGCAATGTGTTCTTGAACAAGTTGCTTATCCTTTCTGTGTCTTATAAAAAGAGAATAATAATTCATACCTCACAGGGCCATTGCAAAGATTTGATAACAAAGTGTTTAGATAGTAACTACTGAGCACTCTGAAGTCACTATTCATGTCACACAACACCTCATTTTAAAATGGAGGAAGAGAAATTCAAGGTCCCATGGCAAGTCACTGGTAAATCCAGAAGGGGACCACTCCTGACTCCCTGTCCTCCTTCTAGCATTTCCTAGTTTTTTGGAATTACCTGCCCTATCACAGCAGCTCATCAAATCTGACAGAAGAGATGAGAAGGTGATGACTCAGCAGGTACATGTCAGTCAACCATCTGTCTTTCCCTAATCCCTCCCTACCACACATTTCTAAATGTCCCTTGCATCTATGCCTCCCTTTCTATTCTGTTATCATCTTTAGTATTTATAGTCAAGACTTTGTCAAAAGATGTATCTACTTCAAATAGTCATTAGTAATTGCTAAATGCTCATAGTTTGATAGAGCGTTTTTAAACATTGTTTTTTTTCTTTTTAAGAACACATGGAAGGGCGTAATATCTTTGACTGCACTGTTTCCTTTGCACCTATCATAACCACTGATATTTTTCAAAAGAATAATCTACATGCTACACTGTGGATAGCACCTTCTTTCTCGATCACTCAGTGAGTGCTGCAGGCACCTGGCTGGGCAATGTAAACTCTACAACCTTATCCCTCAGATGAAGTCAACATTACTTATCACGCTGCTCCAGACTCCTCCTGCTCTGTGGCTAGCCAGTCACTTCTGGGTCAACGCTAGCAATTCTGTTTCAGTTTACTTTTGGTAATAATCAACAAACAGAAAGTCAATAATCGAGGAGTCTTATCAAAAAAAAATCAATCAAAATAAATAACAATAAAAAATGCCTCAAGTATCTAAGACTTCATCCATTGTACATATTTTTGATTCCCAAATATTTATGGAGAACTCACCACGTGTTTGGCACATTACTTGTCCAGGGTCACTTGATCAGTAAGAAGCACGGTCACGATTTAAACCAACTTAGCCTGATGCTAAAGCCTGAGTTTCTGGGCTCAGCTCTATTTTGCCTTTGAAAAGCAGATGACCATCCATTGTTAAAGATTTAGTTTAAGATGTTCTTAATTTTTTTAAAATTAGGAATAATATAGATGTTCATAAGGATGGGATCAGTTAACTAAGTAATGCTATGTCTATTCACTGAAATATATATACATATATAACTTAGAGATAAAATTAAAATTCATTGACATGGAAAAATGAGATACTGTTGAGTGAAAAAAAAAGTTACCAATTATTTTCTTCCCACTTGTAGGACAACCTCGCTGTTTTAAGTCGCTCTTGGGCTTACCGGTCCTTGAAGAACAGGAGCTCCTTCCCCAGCATTGTCACTGCATCAAAGGATGAGCTGGAGTCACAGAGGTCGGGGTTGGACGGAGTATGAGGAGGCACGTGGGGCACAGTGGGCTTTCCTGGAAATGTTTTCCGAGGTCCTAGGATTCAAAGTGACTTGGTCAGATGGTGCCAGGAATCTAGCGTCTGTACACTCCTGCTCCAGAGACCCACTTTCATTGTATTTCACAAGGTGATGAAGAGCACAGCTGTTGATGGCAGGCAGACCGGGGTTTGAATTCCGGCTTCACTAGTGACTGAGTTGTGTGATAAACAGGCAAATAACTTCACCCCTCAAAGCCTCATTTTCCTTATTAGCAAAATGGGTGGGGCAATAATAGTACCTACCTCAGGTTTTGATGAGAATTCAATACTGCCTGAAAAGCACTTACGTAGGTGAGTGCTTGGCACATAGTAGTAAATGTTCAAAGACTGGTAGCTATTATTTTATAATCATACACAACTTCTTTGATAGCTATACCAGTACATGTTCCAAATTGGAAATGTGTTCTTAAAGTTGCCACTGATCGTTTCATTGTAACTAATTTCTTTGTTCTCTATAAGATTGAATGATTCTTCTGTGTTTTTGTATAATTTTCATCCACTTTAGGGCATCCTGCCCTGTGAGACACCCAGGAAAGACTGAGAATTCTTGTGGCATTGAAATACACTGAAGGTGTTTATTTAAACACAGCTTCTGGTGGATCCTCTTGTAAAGCACGGGCTGACTCCTTAGGAGAGCTGCTCGTGAGTTTTCATCCCTCACTCTGTGTTCCTGAGGACTAGCCTGTTTCCCCGAAAATAGACCTAGCCGGACAGCAGGGCAATCAGCTCTAATGCGTCTTTTGGAGCAAAAATTAATATAAGACCCGGTATTCTATTCTATTCTATTCTATTCTATTCTATTCTATTCTATTCTATTCTATTCTATTCTATTCTATTCTATTCTATTCTATTCTATTCTTAAACACCTGGCCTTATATTATAGTAAAATCAGACTGGGTCTTATATTAATTTTTGCTCCAAAAGATGCATTAGAGCTGATTGTCCAGCTAGGCCTTATTTTTTGGGAAACACGGTATCTGCCAGCTGTAGAAATGACCTGGGGCTGCCTGAGCCATTGCCCCTCACAAGTCCCTGCACTTGATCAAGTCTTGTAACCAGAGATGAAGATCAGGGAAGGAGTGAGGCACAGGACAGGCCCACTAAGGGTGAGAGAGGGGTGAGATCAGGGCTGAGTAGGGTCAGCAGTGAGGTGAAGATCAGAGATCAGGTGAGGCTTTGGGAAAAGATCAGAAACTGGAAATTGGGTAGATTGGAAATGTATTACTTTTATTTTGGACATTTACTATGTGCCAAGCACTCTGCTAAGGGTCAGAGGTGGCAAGGTGGTCAGACATGGGTGAGGGGTATGCTCCTGGCAACACAAAACTATGTTTTCATACTTTGTTCACCTGTGCAAAAATGGCCATGTCAAAAGATAGGCTTCAGCTCCTGGCTGAGTGACCATCGCCATGAGGATGGTGGTGCATTTCCAGTGCATAATGACCTGTAAAGGGCAGGCAAGTATTTAGACTTGGCTGCTCATGTGAATTGCTTCCCTGCCCCTGGGAGCTCTGGAGTCATGTTTGAAAAATGGAGACGTGCACAGTATTTATTTTGTCACTCAAGGGTGGAGCAGAACTATCACCTACCCTCTGAAAGTGGGTAGAACTGGCTGAACACTTATCTGGAGAAAATTTGTCTTTTATGCCTCAACTGCAATATGACTGTTTGCAGATGCGTGTGCCCATTTCTAAACAGCCAGATGGGCTGGTCTAAATGCAGAAAGGTGTGGGGGATCTGGCTCTCCAGGCCCTTTTCTAGGCTGAGAAGATGAGGAGAGGCTCCAACAAGTAAAGGCTGAAAGCCAGGCTCTGAAGCTTATGGGAAAATCAGTTTATAGATGTTTCTGGCCTTTCATCCATTAAAGAAAAAGTGTCAAGGTCTAAGGATGTATCAAGATTCCTTCTCGTGGATTAATAGATTTGTCTTTCTGTTAAGTTAGATGAGATATAGAGTTTCTAATAATCCTCTCTTATCTTTAAAAGAATGTCAACACGAGATAATTTTGAATATTTTGTGATGTTCACTGTCTTTGAGCCTCAGCTTTCTCAGCTATCAAATGAAATCACTGCACACCCCACAAGATGGTCATGAAGACAGTGTAGGATAACGCATATGACATGTTTTATAAACTGCAGATTGTCTGTCCAACTGAGTGGTGTAGTTATTATCATCATCATAATTGCTGTTTTTAGTAAAATAAGGTCACTTATCTGCAAATAGGTAAGTACCATAAATATGAACTATAAAATATATCCATCCTGTCCCGATGTCTAAATCCTGATGTACATTTAAAAAACAGACAAATGATTGTATTTTCTATGGCTGTTGAGGGACCAATATGCTGTGGAGGAGAGAGGTAAAATTTAACTGCACATCTTAGAAGAGAGCAATGTTCACATCTGGTAAATAAGCTCTTCATAAGAGGCACAGTTGGGGTTGTGGTCTCTAGCTGCATCTTTACCTCTGCAGGTTAACTCCTGGCAAAGTATACTTTCTCTAAGTTGGAGACTGAATGCCTGGTACTTTCAGGGTTAGTCATCAGAGAAGTATAGTGATTGTACCATACAATGCCTGGATCCCTTTCACGTCATCCTTGGGGAGGTGGAATCCATAGGGATGCTGGTACTTATAAGTTGGGTACATCAGTGCTGAGGGGTCTGTGGAATGGGCCAGGCCCAGTGCATGGCCAAATTCATGAGCAGCAACGGTGAATAAATTGAAACCTAGATAATATGAGAGAGAAAAAGACAACATCAACACAGGGTTTTATTTTCCACATCTTGTCTTTACAGGAGACTTTATGCCCAAATCACAATTAACTCATTTTCTTTTCATGCTGGGTTAGTCAAAGGTTGGTAGGTTATTCTGGCACTCAGCTTTGCTAGCTTTAGTTCTTTCCCCTTTGGCTAGAAGGGGCTTGAGGTTGGAAGAATGGAAATGTAAGTCAACTCATTTTGTTCATTGTCAGTGATGCTTAGTAGATTGATAAAAATGGGTCTAATTAGAGCTAATAGTGGCAAAATGATAAGAGTGGCAATAATAGGTAGACTTAGGCCACAAATGCTTTACTAGTTCTCTGCTATTACAGGCTACTTTTTATCCACACGTGTCACACTGAAGATTTCCAGACAACATGCATGATATTCTGGAACTTTTATACCCAGCCCCATCATACTTTTTGGGAAAGTACTGATTTCCTCAGGTCATTTCTGAATGTAGCCTATTTCCAAGTACAAGTAAGAAACAATAAATACTATGTAGCTGACTAAAAAGAGCTGTGTGTTGAGGAGGGGATTGTTACTTTTTGAGATTATATGCTATGAACCAGAGATCAGACAAGTCTATAGCACGACTGAGGGTGGGCTTTTCCCTTATGGTGTTCCCTTTCAGATTTTTGGATTTTTGGCTTACTTGTTTTTCCTAGCCAGCCCCCCTAGTTAAAGGGTGGCTTGGGACGTTGAACCTCAAGGTTTCATGATGGAGGCCCAGAAGAAGGTACAATATTTTCCAGGTTATGGTGAATTGTGCATATATACCATTCATTCCCATAGTCCACTTCTCAGCATTGTCGAAATGTGTATCTCCTCCCAGGCCTTCTCCAGGTGCAAATGCATGGGCTAAAGTCCCTCGAGGCCCATCAAATGGGTAGGAATCCCCGTGATCTAAACAAGTCGGGAGAAATGCCAACAGCATTTAGTCCTTCCAGCAATTTGGAGGGATATATAACATTACAGGGAATGGACAACTTTTTGAATAGCACTGACACTTCTCATACAAATAGATTTTCAATATTGATTTTTTTTTTTTATAATAAGAAGTTCAATGTCAATGAGTAATCTATCAATTTGGAAAATCAAAAGTGCTATTTTTGTACTTCAAAGATAGGAAGCATTAAAAATTTAAAAAAATGTCCTTCTGTTATTGTTTTTTATTGCTATGGCTTTAATTGACATGTTGCATACTGTGAATTATGCCTATTCCATAGATTACAAAAGGAGAGAGCACAGATGACTGGAAGGTGACGGGTAGTGAACGTGCTGGCAGAATACAGCTTTCAACATATGATTCAGCTAAGACAGTAACAGCAAATTGAGTAAATAAGCATGTGCTTTGTGTTTCTATAGCACGAGACAATATAATACAACTTAAGGAAGTCTCAAAAAAATTTCTCTGTAATTTTGACATACTTTCATGTGTAAAAGTCATGAAAGTAATAAAGGTATATATAAAATCCTAACTTTCAAAGTTTTATATATTTTTGTTTTATTATCTGTATTTCATTAACACTTCATTTCTACAGTAATAGGAAAGGAGGAAGAATAAAGTGAGGGATGGTACGGAAGCTACATTTCAAAGTTTTTTTAGGACTTTAGTGAGGATGCCTTGTTTTAATAAAAACCAACAAAACAATGTTTTGGTGTTTTATTCCCCAGGTTTAGGTGCAGTGCAGTTTAATCAGCTTGCATGCCCTGAGGCATCTAGTGAAATGGCAGTGTGGTCCTTAGTCAGCTTGTGTTTTAGGGGACAGGGCCCAACTGTGAAAGATCAAGGGAGCTCTGGATGTTAACCCCATGGCCCCCAAAGCTGCCCTGAGCCATACTATGGTGGCCTTGATCCTCTGGTTGACCAGGACGCACCATGGGCCGTCTCTAAAGGATTCAGACTCAGGACTTGCTTGATCTTCTCTCTCCTAGCTTCTAAGCATGTTTTCCCCCAGTGACATCAGATAAAAATTACAATCAAGACTTGAAATAACAGGGACACTTAGAAATGTTATCCTTGGATGGTTAACTTGACTATTAGGAAGCTAAGAAGAGAAAGTAATTTCACGGCCTTTCCTTTGTTGTCTAACTAGAACTGTTTCTCTGCAAAAGGCTCAGAGTGTTCCACCAACCCTGTGTAAAGTTGTGCTTCTATTGCTTACCAGGGCGAGTGGGGGATGGAGAAAAAGTGGGCACATTGGGGGCAGACCTGGTCATTCCCAAAGCAGTCTGTCTGCTAGTGGAGGCAAGATAGCAACGCCACTGCCCACCCATTGCTGCAGGGGAAAAGCTGTCAGGGCCACTGGAATTTACTTCCTTCAGTGAAGATTCAAGGTTGGAGATTCTTGGGTATTATGGAAGGGTGTATATAGCAATGAACAACACCATGGATGTGGCATGCGGTCCTATGTCCTCCCAGCCAATGGGAAAGCTAAATATGACAGAATCTATCCCTAATGGGGCAAACCATGATGAAAATTGGTTATATCGCACCCATTCTACAGCTCAGGCTAAGGATGACAAGAAATGCCGAGAACTCCTCTGGTTCTATTTTCTGGCCGGATAAGTCATGACTTGCCATGATCTTGGCCTCCGCCCATCACAGCACTCTGTGAAGGACTGTGCTGATCACTTGGATTAAATATTGTGGAACAAAAAGTATTGGAACATTTCTCCTCTGGATTAGTAGACAAAATCCAAGAAGCACCACAGTACCTCCTGTTTCAAAAGATATCATAATATCGGCTTCTCCTGAGTTGATTCTCACAAAGTTCAGAGGGACGGCACTACTCCAGGCCTGTAAAGCCATCTCAATAGCTTTGTCCACGTCAGCAGAAGGCATAGAAGATGTGTATTTGGATACTCTGTGAAAACAGAAGGGACATGTTATTCTTTCAGTAAATGCTCCTCAGTGAAGAAACCAAAAATTATGCTGTCTATATTAAAAATGAAAATATTTAACATAAATCTATAATTTAGATTTTTTTCTCCAAAACAACGATTCTTATTTTGTTTCCATATTTGTTAAATTACTGAAACATGTGAAACAGTAAGAAAAACAGAGTGGAGAAATGAAAGAGATGAGATAATCAGATGCCGAAACAGTTTGGCTTTCACTGTTATTAGATTATCACTAATTTTAAAGAATATGTGCTCGTTTCGGCAGCACACATAATTTTAAAGAATAATACCTTGTGTAACTTTACAAGTACCAAGAAGTCCATTTTACCTAATGTGGTTTTAACTGAGAAGGGATCTCTTTTTCCTCATAAGGGACTGAAAATTTTCAGTTTTTAAAAATAAAAATGTGGAGTTTTGTAGTTTTATTCTGATTCAAAGGTCATTAGGATTTCCCCAGGGTCACGGGGGAAAGTTTTTTCTTAAAATAATACATTTCTTAAAGAGGAAATGCTAGCTTTAAACAAGGATGCTCCCTTGTTCAGAAAAAGTCTCGTCTTTCATCAAGTCCTGATGTGACAATGACATCTACAGGCAGAAAAGTATAGAGGTTTTTTGTTTGTTTGTTTGTTTGTTTGTTTGTTTTTGACAAACAGGTAAAGAGAGAGAGTTAGTTGGTGGTCCTCTAAGACATCCTCCTCTGGAGTCTAGGGGCTGGCAGCATGTGAAGGAAAGGCTGGAGAGAGGAATTTCACTGGGGATTTTGGGCTGAGATGGAATAATGGATGCAGAGTGAGAAGCCAGGTCTGTGACAGCCAACCTGGAGAGCAGGACCCAGCCTACTTTCTCTCTTTCTCCAGCTACTAGTCCAGTACTTTGCATATAACAGGTATTTAGCAAATATACTTGATAAATAGATGAATTAATGAATAAAAGCTAGTGGTTTTTAGGACCTACTCACTGATTCTCAAATTTTAGAACCTGTATTATCTACCTAGGGAGATTTTAAAATGCACATGTGTGACCTAGAAATCTGCATTTGAACAAGTATCCTAGGTTATTCTGAGGCAGTTGGTACAATTTCAACCAGAAACCAACAGAGGTAATCCTAGGGGCCCCACAGGAAGAGACCATGTCCCACAGAGAGGATGGTAAATAGCTCTACTCAGCATTGGAGAGGGAAGGAACAAGATCTTTAACTCCAGGGGTTAGGGCCAAGATGAGAGAACTACAATGTTGAGAGGAGAAACCAGACAGGCCCTTAAGGGACCATTTAGTGCTTTCAAAATATGCCAAGCCCACTGTATAACATGAATCTGTGGTTTATCATGATTCTACGTAGTTAGTACCTTGAAATTCCCTCACATTATAGATGAGTCAGCGTATCTTTGAGCTGACAGCGTGCTGGGTTGGAGAAGACAGAGACAGAAAGGAAGAGCATCAGAAAAGAATGGAGAGAAGTCCTGACCCACAGTCTACAGACTGATAATAGTGATAATAGCTACTATTCTTTGAACACATACGAAGGGCTAGACACTGTTCTGAGCAGTTTTTAATGTGATGTGCCATCGAATCCTTACAACACTTAGGAGTTAATAATAATGATCTGCATTTTATGATTAGGCAGGATTTGAGCCCAGTTCTATCTGACTTCAAAGCTGATGCACTTAAGCACCAGGATATATATTGTTTGTTTTTTTTTTTTTCTTTCTAATTTTGTCTTTTTAAATCCTCTGTTATAAGAAGTTATTCGGGGATCTAGTATCTACATAGACAGTGTGCTAAGACAGACTCTCCTGAGGCGGCAGGGAAGTTGCTCAAGAGCAAGAGTGGATGGGCAGTGTGAGTGGGTTGAGAGGGTTTTGGGGCTGCCTAACTTATTATAAGAATATTGTACTTCTCCAGGTCCCAAATTATCCTGATCTATGAAACTTGTCTTTGCTGTGCATACTCACAGACCAAAATTTTGTGATACAGTTTTAAGAAAATGATGGAAAAGACTCCATGGATTTATATAAAATTTTCCTGTTTTACCCTTAATCATCTCATAATCACTGTATGTTCAAGTCTTTATGGATTGTTTTCCATAAGGGGAACAAATGCTTTGATTTTTGTGGAATTCTTAACTGAAGACGACTAATAATTGTATTCAGTACGCCACCGTATGGACTCACGAGCTCATAGCAGCCTAGTTTGGGCCCTCATTTGCTCACAGGGACCAACCGGTGAACTGGTACAGTTTATCAACTGGCTCTACGAGGAAAATTCTTGATTTGCAGGGTTTGCCGATTTCCATATTGTAAACACTCTCATTATGGCTAATTTCAAGCTACCAACCTGCCACCACTGAACACAAAGCTGGGAAGAACTGAGCAACAGCACATCATTTTCACTGTACAAAATAAATGTAAATGACTTTGTGAGCATAGAGAAATGAGGTGTAATAATTAAAAGCAATGTTTTGATTATCATTGTTTTTAATATAATTTATTTATTTAATTGTAAGTTTACATAATTTTTTTGTAGCAACCAGCTCACAAAATTTTTGGAAACTTAGTAACAGGCTGTGAAATTGCAGGAAATTCAAGTACGTATTTCTGAGCTGTCAGTAGTCAGTTCCAGCACACCACTGCTGGGACTATTGAATAGTCCAGCTTTGCCCCATCTTGAGATATCGACCAGATGGGCTCAGCCAAAAAAAAAAAAAAAAAAAAATCTGATTCTGACCCTGGCCTGCCTCTCCATTGCCCTGGGAATAAAGTCCAAACTGCTTAGGTTCACATTCTAGCTCCCTCCAGGCTGCCTCTCCAGCCTCACTTCCCACCATTCCTCTTCCTGCACTCTCTGCTTTCCCGGGGCACTGCAGGTGGCACTGCTGCCCACACACCAGGCCATTCCACTCCACTCTGCTATTTGCTCGGTCTGCATTTCTACTTGGAAAACCCCTACATTTGTAAGGCCTGGGGCAAAAATACAAAGGGAGGCTGCCCTTCTTCTCCAATGCTGCCTCTTTATCTGGCATGCATGAAGCCCACATGACCATGAGCGTTTTCCTGCCTCCAACCCCAGCCTCAGGAGGAAGGATGGGCACCATGGATGGTTCAACAGAGGCTGACATGCGAAGGAGGCCCAGAAGTGGGTCTAGGCTGCTGGGCAAGGAATTCCTGTGTGAGGGCCTAGAGCACAGGGAGAATGTAGGTTCTGGTTGGACGTGTCCTCTCAAACTACAGAGAATCCTTGTTCCGGGCAGGAGGAGGTCAGAGGATGACCAGGGAGGACATGCTAAAGTGTGGAGGTGGAGAGAGGCATAAGGGAGGGAATGGGGTAGCCTGGGGCTTAGGGCCCACCCATCAAGGACAATTTATCTCCAAAATTGAGTGCCTATAGTAGGCACTTAATAAGTCATCAATACATGATTTTTTAAATTCATGAACATGATTAATTTATTGATAGGTGAGTTGTAACATACCCTTCTGATTGAACAGGTTGCTTTAAGAAAACTGGTTGGTCTTTGGCAGGTTACTAATCTTAGATTACTTTTCTCTGAAGATAAATAAATGTGTTGTCTCTGGTAAAACTGTTTGTAGTGCCTAAGATGACCAGCCATTAAAATGATCCTGAGATCATATGTTTTTAGTGAATTCTCCATTGTCATTGTCTAACGATTAGGCCTAAAAGTTGTTATTCTTTCTTATGGTTGTGATGAGTCACGATATTTATGCAGATCAGAAGGAAGATATTTTTAAAAGAAAAGAAGGAAAGAGAGACAGGGTGTTTCTCTCTGAGTTTGGAAAGACTCAGGTCTTATTACCTGTATGTCAAAGTATTTTTTTTCCATTTGGGTTCACCTGGGAAGAGGCGGTAGTTTGCCACATCAGGAACCCCACAGCGAGGCCTCTTAATCACATCCATTGTGGACCGGTCTAACTTCCCCGTGACTCGGAGGCCAAAGAACGCTTGCAGCTCCTTAATCTTCTTTACCATGGAACTGCTTCCTCGTGAAACCATCTCACCAACCTGGTGCCCTCCTTTCTTTGTGTAATACTTGTCAAGATACGCCTGAAATGGAGAGGCAGGCTGACACATCTACAGCAATCTCTAGGAAATACTCATGCTCAAGTATGACAGGGACAATATTTTCTCGATGTATCAAAAATAGTGTGTAAAGCATATCCCCATTTTTCAAAAAAATTTGATACATTTGCACAGATAAAGCTTAGAAAGATATATAATATGCCAAATTATTAACAATGATTATCTTTTATTTATTTATTTTTTGCTCACCTGCATTTTATAGTTGTCCTACAATGAATAGGTATTTTTAAGAGAGAAAAATAATGGAAGGGAAATGAACATTTTTTTCCCCCCATAGGTCATTTGTTTGTCTTTGATACCTGTACCCAATTTGCAAGACAGATTGTCCCATTTCTCTGGTAAGTATCATTTTCCTTACACATTATGCAAGATCAGTGTTTTTAACTCTCAGGGGCTTTATATTTCAGCCTCTCATCTTATGCAAAGGCAGAGGGTCAATCTGTTTCCCAATTGAGGCTTTTAATCAGTCCAGGGGTGTTCATATGTAGAGTTGAACTTATTTGCATGGGATAGGTTTCCTGGGACAGGCTTTTTATTCTTTGAGATAAAATTAACCATACATTATAAAATTTCATTTGCACATTAAAACCTCTAATATATATATAAAATTCAAAACACTTTTCTATGACTGCTTAAGGTAAAGTGAGTAAGGCAGGGTCATGCAACTGCCAGGTCAGAGCGTGCTGTGGGCCCAGGAATTTCACCCACCCAACTTTCTGCAGGCAAATAAACAAAGAGCAGCTAAAGATTTATATACATATTTTATTACATATAAAAATTTATATTTATATATGAGGTATATCAATTGTATATAAATAACATTTATACACTATTTTAACAATACATTTATTTATATACTATGTAAAGTATATATTTGAAACATTTGTTATATACACATATTTATACATATAAATAATAAAATATTGACAATAATCTTAATGTCTAACAATAGGGAATTTGTTAGATATATTATTATATATTCATGTGAAATAATACTAAGCCTCTACTAAGATCACATTTTTGAAAACTATTTAATGGCATGCAATCATGCACTCCATATAATGGCAATATACTGAGAAAAGCAGAGGATAAGTCTTTATACAGATTATAATCATAATTTAATAAATAAAACAAACCAAATATATATGTATATATTTATATTATACTCATGTTCATGATAATGTATATTATTGTAATGTTAATATGTATATTAATATTTTAAATTAAGATACTAATTAATATATTGATAATATACATCATATGTAATGAACATGAGTAACATAAATAATGGAAAGAAATATGTCTGAGTATTAATCTTGTTTACCTTTGGGTTGTAAAATTATGGCGACAATTTATTTTTTATCCTTTCCTATCAGCCAAAGTTTTCTGCTATGAACATGGACTGTAATTGTTAAGGAAAAAATAAAAAGGAGTAAGACTTGCTCACTCACTTGAACAAGGTGCTCTGCTTCTTCACTATGGGGTCAACCGATCCTTGCTACCTGCCCTGCTTGTGAGAGAAGCTCACTTCCCTGGTGATTGTCCCTTGTACAAATCTAATGACATGAGAACCTAAAGCAGGGAAAGGGGGAGGCAGCATGGAGGGTCACGTCCTGAAGCCTGGATGAAGCTCTCGGAAACAAAGGTGTGACAAGTTCCATGTCCATCTCTGGTTGGGCCATCTTAAGTACGCATTTTATGTTTGTGATTGTTTTTACAAGATGGTATTGATTTTCGGAGCCACCTATCTTCTCTAGCTGTTGCTGTGATAAGGCGACGCTCACGGTAAATCTGAATTATGCTCTTCAGAGGTAAGCTCTGTGCAGAAGACCAGATGCTTCTTATTTTCTGAGATAATTTTGATTTCAAATATTTTGTTCTCTTCTTAGATTGTATGTTACACTCTATATTCTGATTTGACAATTCTTGGTTTCACAATAAGGGAGGAAGCTCATGATACATTAAGTGGAAAGTAGGTTTACAACTATTATTATAGCATAAGCCATGTTTGTCAACAAAAGTGTGCACATGTGGACATACACACAGATACTCACAAACTGGGAGTACAGTGAGGAAGTGGGGGTGGGGCACTACTAAAAACCCAGTAATCAAGAAAAATAATATTTTAATGCAATATTTAAAAGATTGAAATTTATGCAAAGAAATCCGTGATAGACAAAATATAAAAATTTTACATAAACACAGTGTTCAGTCCTGCCTCACTCCCCTCACCCTAGTTCTGGCCTGAGTCATAGAAAAGTGTTTTGAAAGATATATAGACTGAAGGATTAACAGTGGTTATATCTTATTGATGGAATTGAGAAGAATTCTTTTTTAGTTATATATGTTTTATAATTTTTCTACTCTGAACATATACACGTTTTACAATAAAATGTTTTTTCTTTGAAACATGCATAAGATGCTAACAGGTTTTGGTCACTTCCTTTCATTTCTTTTGGATCAGCTTTCTCATCTATAAAATGGAGTTGGTATCTGCCCTACTGGCCACAGCAGCGTGAGGATCTAATGAGGTTCTCATTGTGAAAATGCTTTTAAATACATCAAAAGACTTTAAAATGTATATCCTTTTACTCAATAATTCCACTTCTGGAAATCTAGCCTGAAAAAATAACCCTTTATATTAGGCTGATGTACAAAGATGTTCATAGAAACATTCACATGGAAATAATCTATGTGTCTAACAAAAGAAATGATTAAATAAATTATAACTCACTTATATTCTAGAATATGTGTAACTCTTTAAAATGATGTTTATAAAAATAGTATAAGAATCAAAATTTTATTGTGACATAATAATCAGTGAGAAAAGTAGGAATCAAATATAATAACAATTTAAAAATATCTGTATGCACAGAAAGCAAAATGGTGGTAAAAACATCTGAATTTAGCAGTTTGTATTTGGAAGGTTTTTATTTCTATTTTCTTTAATTAAGAGTTCATAGTAATGTGATAATGAAAATTTATGTTATTTTTAAGGACAATTTAACACCTGTTTTGAATCTTGTATTGATATTACTAATTTTTAAAAAACAAAAAAACAGAATAAAATCCTGGATTAAGAGACTAAGTAAGCATTTTATCATTCCATCACTTCAAAGCCTTTATGTTCATCAGCAAATCAGAATTTAAAGGATACAGGTGGGCATTAAGTAAATCAACTAAAAACCTGTTCATTTTTTCAAGTGTAGATTATTGTGTTTGTAGGCTTGGGAAGAAGTGTGTGAAATTTGGAAACATTGCCTATCTGGTGTTTCCAGGCACAAGCAATCATTTGTTCTCTCTTAGTGAGAGATCTAGAAAGAGAGCAGTGTGGAAGCTGCTTATCCTGACACGGGTTCCCACGCCCCAGGTAATTCACTGGCATTGCTTGTCTCTGAGACTCAGCCAGTACCCTCATCCTGTGGTCTCAGCTCTTGCCACACTAGCCTGATGCTTGCTTCTAAGTTCTTTTGCCCCACCAGCTGCTGTACTTGCTGTTTCCTCTGCCTAGAAAGCTGTCTCCAGATCTTCACATGACTGGCAATTTCATGAAGTTCAGGTTCATCTTGAATGTCACTTCCTCAGAGAAGCCTGCCTGGATTATTCAGGTGAAAATGTCCGCCTGTCCCCTACTGTCCCAGTCACTCTTTATATCCTAATTAACTTTTTCCCAGTATCACGTCACATTCTGAAATAATCTTGGGCACTTGTTGACTGCTACTTGTTTATCTCCTTCCAGGACCTTCCCACTCCCTCTCTCATCCCCATGTAAATGCCCTAAGAACCGGGACTTTACTTGTTTTGGTCACTGATGTTTATCCAGTACTTAGAACAGATCTTGGCACACAGCACACAGTAAGCAGTCAATAAATAACTGTTGAATGAATGAACTTAAACTGCCTATTTTCATTTGTTGTATTGTGAGGCTGCCAAAGCTGTTATATGCTTCTATAAACTGTAAGATGGGACATTATTTTTTCTTGTCACTGGGACCCACTTTAGAGGTTTGCCAACCTGCTAGAGTGAAACCTGTTCCTGCCCAGAGCAGACGGCTGGGCCATTGACGGCAGGAGAAGCTGCAGTTTGCCGGGTGGCAAGTTGTTGACAAGTTTGGTCCCTGGTCAAAGGTCTTTCTGAGTGTATGTCATAAAAGAGACTGAGGAGTGCTCACTTATTTTGGAGAAAAAGAAATAAGGGATCAGTAAAATCCCCAACATTCCAAGGCTACTAATTCTTTGCAAATACTCCTAGCAAGGACCGCTTTTCCCAAGTCTTGTATGGCCTTATTCCTGCATAGATTCATCAGGGGTCAGCAATTTTTTTCTGTAAACAGCCGATATTTAATATTTTTGGTTTTGCCATACTCCATTGTGGTACAAAACAGTAATAGACAATATGTAAACAAGTAGTTGTGGCCGATATTGCCAATGACCACAGTTTGTTTGAACGTGGACTAGAAACAGGGTTGTCAGCCACCTCGGATCGGTTTTGGCTCAGAAGGAGGTCACAAAGACTGTAGTTTCTGCATCAGAGTGGCATGAAGCTGGGTTTGGGAAAAAATTACATTTGGGGAGAAGGGACCCATAGCTAGGGGGCACCAGTGAAATACAATTTGAATGGATCCCAATTCTGAGACACGTTGTTTTGAATTCAATTCATCTTAAAAGTGAGCTCATGTCAAAAAATGTTCAATTCAGCAGGCCTGTACTTGGCTTTCACGGTACTGTTTACATGCAGTGCTGATATCCTAAATGTTTAATAATTGGTGTGGTAGGGGACTGACCAGTTAGAATGGATGAGTAGTATAAACAATCTGTAGGGACATGCTGGTGGGTGTGTATGGGCGACAAACAGCTCCGCAGGGCAACTGGGGGAGCAGGACATGGTGTAGTCTGGCAGGTAGGAAAGAAAGCACTCCGGAGGTGGGCTGGTAATCACAGATGTGCTGTCACTCTCAAAAGAGAAGTCCTGGTGTAAACACATTTCATCCACACACCTTTCACAAATGTTGGAAGTTCCACCATTAACGACTTGTTTCTTTAGGTTAAAGACAGCTGCCTTCCCATTAGATGCAAAATTTGCTTAGAAGCAAATACACATTGAGTCACAGCTGGTCTTTGCAAAAGTTCTAGTATGAATTACTTGTATCAAATCCTTTCCAACAGTCAGTTGGGAGAGATTTTAAAAGGGGAAAATACAGAAAGTGGAAGTAAAGAGGTATTTGGGGAATGTGCTTTAGAGAGCAAAGATTCTCAAATGAAAAGAGGTAGGCACCCAGGAAAAACTGGGTTCACTTTAGATTTTGACCAAGTTTTCCCTGAGTACAACTGCTATAACTTTTAGCAATGCATTTACAATCCCCCTCTAGTGTGCGAATCTTACACTTAGATTTTTATTTTTCTGCCTTTCTTAGTCCTCTATATTAGTCCTATATTAGTCCTCTAATGTTTCTTTGTTTTTTTCGTATTGCATATATTTTTGCAAGCCACCTCAAATTCTATAAGAAGCAAGATACCTAGATAAATATTTATTCCTTTATTTATTCAATCATGCAATACGTACACCTAATGAGCACCAGACATCTGTGTTAGCTGCACAGATGATAGTATCTACTAGGCATCAATGGTCTTAAAAAATGATTTTAAATTAATAACAGATTTTTCCGTATTTTCTCATTATACCCCTTTAGGTTTTCTGGGGCAGCAGGAGGAAGAGGGAATTGTGCAAAGATTCACAAACCTGTATGAGGTGGTAGTTGTTCCTTGAGGTCCTGGGGGTGGCTGCAAATAGGGAGGGGGCCGCAGTGGAAAAGTTCAAAGCCGTGATGAGTAGGAGAGCGAGGCCAGATGCAGGGAGTAACTTCATCTCCTCAAGGTGGCTTGGTAATTATATCAGCTTGGGGGACGGCAGACAATGCACATTTGCACTTCGACCTTGAGCTGCTTTTATAGAGTCAAACAGGTCTGGACCCTCAGAGCAAGGATGATTCATGTCTCAAAAGGTAATTATACAGCTCATTTCTCTCCCTGATGATGGGGTAACACAATGGTACACAGGAGTCAGGGAAAGCTTCATTCTTTGTGATTTACCAAGTCACAAAAGGAGAAAAACAGTCACTTTTAATGAAATTTGTCTGCTCCTTACACAAACTGGGGTAAATTTGATGAATTTGAACCCCTCTCAACTGAAACATTTGATTAGTCTCAGTTTGGGGGCGTTTTTCCTTTCTGATTACGGAAAAGGTAAATGATTAGAATATAATTTAATTTATCCTCAGTAATTCTGGGCTTGATTCAATCCAATCATCTGTGTCTTCTACATCTAACTTGACATTTCTCAGTAACGAATGCTGTTTATAATGATGGTTCTGGGGTATGTCAGATCCTGAATCATCAAGGAAACATTACATTATGCTGTGCTGACTTAGGATGGAAAGTGAACCGATAACTGTTAGAAAGTTAGCAGAAGAGATATGTCTTAGTTAACAAAGACAGTAGACAAAACTACCCATTCTCTGCTCACTCTGGTTAATTGGGGTCATGCCCTTTTTCCTGGTTGTGATTAAGATTTATCTTGATCTAGAGATAGAATGGAAAAAGGTGGGAAAAGCACTTCGGCATCAGATAAACTGAGATTACATTTTTTAAAAGGTATCTCCTTGCGGTGTGACTTTGGGCAAGTTATTTAACTTCTCTGAACATCATTTTTTGTTTTAATCTGCAAAAGACTGACAATAATATTGTGTGTAAGCTTCTAAGTGTTATAGGGATAGCATAACATATATATAGCACGGTGTCTGCTGGCACCGCTTAGCATCCGGTAGACATGGGTTTGAATCCTAGTTCAAACACGTGTCCATATGACTTTGAGTAGGTTGCTTAATCTCTTTCAGTTGTGGTACTTTCATCTGTAAAATAGGGAAAAGAATCCTACTCTGTAGGATTGTCATGAAGGAGTAAATCAGGTCATAACAAAGCCCTTAGCACAGTGCTCAGTAGACATTAGTTTTTAAAAAATAATGTTCAATTTATCTTTTTTTACTTTGGTGCCAGGCACCTGGTAGGCTTTTAATAACTGTTTTCTGAATGGATGAATGGATGACTCGATCAATGCTTCTCAAAGTGTGGTTGGTTCCTGGACCAGAAGCATCACTATTACCTGGGAACTTGTTAGAAATGCAAATTCTCAGTCCTCACCCAGACTTACTGAATCAGAAACTCTGGGAATGGGGCCCAGCAGTCTATGTTTTCACAAGCCCTCTCGGTAATTCTGATGCATACCTCAGTTAGAAAACATACTGGATTAGTTGAGGAAATAAGATTTTAGGGTCTGGAAGGAAATGAAAACATGTACAGAAAGTATCAATAACATCCCAGTCCCAGAAAGTATTCTGTACTGCCCTTGTCTTCCAGAGCAGTGTTTTCCAGTGATGACATACCTCGTATCTGGAAGTAATTTGTGAAGTCTGTTGCCAATAATTTATTACTAATACTTGTTAAGCCATGAAGGTATGTGAATGACTTACCTTCTTCACATTTAGACCAGATTCAAGGTTATTCCCATAGTGATCTCTCGCTCTCCCTGTTGCTCTCTCTGTTGCATTGATGTACTTCCCTGTGTGGAAGAGAAAACGATGGAGTTACAGCCGATGTGTGGGGTCTAGTGTATAACCCCAGGTACTCAAGTTTGTCACACATGTGAACATTACCTCTGTCATGTACTCTGAGACACACAACACATGATTCTCAGAAGAAAAAGAGAAAGGAAACCAGAGATCTAGTAGACTCATTTAATTCACTAAATTGTAAGCTCCTTGAAAACTGAGTGATTAAAAATTCCAATCAAATTTGCTTAATGAATGAATGAATGTGCAAACACATACTAACAGTCACTTTTTGGTCTGAGGAAGGGAAAAGAACATTACAATAATCTCTCAAAATTTGCACTTGTATGCTTTCCTGTCCTCTGTAGCACTAGTACTATACCTTCATAGCAGCTGCTAAAATTGATGAGCAAGGACTGAGTCCTTGAATACTTGCCTCCACTTCGTCATCTTGTTCTCTTGTTTTCTCCTCAAACCACTTTTCCAGCTTATAGTGATGGACCCAATGCAAAAGCAGACAGAAAGGGGAGCGTTGGAGTTGAGGAATGACAGTAAGAAACTCTGGGACCAATAGAGAGAAGATATTCTCTCCTCTGGAACTCTAGAGAGTATGCTAAATTCCTGCCTATAAGGTGTGATGCAGATATTTCTACACGGTTCCAGTATCCACTTTCCTAATGCATGAATGCAATCAATCCCAATATTCCTAAGTATGACAATTCAATTAAGTGCAAAAACTGAAGAGGAATAGCCATTTATGTTCTTGTAAGTCACTTAAACTTAAGTGTGAATAAATTTCACCTCAATGTTAGCACAAGGCAACATCCTTGACCTTTACAAAAAAAATGACAAACTCAAGCTGGTAATAATATCTCACTGGGTGTTTCCTTTGCCTGATTTTGTTTTCTCTTCACAGGGAAGAAAAGTCTGCTTTCTTTCTATCAGTCTTGTATAAAATATAATTTAAATCCAAATCGTTCCAACCTAAAAAGATCATATCAAAGCAAGTCCATGACTAAAAGGAAATGAAATGAAAGACTGTATCATAGAGAACTGTAGAAAATACAGTGTCTGTAGAAAAATTGGATGATAAAAATAACGTATGTGTACATGAAACAGGAAGTTGGTAGCCTCTGGGCAGGGGTGATATTTTGGGGACTCTGCAGATTTCTTAGAACCTTTAAATAGAATCCAAGTTTCCATACATCACTAATACAAGGAGGAAAGTGTTTTAAATTATAGAATTGAGTTGACTGCAGAGAACTTCTTGCTAGATCCTAGCTGAATTCAATTCCATAGGAGTTTTAGTAAATCTTTAACATTTAGGTTTCTGAAATGGTGCCTGCTATGCATGTGATGGATCGATGAATAATTGTTGAATAAATAACTGACTGCCTATTTGTCTAACTTACAAAGGGCACAGGCTTTGTATTTAGACAGATCTAGAATCAAACACTGACTTGACCACTTTCTAGATGTGTTACCAGTCAGTGTTCTTAAGTTTCAGGCTATGAAATCCAGTTCTGGCTAATTTAAGAGAAAATATATTTTTGTTTGTTTGTTTTGTTTTGTTTAAATATATCAGTCAGGTAGCGCAGAGAATTGCCAGGATGGCTGGAGCACCAAGGTAGGCAAAGCATCAGAACCAAGGGCAGAAGAAGCCAAGGAGTGATCTATTGCTGGGCCCTTGACTCTTACCACTAGATAATATCACAGCCAGATAGTCCAGGCCATTGCAATTAGGCTCTTGTTTCTAATTGTCTTTGTCTCACTCCCTCATCATTCGGAATCTTCAATGGGAGAGTCTCCAGGTTGGGCGTGGATCACGTGCCGTCACCCTCAAGTCCAGAAGCAAGAAACAGGGAGACCTTTCCAACTTAGACTTCACACTGGGAGGCAGGATGCAGTCCATAGAGACCACCAATAATATATGTAATGGGAATGTCTCCCAGAGAGGAAATTGGTGCTGGACAACCAAAGAACAAATCAAAACCAAACCCAGAAAATGTCCACCACAATCTGTGAAACTTCCTAAGCTATCTCCTGTTTTGTAACGTGGGGAATAATCTCATGATATTCTGTGAGATAACCTATCTCAGAAAGCTGTTGAGAGGATTAAAATGGCTAATGGTTCCTTAGTGGTCAGTCTAGTTCATAAATGAGACTTCATAATTGCTTTTCACCATGATTTGTGAAAATTTCCCAGAAATATTGTGATGGATTAATAAAAACTAAATATGTGACATTTTTTTTCTAAGATATCATTGCTTATTGAATTGACCATTGATTAAAATAACAGTTGTGGGAAAAAATAAAATAGTACATCATTAAATGTACACATTGACATACTATATATTTTTTCTGTGTTGTCTTTCACCTCTAAGCTCCATAAGGATAAGGACTACATATGCTGTTAGTATCCCTAGCATATGGTACAGTGTCTGGCACAAAATAAGTATTCAATAAACACTTGTTGAACGTGTAATGCATGAATGAGCAATTGATTGAATTAGTAAAGTTAGGAATAAGAAAAACAAGATTGTCCTCAGAGGGATAGATTTTAAATAAACTACACAAAGGTGTGTAGCATTACCGTTAGGTGTTAGAACTTTTATTAAACCCTTATTATACACCAGACATTGAGCTAAGCACTTTATGTACATTTTTCAAACAACTTTAAGACATCCTGTTTTTCAGGTGATGAAAGTTGGGGTTAGGGAAGATAAAAATTGGTTGATGTGAACATAGATATTAAGTGGTAGCTCTAAGATTTTACTCCAGATCTGTTTGAGTTCAATGTCTGTGTTCTTGACAGGTACGGGAAGCATACACCCATTGATGCCTATGCCGAGCAGTGTTCTAGGAGACACTGGACCTCTAGTTGGCTGGTGGGTGGATCCCTTGGCTGACTCCACCTGCCAAGCAGTTCTCTAGCACTGCTGTGAGTTTTGCCTACAGTGAAGATGAGCCAACCAGACTGCCCAAGCTCCCTGACTGATGATGATATTTCTCATTGCCAATGATCCAGTTGTTATTCTGCTTTCTATATTTCAATCTCTAGTGAATTTAGCTTTGAGAGGTGATTACATTTCTGGATTTCCATGGAGTTCAGTCACAGTCTGGAAGAATGCTTCCCAGCCTTACCACAGTCTTTCTTTCCAACTTCTCCAGTAAATATATCCCACTCTGAATACCTGACTTAAACTTTTTTTCATTTATTTAACTTGTAAATAACATCATACTCTATTTTATAATAATATTATTATTTTTTAAAAGTTTAGATGGTTTTATTATGAACAGAGAATAACATTAAATGATATTCTGAATTTCTCGGTAAACAAATATTCTAGAATTAGATGGAATAAAAATAGAAGAAAGAAATAGTGTGTTTGAAACCAGAGACTACCCTCAGAATCCCATACAGAAAATAAGCAAATGATCTGATATCACTTATGAGAATGAGAAGCTCAGAGAGGGCATAGCAAGCTTTTCTTCAGAAGATGACTTGTTTATTATCTTCACCAAGCACAGGAATAAAAATGAGAAGAGAAGAGAAGAAGAAAGGAAAACAGATTTACCCTGTATCATGGATTATCTTGGTTAGAGAGATGGAAACAACTGTTCAATATAGCAATTAAAACGCGTACTAAAGAAGTTTGTGGAGTTGCCTCTGAAAGACTTTGACCATAGGACAGAAGACCATGAATTTAGAAAAGATTGAATTATGTGAGGTTCTGCCTGTCTGCTTGGGTTCAGGGTGTAGTGGAGAAGTTAGCTTAGATGACTCTGTCAAATTACATATATATTTACATATATATATATATATATATATATATATATATATATATATATATGTAAATATATATATTACATATATGTGTGTGTATGTTTGTGTGTATATATATATGTATACATTCATTCACATGTTTCATAAGTAGTTTTTGAGCATCAATTATTTTTTAGACACTGGGAATACAAAGATACAAGACACTATTTTTACACTCTAGGAGCTCAAAATTTACTACTGCAATAAGATTGAGAACTTGGAGTAAGATCTTAGATAAAAACTGACTCTTTGTGACAAAAAAATGTGCCTTTATATTGCAAATTGGTAGAAATCTTCTAAAAAGCAATTATGTAATTCATACCAAGAAATATAAAAGGGTTCATAATTTTTGGTGCCATATTCCATTCCTAAAATTTTAGCTAAGAAAATCATTTGGAAGAATAAAAGCAAAAACGTTTATTTTATGCTTAGATATAATAGCAAAAAAACTTGGAAACAACATAAATGTCAAAAAATAAAGAAGTGGTTACAAGTGGTTACATAAGTTATGGCAACTCCATGTTAAATAATTCAGTCATGAGAAATGAAATAGCAATACATAAAATATTTAAAAAAACAAAAACAATTTTAACCAAAAAATCAAAATACAAAATTGTACAAATTTGGTTCTATATCTGCTAAAGAAAAGTATGTACATATAGGCAAAAATGTTGGAGGAAAACTTAGAGGACTGAAAATGGTAGTGTTAAGATGGTAAGAATTTACACCTTATACCTAACCATTCTTGTAAATTATCCTTTAATGCTACCATACATTTAAAAAAAATAGTAAGTGAAATTTTGAAAGATTATATCAATGTACCCTTTAAGTTTAGTTTACATTTTAGAAAATGTAAGACCTACACGAGTGATGAACTCCGTGGCCTGTTTCACTTACTCATTTGTTTGCCCATGCTTCATCTATTTACTCAGTGTAAATCTCTTGCATTTATTCTATATGCTGGTACTAGGCTTAGTGTTCTAAGTACAAAAAGGTAAATACAAACCTGTTCTTGCCTACCAGGGTCTCAGAATCTCCAGTGAGAGACTTGGATGTAAAATCAAAATATCTCACTTAATTTAGTGGAATAATAAAGGTATGTAAAGGTCTGTCCTCATTTGAGAATGGGAGTGGGATGGAGAAAAGGAGGGTTCAGGGTGGGCTTTCCATAGCGTGGGGCTTTAGTTGAGTTCTGGTTGCCAAAGGAGTTAGACTTCACCAACAAGATTCATGAGATGAAAAGGAGGGATGATGAAGGGAAGTGGGGAGGAGGAATTCCAAGCTGAGGAGATTATGGGGTGAAAAAATGTCAAAGAGCATTTATTCTTAGGAAATTGAAGGTATTTTCGTATACAAGGTTATCTGGCAGCTGCACCAAGGGAGCGGGCAGAAAAGGTGGGCAAGAGACCTATTTGTTGGAGGACGCTTCTCACCCACAGTTCCGATGACTGAATCAGGAAGGCAGAAGCCAGGAGTTGTTTGCTGGTTGAGTCATGGCCAATGGTGAAAGCCAGGAGAGAAGAACATTCGAACCCAAGCTGCAGATCCAAGGAGCAGGACTGAAAGGAGTTTCCAGGACACAGAGCTGGAATACGGTTGGCAAAAAAAGAAAATGAGGAGAAGATGAACAGAATGGCACCAAACAAGTCTGGAGCAGCCACAGTCGCAACAAGGGCTTTTGAGGGCTTGCTGAGTTTATTTAAAGGGCCCAGAGAGGGGTGGACTAGGTAACGTCATGGGAGCCTTATGTGCCAGGCTAAGGCATGTAGACATTAATGGTTTGTGATGGGAAACCACTGGAGGGTTCTTCCCAAGGAATGACAGGATTGGGTTTGCATGCACAGAAAGACTGCTCTCAAAGGAACATGCAGAGATTGCAGGGCAGTGAGGATGGAAGTGAGGGGGTCAGCGAGGGGTAGGGTGTAAGGAAGCCAGGGTCAGAGGGCTAACAGTTATGTTTATCTTAGATCATGAACCATGAAAGACAAGCATAGTGTCTTTAGTTAGCATTTTGTTTATTCTTGGAAAATCCCAGGCCTGTAATGCAATGATCACCAATGTGAGTTTTTGAGGTTGGACAGTAAATGTGTTTATAGCTGCCTGTGTAAGGGCAGGATGTCAAAAGTCCCATTGGAGCACATTCCACTTGCCCAGTCATTTCAGTGAGTCAATTCACTAAATTATAGACCTATTTCATTGTATGAATCAGCAATTTCTGGAAGCTGATATTTTGCATAGTAGTTTCTTTTGAAGTCTCCATTTTTTTTCCTCTTGAGTTTTGTCTCTTTCCTCCTTCTTCTCTCTCCCTCTTCTCTCCCCCTCCCCTCCTTCCCTCTCTACCAAAAAGCCATTAACCAGGGCCAAATGGGGATGGTAACTTAGGGAAGGCAGGCCCTAGCCGGTGTCAGGACTTAGGTATGAGTGGCAATGATTGGCAATGGGGGGCAATGAGGTGGCAGCCTGTCAGGGTCAAGAGACTGGCTACACAGATAACAGGGGCCAGGTTTCCCACTGTCAGAAAAGAGAAGTACAAAAATGGACAGGAGGAAAAATACAGTGAAGCCCGAGAGAATGGGAATGAGGGTATTGGTGTAAACTAATATGACATAGAAATAAACATGGAGCCACATGTAGGTGTGTGTGTGTGTGTGTGTGTGTGTGTGTGTGTGTGTATTTCCCATCAGTGTCCACTGAAAGGGTGGAAAGGCCTGGGAGCAGGGACACAACATGCACACTTTACACCCAGATTTTGGTTTCCAAAGCCACCTCCACTAAAAGGAACCAGGCTCCTTGGAAATGGCAATTTGTAGAGCTGGGGGAGGGAAATTCAAAGATGAACTGGAACACCTTGTGGTGCTAGATAGTAAGGAAGTACACAACTAGTGATGGAAGCAGGCCAAAAGGATACAAGCCAGCTTGGAGCCTTCTCTGGCCTAATCTGGGACACTCTGAGCATCAAAGTACATAATGATAGAAATGGGTTATAGTCCATTAAATAAAATAGGAAACCCATGAGTCTATACTGATATAAACAAACAAATTAACAATGGAGAGAAAAGAAACCTCTTCCTTCTAGTAGAAAGCCAACTAATAAATGCAGAATGAACAATGGCTTTAGAAAATAACTGTTTGGAAACCATTTCAGTGATAAGTGATCCAGGCAAGAAACATCAAGAGATGCTAAAACTGTGGGTGAAAGCAGGGTGAAGAAAGGGATTTTTACATCATAACAAAGTATCATCCCACAAAATTTGTACACTACCAAGGAAAGAAGTTATCATCACGTATAATGAATAGGCATCATGTGCCACCCAACAAGTTGCAAAGAAAGGAACAAAGTTTCTTTAATGCTCTGGCCAAAAATATATAACCTGAGCCTATTTATGAGAATACATAAGACAAACCCAAATTGAGAAACATTCTATAAAATAACCGCCTATAAGTTTTAAAAGGTTATGAAAGTGAAGGAGCACTGAGAAGCTGTTCCAGGTTGAACACAATTAAAAGAATGTGACAGCTGGGTGCCACACGGAATCTTCAAAGGACATTACTGGCACAAAACTTGAATGAGGTCTCTGGGTGAGAGTTCTACCATTCTTGTAACTTCTCTGTAAGTTTGAAACTGCTTCAAACTTAAATATTTAAAAAAAAAAAAAATTTAAAAAATGGTCATCTAAATAATTCAGACTCAATTTACTATGTTGGAAAAATAGGACTCAGACTTACACAGCAGGACCTACTTCCTAGTGTTGCTCTGAGGAGCTAGTGAAAGAGTGTGAAAGTTACCTGTAAATTAAAATTTTTGTATCAACCAAAGAGAACAATAAATATTCTAGAAAGGTAGGAACTATTTTGACAACACTCAAGCCAGAAATTTTTTTAAAAAATATTATAAATAAAAAACATTATAAAAAAATTACAAATATTATAAATAATAAATATTATAAATAAAACCATAACCATGCAAGTTAACTCTAGCCTTGCTTAAATAGGTGAGAGAAAAATGAAATAAAAGGTAGGTCCAAATAAGTTAAAATATTATGCTGTGATGAGTTAAGTGATGTGATAAATCTCATTTTATACTTAAAAGATATGATTTTTACTCATAGAAAACATTTTTTTTGAACTCCTTTAAATAAGTATAGAAGAAATAGTCAAAGATTATAAATTTGAAAGGGTGCCAAATTTTCAGGTTCAATATTAGTTTAGCCCTGGTCTAGCCTTGATTGGGGAAGAAGAGTTATATGACCTTTCAAACTCCCAGAAAAAATGACAACGGTCAGAAATGTGATATAAGTTTAAATGTACCTAGAGCAGGTCATCCTAAATGGGGAAAATTAAATAATGAATTTATTTGTTCTCTGAATTTATAAATATCTCAAAAATTTTCTCGGCTTAGATCATAAAACAAGAAAATTATGACATTTATAGAGAGATCTACGTTACCATGCTCAGTTACTGTGGCCTCACCCCAACATTTTAGGCATATCACCCATGTCTCTGTGCTCCTTAGTCTCTCCCTTCCTTTTCCTTATTCAGGCCTTTAAGTGTTGGCTCTCTTCAGGGTCCATCTTTAATCATCTTATTTGAGTATTCTCTTCTATGGGTTCTCTCTCATCTTTTACGTATTCTCTTTGGATAACCTCATTAATTACTGTTGTTCAAAATCCACATATATGCTGATGAAATCTAAATTTTTATTTTCAACCCAGATTTTTGTTTTTTAAAGATACATTCAAGGATCTCCTGGAAACTCCACTTGACACTCTCCCTGTAGTCTCTATGTAGTGGGCATCTACTGTATTGTGTGCTTAGAGCAGCCATACTGGACCACTGGGAAGCTGTCGTTTCTGATATGTATTTTGAATGAAACCTCTTATAGGCCATGTCTCTCTGGAAGGGAGAAAGTGCTGGATAATGTTTATTATTATATAGCATTATGTGTTATATAGTATTACATATTATGTACACATATATAACAGAATTATAATTTAATGTCGTATATAGTAATTATTCTAATCATAAGGTATAATTTATCTGCAATCATCTCAAGACTCTCTTTTGACTTGAATCCCTTCAAAGAATCACAAAGCAAATCTGTACAGCTTAATGAGTGGTTATAAGAGTACTCTCTGTTTTTCTTCTCTTTCATACTTTTCTTTTTCTCAATCTTTTAAACATATCCTAAATTTATCTCTCCTACCCCCACACAACCACTCCACAATTAAAAAGCATTCTCTTTGAGAACACAGAGCTCACTGTGGATTTCTTTTTTTCTTTTTCCTCCACAGTCTCTAAACATTGCTTAGGACGTTTTTGCCAGCAAAAGTTGAAAGAATAGCTGATTCAAGTTTACAAATATCCTAGTTACTCATTCACTTAACAAATGGCTACGTGCCTGGTACTAGTGGTATTGTAGTAAACATGACTTAGCTCTGTCCTTTAGAAGCTCAGTAGCTGGTCTGAAAGACAGTCATACAGAAAAGCAACTATAAAACAGGGGTCAAGGGCGGATATAGGTTGTCACTGTCATGGAATTACTGCAGCGGTCAGGGAAGGTTTCCTGACCATGATGGGTGGGCAGAGGTGAACGGGACAAAGGAAAGAAAAGGAGCATTTTAGGAAGTGGGACAGTATGAGATAGCCTGCTTTGCCCAAGAACATGACAACCCAGTAGGTCTGAAGCCTAAGGGGAAAGCAGAGTGGGCAAGACAGAAGACAGAAGGAGACACGGCAGCCTTCTGTACCCCATTAAGTGCCTAGGCTTTATTCTGTGGAGGTAAGGGATGAACATCTTTTGACCCTGCTGTCACTTTTAACTTCAACTTCTTGAGTTTTCCTGTTTATATTTACCTTCTATTGACTCTAGTATCAAGAATGGAAACTTGGCTCTGGCTGAAAATGTTCATTCCTGAGAAATTAAGAGCCCATGGGGAATGGAAAGAAGCTTTTGGGGAGTTCGAGTTCTCATAGATTTCTTTTTCTAGGTCTGAATTTATAGTGCACTGCTGGATTCTCCCCAGGGAGGCGCTGTTTTCTTTTGGGTCATCAAAGCTGATTTTCAATTTTTTTTATTTTTATTTTTTTTTTACCATCTGTCATTTTTTTCTTTCTCTGCTCAAATAAGAAGTTTCTAGATTTTATTCTCATGTCTCAATTTCCTTACTGTCGTTTTAAAAGAAAATTTCTAACCTTTAAGTATGATTATTCTATTACTATACTGAGGAAAGCAATTACTTAAAACAAATTTACTATTGTAAGGTAGGTCTTCTCTTCAACAATCCCTTCAAAAACAGTGACTAGTTGGACTTTAGATAAAGTTATACACATTCATTCAATTAATTCTTTGTTTCTTTCTTTCTTCTTGGAGATTGAATTCAAGGGAAATTTAATTTTAGTTAATGCTTTTATTTTTCATTTTGTCATTGCAGTTGGCTTTGTTTCACTCAGAACTGGTTGTTCTGCTGTCGTGTGTTTATATGTTACAGCCTTTTAAATTTCTTACTTCATTGTTTTATTTCTTTTATTTCTTAAAATAGGTGTTCCTGTTTCCCTGAAGCAATGATTTTTTCAGAAGTCTAGCACATGTCATTTAAAATTTGGTGTCCGCCCTCCCCACCCTTAATTTTTATTAAAGAGGAATAAATATGAAGTGAAACGAGAAAGAAAGTGTACCAGGAGTCACTTCTTTGTAGTGTTGTTACACACTAATTATAATGCACAGTTTTAATTAGGAAAGCAAACTCATCTGTGTTTTCATATTACTAAGTAATATTAATTTTTTTCTCCATAAAGTCCTTCAGATATCAACCCTTAATTTTGAAACAAGGGGTGTAGTTTCTTTATCTGCAAACATCCAGTCCTTTGGTAGGAGAAGCAGGTTTTGGGTCATCCACAGACAGTAGCAAATAAGGGTGGTCACCCTGTGGGATCTCCAACTCTCAAGGTCAAGCTGACAGTGTTGTGTATGACACCATGATTTAGCTGGTGTGGCTGAAGGGATCTGAAGCATTTGCATTTGTTGTTCCCCAAGACCATCATCATCATATCAAAGTCATTCTCTACTCCCACACACCAGCCTGAGGAAGAGGCAAATTGCCCTTTAACAATTTCTTTCTGTTTCCTTGATGTTCATCTTAACCTGATTTCATCTGATTGGAATGGCTGCCGTGACCTATACCTCCTTAGGGTCGACTCTGGGGTATGTTGTATCTTTCAACCCTATTTGACCATTTGAATGGTGAAGCCACACTTTGGTTTACACTGCAAAATAATCTGACCACCAGGATGGTAGCCCTTTTGGAGTTATACTCAAACTTCTGGTTCAAAGCCTTATTCTTTCTCTCATTTGGCATTATCATCTATTGTCATAGTTTTGTTGTTTGTCTCCACATGGCTAAGTTGATACAGTTTTCATGTTTTGATAAGAAGGATAAGAGGATATAATCGTATTACAAAGGACAAGACTTAGGAAATGCAGTGGATGTATTTTTTCATGTCTTAAATAAGAATCTCTTATTAGAAAGCATTTTCACGTAACCCCATTGTAGTACCTACTTCCTTTTATTTGGATTATGTATTATATTTCTGTCCTCCAAACTAGATTAGGAGTTCTCTAAATGCGGAAATCATATTTCACTCATCTTTGATTCCTCATCCCCATAAAATTTAATACAAGTTGCAGAGAGCTGTTGAGCAAATATTTGTTGTATCGAATCAATTATAGCAGCAGCAAAAATATTGACTTGGATCCAGAATCATGTTCTGAATTCAGAAATACTTCTCTTTTTTTTTTTTTTTTTTTTGCGTTGAGCACTCAGGATCTTTTTTAAAATGCTAATTTGCAGTTTGAAGCTGTTTAGGTGAAAAACACAAGAACCAGCAGCAAAAGAGACGAAGTAGGCACTTTGGGGTATTATAATTACACCTAAAGTTTGTTTTTATTATAGTTCTTCAGGTTTAATCATGCTCTTGATTCCCTGAAATGTCATAGTATCATAGGGCTGCGAAGGTCTCGAAAGGTCTTTTATTCTCTACCTCTAAGAAGACATGAGTTTAAACTTTTGCAAACATTTGCTTACCCTATAGTTTTCTTTTAAAATATCCAGGCAAGGAAAGTCACATAGAGGTCCAAGTGATTTTTTTTTAAAAATAAATAATATTTAAGTCATTTTTTGCTCTCATTTATCCATCTGATATATCTATGCCCCTCAGTTTTTCCTTTTCTTAACACTCTGGGAATTTTCTTCTTCTGATCTCTTCCTCCTCTTTTTAAAGAGAATTTAATGCCTTACTTCTCTACTATACAAAACAGCTTAGCAATCAATTCTTGTTTCTTGAGCATGTGCCTACAGGATATGGGTGATTCTCACCTCTGACCAGCAGTGGTTAATTAAGACATTTATTGCAGGACAAATACAGTGCTTTCCCTAACAAGGATTTTGGTGACAGCTTTTTCTTCATCTCATTACATTTTCATGCACTCTTCTTCTAAATAAATGACTGCATTCCTTCAAATTTTTTTTTTTTTTTCCAACATAGTGCTTCCTTTCCAGATATATAATACAACCTTGTTTCCTCTCTTTTTGGTCCTCTGCTCAGGTCAACACCCATCATCTAGGTTTAGACTCAGAGCTGATTACAGGGTTCTAAAAAAGGCCAGGTCACTCCAGATTGCAGCATTCATGGGTGGGTTAAAGTGCTGGTGCCTCAGTTCCTGGGATTTGCCAAATACCACCATTTGCAATGCAAACTATGGTTTGTTGTCATTATTTTTAAATCTTCATCTGTTTGCATCAGATTTCTAGGTTTTCCACCTTATTCATTTTGATCTATTCCCGGACTTAGTAAAGTAGGGCTGTTGCTTTTTCTTTACTCTTCAAGACCAAAGGATTCTAAAGGTTAAAACAGTGTATATGCTGGTTGTCTGATTGATTTTTCTTTGGTCAATTCAAGGCATATAGATTGTGCCAACTCTGATAGTTTGGTTGTGGACTTCCTGGTCTGTTGTCTTGAGAAAGACTTTTGATAAATATCATAATAGAGTATCATGCAGTGTGCTAAGGGAGCAGCATGAAGGGGAACCTTTAGCTATAGGGAGTCAGAATTAACAGTTTTAAGTACATTCCCTTTGTGTTTAAGTGGCCAGAGTTTGCTTCTAATGCTTGCAACTAAGTACGTGGACTGATACAAATAAATTGGTTAATTTTATTAAAAATATAAGCAATAGATAAAGTGAAGGATATTGCCCAGAAAAGAGAATAAAAATGTGAAGAGGTAAAAAAGTGGAGAAAAATATAAGAAAATTAGAGATTAAACCAGGAGAACTAACATCCAATCAAGAAGAGCTCCAGAAATAGAGAACTGAGAAAACAGAGAAGAAAAAACTATCAAAGAAATGAAATAGAAAAATTTCTCTCCTTTGAAGGCTGGGAGTTTGTAGACTGAAAGGTTTCACCAATTACCCAGATCAACAAATGCAAAAAGGCCCACATCAAGGCATGTTACCTTGAAATTCAGAAAAGCAAATAAAAATAGAAAAAACAAATCAAAATCCCAGTATGTAATTCAAATGACTACAATAATTGAGTAGATAGAGACAGTAGAGAAATGTCTTCAAAATTTTAGAGGAAAATGACTTTAACCTAGGTTTTTATACTCAATTAATCTATCAATCAAGAGACATATCAAGAAAAAACAATCTGAATTATCCATGTATCCTCTCTCAGAAAGTTAGTGGAGAAAACAAACAAGACAAAGAAACAAACAAAAACTCATAGACACAGACAAGAGTTTCATGGTTACCTTGGGGTAAGGATGGGGGTGGTAGAGGAGGGTAAAGGGGGCCAAATACATGGTGATGGAAGGAGAACTGACTCTGGGTGGTGAACACACAATGCAATATTTAGATAATGTATTATAGAATTTTATACTTGGAACCTATATAATTTTATTAACCAATATCACCCCAATACATTTAATAAAAATTTTAAATAAATGTTTTCATACATTGATAGGGTGAAACAAGAAAGAGGAAAATACAGAATCCAGGAATAAGAGGAGCCAATAGAGAAAAGCAATGAAGGGCAGTTTAAATATAAACAGGTAAGTATCAAGGCTAGAGACCTATTGGGTCAGTATGGACAGTTTCATCCTCAGGGAGAAACAAATAGAACTAAATTAAATGGCTAGACACTATTTGAGTTGGATAATTATTGATAGGCACACATCAAATTAGCTGGAGCATTTGAAAAAACTTGAAATGGACACACAGAACTAAACAATGAAAAATAAAGTAATAACGTTTAGGGAAAAAATCTTTCAAGGAAGAAGAGACAGTTATATGTAAATAAAAGTTGAATCATAAGCTATTTTGACTTAGAAGTAAACGTGTTTATTTTTTTTACTTAGAAGTAAAAATTTACTTTTACTTAGAAGTAAAAATATTTACATAATCAAAAATGTAAACTATTGATTTAGTTAAAAAAATTGTGATATGAGTAAAGAAAAAGTATAGGGAAGAAAAAGGATGGAAAGTTGGGAGTGTGATAGAGCTAAATCCGAACATAATAGAATTAAGTAGATAATGTATAAAATAGATAAATCAAGAAATAAATGCATAAGCATGTTATTTAGAGAAATTAAATTGAATACCAGAAGACACAATTAAATATGCTGAAGTGGTTGCCTGTAAGTTGTCAGACTGGGGCACAGCAGATGACTTTTTAAAAAGTCTTTTACCGTTTGATTTAATTCTTTTAAAAAATATATTTTTATTAAAATATAGCTAACATACAATATTATATTAATTTCAGGTGTACACCATAGTTATTCAATAGTTATATACCTAAAGAAGTGATCACTATGATAAGTCCAGCAACCACCTGACACCATACTATGCTATCACATATTATTAACTATGAGTATATTCCCCATGCTGTGCATTACATCTGCATGACTTACTTGCTTTATACGTGGAAATTTGAACCACTTATTCCCCTTTCCCCTCCCTTTTTAAAAAATTTTCAAATTACAGTTGATATTCAATATTATTTTATATTAATTTCAGGTACACAGGGTAGTGTTTAGATATTTATATAATTAAGAAATGATCCCCCTGACTAGTCTAGTAGCCATCTGATACCATACATAGTGATTACCATATTATTGACTATAGTCTTTATGCTATACCCTGCATCACCATGACCACTTTGTAACAATCAATTTCTACTTTATAATCCCTTCTCTCTTTTCACCTACCCCCCAACCCCCCTCCCATCTGGCAAACATCAAAATGTTCTCTATATCTATGAGTTTGTTTCTGTTTTCTTTGTTTATTTTTGCTCTTTAGATTCCACATATAAGTGAAATCACATTATATCTGTCTTTTTCTGTATGTCATACTCCACTCAGCACAATACCCTCCAGGTTCATCCATGCTGCCACAGATAGCAAAAACGCATTCCTTTTCATAGCAGAGCAATATTCCATTGTATATACAGGGGGTGCAAAAAAAAGTATACATATTTTAAGAAAGGAGAAAACTGTATTGAAATTGTAATACTCAATATATACTGATAACAAAAGATGAATACAAATTACGTGTATACATTGTTTTGGCACCCCTGGTATGTACCACCTCTTCTTTGTCTATTTATCCATCAATGAACATCCAGGTTGCCTCCACATCTTGGCCATTGTAAACAATGCTGCAATGAACATATGGAAGCACACGTCCCCTTGAAGTAGGAGCATTTTGGGTTTTTTCATATACATACCCGGAAATGGGATTACTGGGTCCTTCTTTGTCTCTTGACTTTGTTTTAAAGTATAAGTATTGTTACTTCAGCTTTTGTTTATTTGTTTCTATTTTCATAGAATATCTTTTTCCATCCCTTTACTCTTAATCTGTGTGTCTTTTGATCTGAAGTAACTCTCTTGTAGTCAGCATATAAGGTATGACATTTAAGTCTGTGAACTTGTTGCAATGATGTTGTTAGCATTTTTTGATGTCAGAGGGATTATTCATTATGAATTTGTACCAACTGGACAAACAGTTTACCAAGTTTACTATTTGGAAGTGCTGAAAAGGTTGTGTGAAAAAGTTAGATGACCTGAACTTTTCACCAACAATTCATGGCTCTTGAATCATGACAATACCAGGCACTGTCTGTGAGGGAGTTTTTAGCCAATAAACAAATAACTGTATTGGAACACCCTCCGTACTCACCTGATCTTACCCCCAATGACTTCTTTCTTTACTCGAAGATAAAGGAAATATTGAAAGGCAAGCATTTTGATGACATTCAGGATATCAAGGTAATACGAGGACAGCTCTGATGGCCATTCCAGAAAAAGAGTTCCAAAATTGCCTTGAAGGGTAGACTGGGTGCTGGCATTGGTGCATAGCTCCCCAAGGGGAGTACTTCAAAGGTGACAGTAGTGATATTCAGCAATGAGGTATGTAACACTTTTTGTAGGATGAGTTCCCAAATTTAATTGTAGACCTTTGTATGTAAGGGTCTTATTTTCTTATCCATTCAGCTGCCTTATCTTTTGATTGGAGCATTTAATCCATTTATGTGGAAAGTAATTGTTGATAAGTATGTAGTTATTGCCATTTTACCGTTCATATTTTTTATTTTTTTCTTTCATCATAAAGAAGTCCCTCTAAAATTTCTTGTAATAATATGATAGCTTTTCTGGGTAGAGTAATCTTGGTCATAAGTCCTTGCTTTCTATCTCTTTGAATGTTTCATGCCAATCCCTTCTTGCCTGAAAAGTTTCTGTTGAGAAGTCAGCTGATAGTCTTAGCAGAGCTACTTTATAGGTAACTATCTGCTTTCTCTTGCTGCTTTTAAAATTCTCTCTTTGTCTTTAACTTTTGGCATTTTTATGTGCCTTGGTGTGGGTCTCTTTGGGTTCATCTTGTTTGGGACTCTGTGATTCCTGGGCTTGTATATCTATTTCCTTCACCATGTTAAGGGAAGTTTGCCATTATTTCTTCAAATAGGTGTTTAATTCCTTGCTCGCTCTCTTCTCCTTCTGCTATCCTTATGATGGGAATGTTATCCCAGAGGCCCCTTCAACTATCTTAATTCCTTTGTTGTTGTTGTCCTGATTGGGTGTTTTTGCTACCTTATCTTCCAATTCTCTGACTTGATGCTCTGCTTCATCCAATATACTGTTGATTCCCTCTAATGTATTTATTCTTCATTTCAGTTATTGTATTCTTCACTCTGACTGGTTCTTTTTAATGTTTTCTATCTCCATTTTTATGTTTCCTATTTCTTTGTTGAAGTTCCCCCGGAGGGGGCACAGCCTCAAGCCCTGCATTGCCTTTTCTTTGAAGATGACTGAGCATCCTTATAACCAGCGTTTTGAACTCTGTAATCCGGTTGATTGCTTGTCTTCATTTTGTTTAGTTCTTTTTCTTGAGCTTTTTTTCTATTCTTTTATTTGTGGCATGTTTCTTTGTCTTCCCACATTGGCTGCCTCCCTGTGTTTGTATTAGGTACGGTTGCTATGTCTCCCAGTCTCAGTAGAGTGGCCTTATGTAGTAGGTGTCCTGTGGGGCCCAGTGGGTCAGTCTCCCTGGTCACCTGAGCTAGGTGCACCAGATGTGTCCCTTATGTGGGTTGTGTGTGCCCTCCTGTTGTATTTGAGTCTAGGTTGCTGTTTGTACATCAATGGGAGGAATTGACCCTTGGGCTGATTGATTGTGAGGACTTCCTGTGACTACAGTGGAGGAACTCTTGTGATGGGGCTGACCCTATGGAGCAGGATTTTCTTTAGTAGGGATTTGGTGCCTGTCCAGTCTGCCCTTTGTGTGTGTTGTCCTCAGAGGCAGACAAGAGATGGTTTGGCTTGGTCTGAAGCTGGCCACAGAGTGTGCCGGCCCCAGAACCTCCTGGGAGGGGCCCTGTCACAGGCCAAGTTCAACTGCAGCCTGTCCCCTGCCCAGGGCTACCTGGCATGAGCCACAAAGCAATCTGCAGATGGCCCCTACCCATGCTGGGCTTAGAGGTGCCTTGAGAGACCAAGTTGCCAACTGAGCCTGGCTGCTGCCATTGCTGTGCTTGGGACTGCTCAGCAAAGGCTATTGGACATGTGGAAGCCAGATGCTCCTTGTTTGGGTTTTGTAAACCTTTAAAAGATTTTAGGAAAGTCTTTAGCATGAGCCAAGACAGGCTGTTTTTATGGAAAGCCACTGGAAGTAGCTTGGGTGTGCCTGAAAGTTGGGTGGGATGGTCTCAGGGAGTCACCATGGAAGGTGAACAATTTTAGATAGGTGGATGGAGACTCAAATATGGTGATCACCTGCGTCTGCATGCCAGGAGGGGACAGGGCTCAACAAAGAAACAATGGATTCTGCCAGCACTTCTGTCTGGGAGAAAGCTGCCTTTCCAGCCCTTGCCCTGAAGCCAGACAACTCAGTTCCTCGCTGTATGTACCTGATGACTTTCGACCTGCTGCCTCAGTTTTGGAGCCCAGAGCAAATGAGTCCATCAATGAGTAAATCGGTGCATGGGCCCTTTATGAGGAACACCCAGGACTCTAGCTGCCCTCCATCTCACTCAGCCACAATCTCTGCTGGTTTTCACTGCCAGAAATTATTGGGACTTCTCTCTCTACCACTGGAATCTTGTGCTGGGGAGCCTGGTGTAGGGCTGGGACCCCTTGCTCTTCTGCGGGGGGACCGCCAAAGCTGAGCTATTCTTCCCAATTTTTAATGGTCACACGTGCATGTGGGACTAGCCCATTCCATGTCTCTGTCCCTCTTACCAGTCTCGAGGTGGCTTCTCTATGTCCTTAGTTGTAGTTCAGCTAGACTTCAGGCAATTCTCAATGATGGTTATTCTGTAGTTTGGTTGTAATTTTGATGTGGTTATGAGAGGAGTCAAGCATAGCATTTATCTACTCCACCACCTTGACAGGAGATATCCACAATCACATTTAAACAGATCTCTCCCCTTGCCCTAGGTAAAGGGAGCTCTCACCTGAAAAACAAAGAGAGGTAAAAATTGTATATTTTTTGCCTTTGAGCTTCCAAATCTTCAGGTTTTGACAATTAAGGATTATTCAAAAGTGATTTTGATTTGACGTGAGTTTTGTGTTAATCATTCATTTGATAATTAAATCGCAAATTATATAAATTGTTGAAATAAAATATAGTAAATCTTCATCCTTGTAATAATAGCTAAATACTATTAAAGGTTGTCATGTGCCATGTGCTATTCTAGACATTTTATGTAACTCATTCATTTCTCATAAAAACCCTGATAGTAGTATTATAATTACCCTGATGCCCAGTATTGTCCTTGGATTGTGGGAGGAAAGATTCCTTGCTCTTTTTTTGCTGATACCCAGTATTCTGAGATTCTACACTTGGATAAACTTGAAAAGGTTGAGATATTGTGGGTTTTCATCTAGTGTATACACCTTACAAGTCTGATATTTATGTTTGCTGTGTTCTGTTCATGAAACCTTTTGCTGCAACATTAAGTGGAGTAGCTGTAGATCAGGAACCAGGGTGCAGGAAGGATGGCTTTCCCTAAATTCTGGAGGTGGGTTTGAAGTCTAACATACTCCTTTAGATGATCTGAGACTGGCAAGACTGCTGTAATTCTTTTCCCTCCTGTATTCATGGAAGACATAACTAATTTCTCACAAAACTCTTTCTTTCTAAGTTTGGACATGGCTTCAGAACTTTTTTGTTTTTGTTTTTCCCCACAATGCAGCGCTCCAGACAGCAGCTCCTCATTGAATGGAGTTGTCCCTCCTGGTGAAATCTATTTGCTCTCCTTAATCAATGAGGCCTTTCTTAAACATATTCCTTATTTCTAGGCATTAGCATTCCAATAGAGTTTGGCTTTCTCCTACTCTGAAATAACTTACATAGATTACAAAGTACTTGTATACACATTGTTTTATTTTGTCAGCATAACAACCCTATAAGCTGTCATATATTAGTATTTATGATATGCCAGGCACTATAAAATATATGAACTTTAGTCCTTCTAGGTGGGTACTGTTATACTCATTTTATTTTATTGATGAGAGTTAAAGCTCAGAGAAGTGAAATGACTTGCAAAGCTCACTAGTTGGTAAATAGAAGAACCAGTAGAACTTGGACCTCTTGCAGGGTAAGTTCTCAGTTTCTTTCAAACACTAGACCTGCCTCTAGGTTCCCAATCATTAGCGAAAATTCCAGTGCTTTAGCCAGATGCCTGGAAGAATGTTGTTGTTCAGTAGGAGTTTTGTCCCTCCCAGCACTTCTACATCCCCTTCCGTGCGCGCGCATGCATGTGTGTGTAATATCTACTTCTTTTAGGCCCTTGAACTTACTAGATCTCCTAATGGGCAAACCACAGACTTTAATAGTCTTGCAGGTGCAATTATTTTCTTATGAGTTCCAGTTCTCTACTTCTTAGAAAGACCTTTATATATAACTGGAAAATAAATTCCGCACACTGCTCTGAACTTGTGCAATGACTCTGCTGACAGCAGCTGAGTGAGTATAACTAAAGGGTATATAGATGCCTAACCTCATATTAACAAAGAATCAAGGTGAATAAATGTGCAGACAGTCTCTCTTCAATTTTTTTGGACTCTGCTCTGTCTTTGCCATGTTATATCTAAAGCATTTGGATCCTTACTGGAAAGGTATGTTTTAAAATGGAAACATGGTTATTATATCTAATTTTCTGTCTCTCTCACCTCTAGGTCTTCCAGTCAAAGTTAGATTTCTAGGCACTTCCTTTTATTGAAATTGTAATACCCAATTCTTTTTTGTTTCCTTGTCTTATTTTTTTATGCAAGTGGAATCTATCATAATATAACTGTTGTTTTTTTCTTAAAAAATTCTAAGATATGCACTTAAATATTAGAAGCAGTTATTTTGAGGCAGGGGACATAACGCATGACTGTTGTCCTTTGTACTTTGGCTTTTATGTGTTTTGTAACTAGGAAAAAAACATAAAAGTGTATTTTATGTTAGATCAAGCTTTTAAAAATGGTGATGAATATCTCTACAGAAATATACATGTGCCAGGTTATGTCTCAACCTAATGTTTTTTTGTTAAGCAAATACAGATACACAATAAAATACAAAGCAAAATTTAGATGAGTTTTTAAGCAAAAACAAATATGTTCAGAGGTTATGATATTTGTGTATCTTATTTTTATTACACCTGTAACTACTTCTTTGCTAATAAGACTTATTTCTTTATGACACTTTGGAGATGCCCTGAGTGTAAGAAAGTGCTCAAGCAATCTTTATCTGATAGGAATGTTCTAGAGAGGATTTTCTATACTGATAGGAAAAGGAATGATGACCTGTGAAATCCCTTTTCAGTCTTAGGTTTTCTAAATGCCTTTAAAAAGGCAGGCAGAGTCTTTAAAAAAAAAGAGGCAAGGAGAAAACTTAGATTTCTGGTTTTGGGGTGATTCTACCTCAAGGAAGACCATTTATGTTAACTAGCATCTACTTATACAGCAACTTTCTTTTCTTACATACAAGATCAGGTCATAAACTAAACGATGTTTTCAAGGACAAAATACCATTTCTCCAATTGCTCCAAGACGTTCATCATGTTTTCCCACATGTCTAAGACATAGATCTACTCTCTAGTTGATGCTTATGGAGTTCATATCTTATATTTAAGTTTCAGATTCTTAGCTCAAATTTATTTGTTTTTCTGGCCATGATCCATCTTTTTGTAACCCTAGAACATGGTGAAGCAAAAGTAGTTATGTCTGTGGATTCCCGACACCCACCCTTAGGTTCCATAATTTGCTAGGAGAATGGACGGGACTCCGTATATAGTTGTACTCATGACTATGATTTATTATGGTGAAAGGATACAGAGAAAATTCAGCAAAGGGAAAAGGCAGAAGGGGCCGAATCTAGGGGAAGCCAGGTACAAGTTTCCAAGGGTCCTTTCCCAGTGGAATAATGTAAGACAAGCTTAATTCTCCTTGCAACAAGTTGTGACAACGTATGTGAAGTGTTGTCAACCAGGGAAGCTCATTAGAGACTCAGAGTCCGGGGTTTTTATTGTGTGCTGGTGATATTCCCTGTCTGCCTGCCTTTGCCAGGCATATAGCCAAATTCTAGACTCCCAGAAGGAAAGCAGGTGTTCAGCATAAACCATAGTGTTTACACAAACAGTTTAGGCACAATGAGCCATTTTTATCCATTAATGGTGGGAACTCTTCCAAAATCTAAGTTTCTGGAAGACGGCCAAAGGCCAGCCTTGCAAGCAGAGCTTTCTAAGGATAGCAGTTTAGGCTTGCTATGTTAATTCTTTCCTGCACAGAGGTCCTTTAGACATTTTCTGAGACAGAGTTCTAGTCTTGCCAGCAAAGGAAGGACTTCTGGCTCTTCTTTTGGGGTTTTTAGAGTGAGCGTAACCACTCGACAAACTCCCCTTCCTTTCAAAACTAGAAAGAACAGGGAGAATAACAGGAGAACCAGTAGGAGGATTTTTTTTTTTTTTTAATCCCTCATATGGGACCAAATAAGTAGAGGCTTGTTCACGTGAGCATCACAGCGCGGCCCAGGTAAATAGCCATAAGAGAGATCCCTCACCACAACCCAGTGTCTGCCTTAAGTATGTGTTGGAGCAGAAAAATATACATGTGCAAGAGCCCCAGTAAGCACTTAGAGGCATCCTGCTGGCTTACTGACAGGGGCTAAATGCTGATTTCAGGTTTAATACACAGTCATCACATAAAACAATGTTTACTTGCCAGGTTCCTATTGTGGCTGACTGGTGCAGCTCCTTGATGCTCTTTTTCCTCCTCACCTGAATGCCCCTTCTAGCACATGCCTCTCAGCCCTTTTGACTGCTTTCTTGATGGCTCTGGGTCCCCTGCATATCTCCTGAAATAACATCACCCCAGTAACAAGAGTTTCCATAGTTTCCTTCCTCCATTAGTTACCATTGCCTCTTGGGAAAACCTGGCTCTACTGGCTTATCCAGTAAGGGAAGAGTGGGGGGGAAAGAAAAAGGCAGCTAGGAATCACTTCCGACAAGTTAAATGGGTTGGACTAGCTGAAGAAAGGCAAATAGGGGACCAGCCCTCCAACCCCAGCCTCCTGCCCCCTTGGCAGAGAGCGTTATGGCATTGTTTCTTCATGTGTCCAGTACAACAGTCCAGGCAGCCATTGCCAAGTCTTCAAAATTGGCATATAAATTGAAGCCTTCTTGTTTGTGGAGTAAATAGCCAGCCTTTAAAGTTTTTTCAGTTATAAAGTAAGTTGTTATTCTTTTGATTTAACACAATAAAATTTTAATGTGTTTGACTTTTACCTGTTGACAGAAATTGTGAAATCAACTAGTAGTTACGTTTCCACTGTATTATGAACATCCTCAGATTATCTTTGTTAAGCTAAGTGAAAAGCTAAATGCAGCAAAATAAAAATGGTACCTTACCTTTCTTTACAAGAGAGACACCATGGACTTGGATACAGCTGACCCTTGAACAACATGGGTTTTAACAATGCAGGCCCACTTATACACGATTTTTTCATAAATACATTTGACCCGTCATATCTGTGGGTTTCGCGTCAGAGGATTCAACACACTGTGGATGGAAAACAGCATTTTTGCATTTCCAACTGCAGATTCCCCACTACATATCGAAAGTATTGTTTTCAATACGCAGTTGGTTGAATCTCGGATGCGAAGGACCAACTATAGAGTCAAAGTTACAGCGGATTTTCCACTGTGTGGTGGTGGGCACCCCTAACTCCTGCGTTTTTCAAGGGTCAACTCTAAGTACTTGAATTTATGGGAAAAATAACTGTCCCCTGCAGTCTTGGATTGTTTGTGCGTAGAAGGTACATTGTGCATAGAAGATACATTGCTCCCGTGTGAAATTCTGTTAATTTGTGTCTCAGAAGTGACGATCTTCATGCGAGACCAGAATGAGTCTTGGGAACATACATGTTCACAATTTTCAGTGTATGGGATATTGTAATATGCAAGAGGCGACTGCAGTTCTCACCTTGTCTAGTCTGAAGATAAGTAAAATTTCAGTCTTTTGTTCCCAGAATAAAGTTTTCTGGACTACATGGGTCCCTGCAGTATGGACCCATAATTAAAAGAAAACTCTGGTGGAATAAATGGGATCAAATACGTGGTGATGGAAGGAGAACTGCTTCTGGGTGATGAACACACTATATGATATAGATGATGTATTATAGAAATATACACTTGAAACCTATGTAACTTTATTAACCACTGTCACCCCAATAAACTGTAATTAAAAAAAAAGAAAAGAAAAAGAGGGAAATTCCATTTTTATGAGGAAGGAGTTTGCCTTGAGAAAGTTAATTGGGTTGGAATCTAATAACATAGTTCCTACTGGAGTATTGACAAGAGCCTGTCATAAGGGTCCTGTGTTATTATAATTTGATTCTGATATGAGTACAAGTTATTAATTTGCTCAAGTAACTACAATATTGATTTATAGAGTACTTTACATTTCTCACAATATTATCCCACCAGTTCATAATTTTATTCTTCCTATAGTACAGACAAGAGGTGTAACATATGGCATTATTCAGACATAATAGATAAGAGAAAGTAACTGCTGAGTGAATTGCCAAATGTACCCAAACTATTTAAACAGTAGACTGAAGTCTAGAATTGAGGTTCCTATGAACTGATTTCTATATTCTTTTATCTATAGTTCTGGCTCTCTCTCTCTCTAGCTCTTTTATTCAAACTTTTTAGCAAACTTTTAAGTGTATATGCAGTATTGTTGACTATATCCACATTGCTATACAGCAGATCAACCACTTTATTCTTGTAAAACTCATATAAACAAAAACAGGCTAAGCAGCATGACACAGTACTGTGTTTACTAAGGTGAAATATGACCAAACGAAGTGGAGGCAGCCGGATGGCTCAGTTGGTTAGAACGCAAGCTCTTTATTTTATTTTTTAATATTTTTTATTAGGGAATATTGGGGAACAGTGTGTTTCTCCAGGGCTCATCTGCTTCAAGTTGTTGTCCTTCAATCTAATTGTGGAGGGCGCAGTTCAGCTCCAAGTCCAGTGGCTCTTTTCAATCTTTAGTTGCAGGGGCACAGCCCACCATCCCAACTGAGCCATCCAGCTGCCCCTCCGGAGGCTCAGTGGCAGCTCCTTGTCTCCAACCCAGTTGTGGAGGGCATAGCTCACTGGTTTATGTGGGAATCAAACTGGCAACCCTGCTGCTTAGAGCTCGCGCTCTAATCCACGGAGACATCCGACCACCCAGAGCGTGAGCTCTTAACAACAAGGTTGCCGGTTCAATTCCCGCATGGAATGACGGGCTGTGCCCCCTGCAACTAAGACTGAACACGGCGACTGGACTTGGAGCTGAGCTGCACCCTCCACAACTAGATTGAAGGACAAAGACTTGGAGCTGATGGGCCCTGAAAACACTCTGTTCCCCAATATTCCCCAATTAAAATAAATGAACAAACATTTAAGATTTATTATGTTTTTCATGTGAATTAGGATAACTGGCCAACACATCAATCTCATTTGTGAAAGTGAAATGAAGTTTACATTTATATTACATTTATTTAAAGGAAAAAATGAGCCAAGTTAAAGAATATTTAGTAAACAATAGTACAGATGTGGCAAAAGTCGCATTAGTTGTATGCAGTTGACTGAAATTTGAAATGAGTTAGCGTAAAGGAGAGAGACAGCTTTGGGTTAAAATCTTTGCTTCAGCCCTTCTTGACCATGTGATTTGGAGAAAGATACTTAACCTCTATGGGCCTCAGCCCTCTTACCAGATGAAGGGGAAAATACTGCCTCCTTTCAGTGTTGTAAGGATTATATGTAATATGTCAAGTTTCAAGCATCACAGCTAAAATATAGCAGACACTCAATAATTAGAATTAATTGAATGGTTACTATGTTGCAAGATTGTTTCAGAGCTTTACATATGGTAACCTAATCCAAAAATAACCCCTTATGGGAAAAGTATTATTATTAGCACCTTTTTGCCATTGAGGAAACTGAGGCACAGAAATGTTAAGGTAATATTTTCCCAAGTCACACAGCCAAGAAGTGGTGGAAGGGAGATCTGAACCTAGGCAAATGGCTCTAGAACCTCACTGTTAACTAACATTCTAACATTTTAAGTAACATTTTAAGTACGCTCTACCATCATGTACTTACAGTTTATCATTCAGGGTCCTTTCTCCAGGGGCACTAGGTAGTCTCTGATATGTGCTAACAGGGATACCTCGGGTGTTCAGCCTGCCTGGGAGTGGATAGGAAGGACATGTAGGGAAGTAATTAGGGGACATGCTTGGTGACCTTTAATTATAGGGCAAGGGCTTAGAATTTATTTGGTGGGTAATGGGAATCAGTTATGGGGATCGAAATGCTCCATATCCAGTTTTAGGTGCTGGGCATAAAACAAAAACAAAAAACAAATAAGATGTTGTTCAGCCCTCAAAGACCTTCTAGTCTAGTAAGAAGCAGCTGGCTAAAAATTCCTTGCAATAAAGAGGAATAGATGCTATGAGAGAAGTCTACATGACACACAGTGGAGACACAGGGTAGAGAAGGTCGGTTCTATTCAGAGATGCAGGGAGAAAGAAAGCTTCATAAAGGAGATGGAATAAACTGATCCTTAAAGGGTCCATAGATGGTTTTGAGCAGAAGGTCATAGTCAGAGCTGTGCATTTCATCAAACAGCCTGTTGTAGCAGCCCTGGGAAATGAGGGCCTAAACCTGGGTGCTGGTAATAAGAATGGAGAAGAGGAACATAGAGCCACATTTCAGGTGGGATTATGAGGGGGTGACAATTACATGTGGGGTCTAAGGAGGGCAATGACCTGAAGTCCTGTGACTGAGGTGCTATTATCAGTTTATGGAAGAAGAGAATGGATTTATTTGAGTTAGAAGCACCTATGAGACGTAGAGGTGTAGATGAAAGTCTACATGAAGGGGATGTTGGTTTTGGCAACAGCTTTTTCTCCAGAATAATTCTTTTAAAAGTCATGTTACTGATAAGGCAAGAAAGAAGTCATTCCTGACTTCTTATTATCTCAGGGGCCAGGCACAGAGAGATAAAGGTAAGACTATCTCAAGTCACACAGTTTATTAGCCTTGCAATGGTCAGTGGAGGTTCAATGAATGTAGGACACGAGATGCGATTTCCACAACTGAGGGGTGGGGTACCATTGCAGCATCCAGCCCTGGGCTGGTTGGACATAGAGTCTCTCTCGTTCATTTGAATCTGGATTTGGTTTCTTGAGGAAAAGAGAAAGGGTGTTATTTCAGCTAGTGGATGAGCAACTTTTGAGAATTGGGTATTTATTTCACTTTCATTTGATAAATACTTATAGAGCAAATGTTTATTATTATGTATTAGATACAGTTCTTGAGGTTGGGGATGATGTAGGGAACAAAACATAACCCCTGTTCTCCTGAGACTTACATTATGGAGGTAAGGAGTTAGTAAGTAAATACATAAAGGAGCGGATTATATGACGACCAGGGGAAGAGGAGATGGCACAGCAAGTGCCAAGGCTCTGTAGCAGGTGCAAACTCACGTTAGTTGAGTGAGTACTTTTGTGGAAAATGTCAAATTGCTCTTCTGGACCATCATCCCCTCCACCCTTGAATTTCAGGAAAGGGCCCTGAATTTCTTAGTTACCGAGTGAACAAATTCCCTTTGAGGGGCTACCCTGTTACTTGGTGTGGCTCTAAGTCCTGATTTGTAACATGAAAATCAGCCTGGCAGCCAACTTGAGGGTTTTACTTCCTTCCCGCTCAAATGCTCTAGGAGGCAAGTGCCATCTAGTGACGAAGTGAAGAAATACACCTCGTACACTGGGAAGGGGGAAGCTCAACCTTCCATCCTTGGCTATGAAATTACTCTGAGAATTTGCGAATCTCCTATTCTCACAAAAATCAAAGTTGAAAAATTAGTCCAAAAGAACTTCTACCACAATTATTTCCTGACAAAACATGTCACTACTTTGACATCTACTTGGTATTTTACATGTTTCCACATTTAATCTTCACAGCAACTGCAAACTGGGCATTTTTATTATTCTCATTTTGAATATGAAGGTATCTAAAGATTAAATTGCTGTTCCATGGTCTTAATGATTTTAAATGTCAGAGTTTACATTTAACCTTAGTTCGTCTGAAGACAAACCTGAGTTACATTGCCTGTAGGTAGCTCTGAGCACTGAGTCAAGTAACTAGTTCTTAATCGGACACCAGCAAGTCCAATTAGACTGTCTGAAACCAAGTCAACTAAATCTCATCATGAAGGAAATTCTCAAAACTAGTGTTACTGTAGGCAGAAAGAACAGGGCTTCGGAGAGAGAGGGAAGAGAGGGAAGGAAGAAGAGTGGGAGACAAAAGAGAGGGGACATGAGATCATTCTTAAGAAAAGGTGCGGCTATAGCTCATTGTAATGGATTATAATACTATTAGCATTGCAGGCAGGGAATAATCTCCATGCCCTGTGTTTCCATGATAGTTCTGACAAGGGCCAGATGAGAACAAGGGGATCCCACCTCCCATCGGGAAGGAGTGATCAGTGAGGACAGTGGGGACCCACCCTGGGAACCCATAAAACTTGAATATTTTGCACCCTTATTCTAATAAAATCCTAAACCTCTTTGTTCTTCATTGCAGTTGCTCTCCTCATGGCCTGCCCACTCCCACTATTTTGCGAGTATTTTCTCTCTCTCTCGCTCTCTCTCGCTCTCTCGCTCTCTCTCTTTCCTTCCTTCCTTCCTCCCTCGCTCCTTTCCTCTCTCTCTCTATCTCCTCCTTTTCCTTCTTATTTGATAAATCCACTACTTGCTTGGCTTGGTTTGCGTGACTTATTGATATGTCCTTGAATTATTTCCTGTGACGATACCAAGAACCCATTCCCCGGTAACACTAGGATTAATAGGAAGAAATCACCACAGGTAAATATCAGCTCAGCATAAAGAACTTTCTAGAAATTAGACTTGTCTACAGTGGAACAGGATGCCTTAGCAAGCCTATGTGGATGGGGGCTGGCAGGGACATAGATGTGATTTGTTTGGCTCAGGTCATGTCTTGTAAGCATTTGCTTCTGAATGCTTTGTCTGGGAGTTTTTTTCAATTTGTTACAGTCTCCACTGCCAAATAATGCACATGACCCAATTCACACATCTACCTTACCTGCCTGGCCTGGTAGAAATTTGGGTTTTGACCACTGATCAGTTTACAGGTATTTTAAGAGATATCCTATCACACATTGGATGGGCTAACAACATTTTAAAACTAGTATATCAATTTGTTTTCAGCTGGAGGATCAATACAAATAATTTTGTTTCCCCATTACCATAAACTTTTTATTTGTATATGATAGATAAAAATATAAGGAAGAAAAAAGATAATAACAATAACTGACATTTATTGAGTACTATCAGTGATCACAATCTCTGGCTTTCCCAGTTTTGCCCTTGTTAATGCCTGTTGTTACTGTGCAATCATTATTATAGTGTCTTTGACCTTCAAAGGTGTCTCTCACTCTAAGTTCCCCCAATCTCTCTCCTGCTCAGGAGCAGCCTATCCTGTTAGTTTTTTGATTATCACTTAGAAAATTTCTATATATATATAAATATGCGTATATAACTGTGGGGACAGAGCCAGTAGTGCAGTTTCCAGGCTCTTGGCCTCACGTGGAAAGGTGCTGGCTCAGGTAGTAAATGGCCATCAACTGTGATTGGATGGCCATCAGCTGTGGCTAGTTGGCCGTCAGCTGTAACCAGTGAGCCATTGGCCACTATTATAACTGCTGTGGCTACGCTAGCAGAAAATGGGGGCTAGCAAGAAGATGGTGGCTGAGCTAGCAAGAGCGGATTACAGTTAGCACGGCGGATTGTAGCTAGCACGTGAGGTTGGTTGGCAGAGAAGTGGATAGTGGGTTGCAGATCATGTGGCTCCTGCCTCCTGTGTCTCCAACCCAGCCACCATTGAGAATATAGTGATATGACTCCCCTATCTATGGCTCCGTGGGTGTTCCTTTTTGGCCTCACCATATCCTGCATTCCTATGTGGGGAGTGGGACCAGAGACCCTGTATAACACCCCTCATGACAATAACCTTTCTAAAAGAAAAAAATAGGAGCACATTATATTGTATACCATTCTTGCTTTTTTTCTCACTTACTGTCTTTAAAACTTTTTTGCAACATACAGTCAACTGTTAAATGTTAATTTAACATGACTGGTTTAAAAAAAATTTTTTTTTTTAAAAATGATTGTAAATTCACAGTAAGTTGCCAACATAATCCATTTCCCCCAGTTTCCCCCAATGGTTTCATCTCACACAATTATATTACAATATCAAAGCCAGGAAATTGACATTGGTACAATGTTTGTATATTGTTCAGTCATTTTATCAGATGTGAAGACTTCATGTTGAGACAGGCTAGTTAGTATGGTTGCTAGGTAGATGGGGGTGGGGTGGGGCGGTCCCTGATGAAATAAACAAAAAAAAAAGCAGCCATATCCTGAAACTCCAGGCCCTGGAATGTCTCCTTCACTCCAGGACAGAGACATAAGAATACACCTTAAGGTTAATAGATAATCTCAAATCCCTTCTGGCCTGACAAAGGAGCAGATCTGATAGATAGGAATGGGTTGGTTTGTTAATCCCTTCAGGATGAGCAAACAGGACAAACTTGATAGATAAATTCAATTAGAGGGATCCAGCCCCCTTCCCCAAGCAGCCAAGGGAAAGTATAAAAGTAAAAGCCTTTTGCCTTAGCCAGTGGGCACCCCCACTTGGGACCCCCTCTCGCTCGGGAGATGCAACCTCTTCTCCTGCCTCTAATAAGCTATCTTTTTAAAACTTTTTGCCTCTCCCAGGTCGGTGTGTCCATTCTCCTGCTTCACAAGACACGATCCTGGCCCGGCCCACACCCAGAAACTGCTGGCAGATCCAACATCAATGTAACCACCACTGAAATCAAGAACTCCCTTGTGTGATCCTTTGAAAGTTATACCTGCTCTCTTCCTCCCAACCTGCCACTATCCCTAAATCCTGGTAAACACTAATCTGTTTTCCTTCTCTGTAATTTTGTCATTTAGAGAATATTATATAAATGGAATGTTATAATATGTGACTTTTTAAGATTGGCTTCTTTCCATTACCATAATGTCTTTTTCAGATCTATCCAAGTTGTGTATATTAATAATTCATTCCTTGTAATTGCTGAGTAATGTTCTATGGTATGGGTGTACTACAGTTTGTTCAGCCATTCACCTTTTGTTGTTGAGGGACATTTTGGTTATTTCCAGTTTTGGGCTATTGTAAGTAAAGCTGCTCTGACAAACATTTACTGGTTTTATATGAACATAACTTTCCATTTCTCTGGTATAAATATCCAGGAGTGCAATTGCTGGGTTGTAAAAATATATGCTTAGCTTTTTAAAAATACTGCCAAATTAATTTTTCAACTGTAGCATTTTACATTCCCACCAGCAACGTAAGAGAGGGCAGTTTCTCCATATTTTCAGCATTTGGTATTCTCACTATTTTTCATTTTAGCTGTTCTAACAGATGTGGAGTGATGTCTCATTTTGGCTTTAATTTGCATTTTCCTAATGGCTACATTGGATATCTTTTCCTGTGCCTTTTGCTGTCCATATAGCCTCCTTTGTGAATTATCTCTTCATATCCTTTGCCCATTTTCTAAATGGATTTTTTTTTTAATGAAGCCTTTGTCACATATGTGGTTTGCAAATATTTTTTCCCAGTCTGTAGCTTGTTTCTTTTTCCTCTTAATAGGGTCTTGCATTGAGCAAAAGTTTTTAATTTTGATAAAGCTCTTGAAGATCTTTTTTATATCAACAATATGTTATGTTATTCTGTTATTCTTTTTAATGGCTTGCATTGTATTTAGTTGTATGGATGTATAGTCATTTATTTAGTTAGTCCTTTATCTATGTAAATTTAGTTATTTCCAATAATTTCCAATAACAAGCAATGGGACAGTAATTTTCTGTGGATATTCAACTTTGTGTATGTGTACAAATATATCTTTAGATTAAATTTTTGGAAGTGGTATTGACTAGATCAAAAGCAGTGTGTGTATTTTAATTGCCCATCAACCACATCACAGTAGTTTACGTCTGTAATTGCGGGACATGAGAACGCCTTTAATTCTGTGTGTTAGGACACTAAAAAGCAAACAAATAACTCTGACAATACAAGAAGTTAAAAAAAAAGTACCCCAATACTTTTTATCTTATTTCTTCAATTATGAGTAAGATTGAGCGTAGATTCATATATAAGCCCTCCTGCCACTGTCCATGAACTGTTATTTGACCATTTTTAATTGAGTTGGTGATCATTTTCTTACTGATGTTAAAAGAGCTTTCAAAATTAAAGAAGGAACCAGTCCCCTTCCAGATGCAAATATTTTTCCTGTTTTGCCTTGCTTATAGTATTTTTTGCCATGGAGAAATTTAAATTTTTATTTGGTCAAATTTTTCAGTTTTTCCATTGTAATTTCTGGGTTTGTGACTTATGTACAAAGGAAAAAAAATATTTTAAAAAATTCTCCCATGTGCTCTCTTGGTAAGTTAACATTTGCAATGTAATCTAAAACACCAGTTCAGGTGAAATAGATCATTTTTTATTCAAAGTGCTGCATGGAGAACCTCACCATGGGCATCAACTCTGGGTTCCTTAGAAGTGGAGAATCTCAGGCCCTACACATGGCCATCTTGCATCAGAATCTGCATTTTACCAAGTGATTCATACGCACATTAAAATGAGAGAAACACTGAAGGAGGTGTGTGTTTGCATTTCCCCCTCTAGAGGCAGTAGTCACACTCTACAGGATAGATGAAAGAGCACCTTTCAGTTCCCTGAAGTTTTCACTAGGTGGCGCATGGAGAATTTTAAATAGTGCTTAAGATTCAAAGATTTAAATTAGAAAAATTGTGAAAACCAGACTTGACCTGCTGGGTCCACTCAGCTGAGGATCAATTTTATGAGAAGTTTCGAGAGAGCTAATCCAGTATTGCATTTAGGAGGGAATGATCACAGAACGCCGAATTCTGTGATCTGATTTTATTTTCTTCTTGTCATTGGTCTGAATGTCCTCTCCATGGCAGAGCCTGATGTTTTCTTCCTGATAACTCCATGGAGATTTGTGGCACCTGACTTATTTCTAGCAAGCCTTAGAAAGGGGGTTTTGACTTTTCCTGATGACATTACCTTCTTTAGTAACAGCCCAATCCAAGCTAAACCCAGCTAGGTAGCACCAGCAATCGGCTAGTTGCGCTCATGCCCTGGGCTGTCAAAGCTAGAAGACGTATTTACTTTGCCCTCTCCTTCTTTCACTCAGAGCCCAAGGGGTGAAAATGGAGAAAATGAACGATGGCAACCCTCTTTGGGCAAGAAGAATAAATCAGGAATCATTTGACAACCAGGCACTTCCTATTCTCCTCGCCAGCTAGTCATGCGTCACTATAGAGATGCATGTCTCTGTCCCCTGACTATTCTTGTTAGCAAGTTCTCTTTCCAAGTAGTTTTTCAAATTGATTTAATGAGGGTCTTGATGCTTTAGATTCCTGAACTCTCAGAGTTCAGGTGGGTGTTGGTATTTTCTGGGAAAGATATTTCACAACTGGCTTTAACCACTCACTCCAGTGTTCCAAACCCTTAGGTCCCGCCAAGGGGGCTGCCTATTTTCCTTGGAGATTGAGTGTCTGCTGACTAGGAAGCCTGAGTGAATGTGAGGCTGGCTTCTGTTTGGAAAACATATGGCACACAAATGGGGACTGGTGGACAGAGGCAAATGCTAGTTGCCTTGATCCAAATTCGGAAGTTGAATTTATGGAGCCAGACCCAAGAACAGTCAAAGGGAGAGGGGCTTTCGACCTATGTTTCTTGGTCTTGCTTTCTCTGTTCCCAGATCTTCACCATTGTAGCCACGATGGAATTAGAAGGACGACCAAGGCAGCCAAGGTCAGGGGAGGGTGGCGGTGTGTGGTACAGTGGTTTTCAAAGTGTGGTATCCAGACCAGCAGCATCAATATCACCTGGGAGTGGTTTAGACAGGCAGGTTATCAGGCCCCATCCACGACCTACTGAATCAGAAAATCTAGGAGTGGGGGCCAACAATCTATTTTAACAACCCCTCGAGGTAATTTTGACACACATGAACATTTGAGAACCACTGTTTGAGAAAGTCAGTGCTACTCAAAGAAAGTCTGTGGACCAGAGTTATCTGGGGGCTAATTAGAAATGAGAACCTCAGGCCCCACCCTCCTGAGGTTCTGCTTTACTTGGTCTAGGACAGAGGAGTCCAGTTATTGGTAATTTAAAAAACTCTCCAAGTGATTCTAAGTGTGCATTGCTAGGGACTGGGTGTTGTTTGTGTCCCCCCTCCCAAATTCATATGTTAATGTCCTAACTCCCAATGTGATGGTATGTGGAGGTCAGGCCTTTGGGAGATAATTAAGGTTATATTATGTCATAAGTAGGGCCCTGATGGTGGAATTAATGCCCTTATAAAAAGAGGAGGCGACAGGAGATCTCTCTCTCTCTCTCTCTCTCTCTCTCTCTCTCTCTCTCTCTCTCCTCTCTCTCTCTCTCTCTTTTTTCTCTCTCTCTCTGCACACACTGAACAGGCCATGTGAGGACATAACCAGGAAGAGAACCCTCACCAAGAACTTGACCATGCTGGCATCCTGATCTTCCAGCCTCCAAAACTGTGAGAAATACATGTCTGTTGTTTAAGCCACCTACTCTATGGTATTGTGTTGTAGCAGCTGGACTGACTAAGGCACACATCTAGGATTGAGAATTACTGCTCAAGGAAGAAACTGTTCAATGCAATTTATATTTTCCAGGAGAAAAAGTGATCCTTTCTTCACAGACATAAGGATATAAATGATTTTCTTCTGCAGATTTACCGAGCTCAGTTATCATTCCTCTCTCCAAAGAGGAGTAGGTTTCAGAGTGTCAGCAGTAGAAGATGGTGTGGAAGAATCAGGCCAGATGTTATGAGTGGCACAACATCAGCCAATGATGCTTTCAAGTTCCCTCAAGGGAATGAAGCAAATAACTAACATCAAGCTACTATCAATGTGAGATGAAAGCTATGAAAAACTGAAATGGGTAATAAGAAAAGAAGGGCCCAGCTGTCCAAATTCAACTCCAACCCAGCCCATATTCAGCAACCAAGGAGAAAGGTGGGCAGGTCTCAGGATGAGAGATGGTAGGACGCATCCTGGGCTCTGCCTGAGGGTGGGGGGACCGAGGTTGGCCAGCAGCGAGGCCCAGCTCAGGGCAAAGGGGAAGACAGTGTTGGGAGAGCTTCAGGACTGTCCCCACCAACTGGATGATGGTCAGAACTGGCCTTGTAGCCTCCCTAGAAATCATCAGCTTCTTCGTCACTCAGGTTAACAAACTGACTGTGTGAATATGTGATATTTTAAGAAAGCTGCTCCTCTGTGATTTTGTGGACATTTGCTCCCACTTAAGGCCTCCTTCCAGGGTCTTATAATCCTTGGGGTGACTGGCAGTTATATCTTTAAGTGTTGAATATTAAATTTATTGAACGCTCCTCTTCTTTGAATGATACAAAGCGGTGAGTTGCATTTTAATGTTCCTAAACCACCACTGGTACCCCACCTTCGTATCTCATGGCATAAATGCAGAGAACTTCATGTCCAAACAAGATCTTGGAAGTGTGAGATCATTTACTTCAATCTAATGCATATTTCTGAGGCCTTTTAAGAATTAGACACTATACTAAATATAAATATGCCTAAGGCACAGTTCCTACATTTAGGAAGGGGTCAGTTAAGACTAAAAACAAACAATTAACAACAACAACAAAAAAAAGATGGAAAAGTAAAGAATGTTGTACAGGAAAGAGGTGCAGTAAAAAGAACACAGAACCACTAACCAGGGTATCTAAATATGAATTCTGTCATTGTTAGCAGCTCATTGTGTATCTTAGCTTTCTTCTCCATAAAATGGATGCATCAGATTTATCACCATCAGCATTTTCTTTTTTACTTCCCAGGGTTATCTTGAGAACCAAATATGATCATAGATGCAAAAATAATTAATGAAATACAAAATTTGAATTGTTACTTTGTCATACTTTGCTTACATAATTCTATGCAGATAACTTGCAAGCCAATATTTTTAGTTATTTTTATTACTGTGAAATAGCAGAGTCCCAGGCTGGGGGGCTGAGAGCTGAGGCACAGTTGGTTCTCCAGAGCCTCTTTGACAATTGCATTCAGCAAGAATGTCTTATTGGAATGATACAGGCACCACTGAAAGCCTTAAGTGGGAGCAAACTGAGGCCCGATGGAAAGATATCCTTTAGCTTACCTCAAGGTAAAGCTTCCTTGAGGGGATGTCTCAGCAAACTGAGACCCTATGAAATCATATCGGTTACTATCTTTTGTCACTTGGTGTGTTGTAGGATTGCTTAATGGGAATGTACCATGTTCCTTCTTTTTTCTTTACACAAAATTAAGAAAATAAACCACAGCAATCGTGAAATCAGAGCTTTGGTGAAACACATTGCAGAAGAACCAGAAAATACGTTGCAATGGAGCCTGCTGGGTACTGCTGCAAGCTTGGGGGTGAGCGGAAGAATCAGGTCCTTATAGGTTAAAAGATAAATGTGTACAAGGGAGTTTTGCTTTGTTTTGAGTGGTGGTGAGTACAAGGCATGATAGAGTGTTAGGACATTCGTATTCCATGGGAAGATTCAAAATGTGAATATATGAAATAGGATTTGGAGCCTAACATTTTTCAAGGGATTTTGGGCAAGAAAAATAATCTCTCTAAATCTCATATCTTAATTTATAAAATACAACAATACCTACGCTTGTAGGATTGCTATGAGGATCAATGAAATACCATAAAGTAACTAGCATATTGTGTTTAATAACTAGTCACTATTATTATGATTCTTTAGATTATTTATAGGACTAGCTTACAGATAAGCTATCTTTAAAAGTGAAGGAAAGGGCTTAAAAATATAGGAACTCATTTTCCTCTTGGGTATCTATTGCAAACAGGGTAGGCACTCCATTCTGATAATGTCCTGTTCTTGCCACTGGGAGTTAGCAGGGTGTTTTCCTAATTTGAATGCAAGGACTGAGGTGGGAAATGATCAAGTGAGGTGTTTTTTGTTGTTTGTTTTTAGAAATGTCACCGTAACACTTTTGAATTGATTTGATTCTTTTTGTAGCTTCTTAAAATAAGTTTCATTCATATAGAAAGAGAAAAAAATGTCAATAATGTTTACAATGCTTATTAAGATAAAGTGTCACTAGCCCACAGGCCAGAATCTCAGCTTGCAGACCCTCAAGCTAGGAGGCAAGGCAGAGTTCTACTATATCACAGGCAATGGGTCTCTCATCAAGATGGCATGATGGAAGTTTTCTCATTTTGTAAACTTTCCGCATTAATGAAAAATGTATGCTCTTCTCATATGTTTGCTAAATAAAACCAGGGTATACATTGTTGACACAGACGATTTCATGTATGTTGCCTTACAGCTGCCAAACCATTTCTTCCCTCCATGCCTTTTCCAGGATTTCACAAGGGAGTGCCTCAGCAAAGATATGGAAAGACATCGGTAAAGCTTCCTTGAGGGGATGTCTCAGCAAACTGAGACCTGATGGAATCATATCGGTCCCTCCCCTTCAATGGATCCCCTGGGGTTGTGAGTGTATGTGTGAAGGCAAAGTACAAGCTGGAACACTTGTACTTTTGGGGAGTTTTGGGAAGACAGCCAGCAGTCTCGTAACTCACAGATCTTGAGATTAACAAGCTTTGCCTCCTGAATGGTTAACCAGTAAAAGCTATGCTTTGGCCCGATTCGGGGCTCAGTCTTTGAGACTTGAGTCCCTTGGCCTCGCTTGCACTCTACTCTTGGCTCCTGTCTTTCTTAACCCTGTGCCGCCCTTCTTGCTTCCCACAGCTCTTGTTGTGCAGGACGCGACACAAGTACTTTTGAGAGTTCTAATTTGTGCTCTCCTGCCCCCCCCCCAACCCCCAACCTGCAGGATGCGCCCATGCTCTGGTTTGGAGAATCCACTAAAAGGGCTTACAAGTTGCGCTAAGTCATGCAGGGTCAAGTAGCCAGCTCATGGCATACAGCATGGAGAATGAGCACCAACAGGAAGAATGTGCCCACGTGTATAAATAGAATTGCTGTGGGGATCAAATAAAATGTATAGCACAGTTTATAACTAATTTGCTAATAACTAGGGATCTGTTCTCAATTTCTTGGTGACCTAATCCAATCTCATGTCGCTACACAATGACAATTTCCAGATTTATATCCCCATGCTCAGGCTCTCCGCTGAACTCCAGACCTAAATATGCATTCACCTGCTGACAGGATGTCTTGGTTTTCTCCTCAAAGTTGTTTTACCCCCAGATCTGATCACCTCAGTGAATGGACATTCCATTCTTCCAGTTGTTCAGAAGAAAAAAGAAAGTCAGATTATACTTTACTCCTCTCTTTATATCACATCACATATCCAGTCAATTACCAAATCCTGTCATCCTACCTTCAAAATACATCCTCAGCTTATTTTTCACTGTTACTACCATCATCTACTGTTGCAGTAGCCTCCTAATAGATCTCCTGTCTCTGTTCTTTTTCTGGTATAGTTTATTGTCCTCAGAACAGCCAGAGTGATTCTTTTAAAACACAAGTCAATTAGTAATATTGTTTCTCTTCTTAAATATGTCTAGAATCTAAACTCTATATAATGCACCTATAAGGCCTTAAGTGATCTGTCTCCCTGCCACTTCTCCAACTTCATCTACTTCCCCCTCATTCCACCCTCTGCCCCCATTTCTCCCTGGTCACAGAAGCTTCTTCACGGATCCTCAGCACCTTTGCACTGAACTGTTCCTCCCGGATCTCTCTTTTGCTTGCTCACTTCCTGCAGATTCAGATCTCAGATCTTCACTAAGGACTCTATGTAATTCATCCCCAAACACCACTTATCTGTCACTCTCTCTATCCCCTTACTTAAAGTATTAGTCAAGTGTCAACCAGAAAACAGAAATCATGCTGAGTATTTGAAATGGGGACTTTAATGCAGGAAATTAGTTCGATGAGTGATGGAAGAGACTGAGAAGCCAGAGGGAACAATGAAGCAACCCGGAAGTTAGAAACAATAGGAAACCACTAGTCTTCCCCCCCAGGAAGGTGGGAGAAAAGCACTCAAAGCAGGAACTACAGTGGTTGTGGCAGCAGCTGGAGCACTGAAAAGGCAGCCACCACTACAGATGCTATCACAGGAGGGAGAGGGAGAGACATCCTGGCTTCTCCCTCCTGCCTTCCAGCCTCCCTCAGTGCCTCCCATCAGATGAACTAACCTCGACCGGACTAACAGTGAGGCCTGTGCTCAGCCTGCAGTGGGCAGCACCGAACACCCTGTTCTTAACAGAGGACGGAATCTGAAGGAGAACAGGCCCAGCACTGGCACAACCCACTCAATTGTTCCTCAGAGCATTTATGACATATTTACAATTGTTTATTTGTGATTTCTCTACCTTGAGTGGAATAGAGGGTTCCTGAAGGCAAAAGCTTTGCTGTTTTGTTCACTGCTGCATTTCTAGCTCCTAAAACAGTGCCTGGCACATAGTAGGCATTCAGTAAATACTTGTTGAATAAAAGACTATGCCTCAACAGACAGTGCATCTGACTTATGGAAGGAATTTAACGAATATATTGAATACATGAGATTGATTAATAATTACAATACCAAGGTAAATGTTATTTATCTGAAAAAGAACAAGATGCCATCTTAGTTGAAATCCATCTCAACAGATTTTCTAAGACTCCTGAGCAAATCACATTCAGCTGAAGAGCCTTATAATTTATGACTCATTTTCATATATGATTCCTTCAAATTCTTAGTATTGTATTTCCTGAGGGCTTTTTGACTCATTTAATTTCCATTTCATCTCCATGAATTTGTCTAGTTGAAATGCTCCCTATTTGATTTTTATTGCTTCTAAGTTTTAAAACTAGTTCAGGAAATCTGAAACTCTGAATTCAGTTTGTCAAAAACAATGACAACCTTGAAAATAAATGCTTGCACTATTTATTACTAATAAAATTGAACACTGTAATTCAGAAGTAAATGGACAGAAAATTATTAATTTATTAAATTTCAAGATTAAAACCAAACCTGGCTTTATAGAGGTTAATTAAGCAATAAACACTGCATGAAACTATAAATAGTGGTCAGACAAAAACATTTTTGTGTTCTGGAAACTTTGCACTATAAGGAAGTCTTAATGTCAATGTCGACTATCTTGTGGGTATTTTCTTGACCGCTCCTAAGAAATCATATTCTAAGTGATTCATATCACAAACAGCTGAATTTTTATTTCCCTGTGGAAATCTCAGGAAAAAAAAAGAACTTTAGATTGATAATGGTATCTGAGTAGTGAGTAAATATATACTTAACATTTATGATTTTGTGACCAATTTAAGTATGTTAAAGATATTTTTTAGCCATTGATCTTCCTTTTTAAGATTCTGTATATTTGAAGACAAACAAGGGATTGAATTCCAGCCTAAAGACATATTGTGTTTAAAATAAATTCAAGACCAAAAACCAACAACAACAGTCATTCTATTTCTTCTGGGACAAATGATTCATTCAGGTGAGAGTCAGGAGAGTTTACCCATGATGAACAATAGAAAGGTTATGATGAGTTTCTCTTAGTTCCCAGGCAAGAAGAAATTCAAATACATTCTTTCTGTGTGAATTCATTTCTGTTTCATCTCAGCTGCTCAGAATTCCAAAATAAATAACTATTGTCAACATAGTCTTGTTCATGCTTGTTTTTAAGGCTGTTTCTTTCTGTCAAGACTTGGTCACAGGTCCTTAAAAAAACCAGAAAGAACACAGTCAACTGGAACAAAGTTTGTTGTTCTAGTTAATTTGTTCCTGTAAGTGTAAGGTACCACAGAGAAAGAATTGGTTCATACTTTATTTCAATTTTGAGAAACTCTGAGATCAGCTTCTAGTTTTTCCAGTTGTTTGTACTTTTGGATACATTTCTTAACTTACCTAATTACAATAATCATGGCTTACAGTTATGGAGCAATTTCTATCCCTCAAATACTGATCCTACATGTTGTACGTGAGTTGTTTCAGACTCTGAACAGCTCTATGAGCCTGAATGTCTTACTGTTCTTATTTCACAGGTGGAGAATCTGAGACACAGAGCAGTCAGTAACTTGCACAATGTTCCACAGCTAATCAGTGGAGGAACTGGGCCAAGAGTCTAAGTATTCTGGATCCAGAGCCCGTATTCTTACCCAGCCTCTAAGCTAGCAAAAGGAAATCAAAATGTCTTCTTTATGAATCACAGTGAAAATGTATTTTGGTGCTTTTCTCTAGGAGAAAAAAATACCTACTTAAGCTTTTCCAAGAAAGGGGAGGCCCTATTGGCAGGTTTAAGAGACAACAAAACAAAGTTACTGCTTAATTGCTTAATATATATGTAAAAATAATAATCAAATAATAAATTGGGTTTGTCAGAGATGGTAAAGCAGGGAGGGAGTCAGAGAAACAGGAGGCTGGAAGCTGGGGAGAAGTGACTGGGAAGATGACTTAGGTATGCGAAAGGACATTAAGAATAAGAATGTTGGGCCGGCCCGGTGGCTCAGGCAGTTAGAGCTCCATGCTCCTAACTCCGAAGGCTGCTGGTTCGATTCCCACATGGGCCAGTGGGCTCTCAACCACAAGGTTGCCAGTTCAACTCCTCGAGTCTCGCAAGGGATGGTGGGCTCCGCCCCCTGCAACTAAGATTGAACACACCTTGAGCTGAACTGCCTCCCAGATGGCTCAGTTGGTTGGAGCATGGGCTCTCAACCACAAGGTTGCCAGTTCAATTCCTCGACTCCCACAAGGGATGGTGCGCAGCACCCCCTGCAACTAGAAATGGCAACTGGACCTGGAGCTGAGTTGCATCCTCCACAACTAAGACTGAAAGGACAACAATTGACTTGGAAAAAAGGCCTGGAAGTACACACTGTTCCCCAATAGTCCTGTTCCCCTTCCCCAATAAAATCTTAAAAAAAAAAAAAAAAAGAATAAGAATGTTTCCCCTTATGATGGTGGAAGGCCTTAGAATCCCCATAGGATTTTGGAAGTAAAGTTTATTTAAATCTCAAAAGATTATAATATCATAGGTATTTGTGCTACAGAATACCACATTCCTTTGTAGTCTCTTCCTTCACTTCTGGCCCCTGGCAACCAGCAATCTGCTTTCTATCTTTATGGTTTTGCCTTTTCTAAGTTTTCATATAAATGGAATCAAATGATATGTATCTTTTGTGTCTGGCTTCTTTCATTTACCACAACACTTCTGAGCTTCATCTATATTGTTGCATATATATATTAGTCTTTTGTTGCTTTTTATTGCTGAGTAGTTTCCTACTACCTGGATGTATCACAGTATGTTTATCCATTTACCAATTGATAGACACTTGGGTTGTTTCCAGTTTTAGCTATCACAAATAAAGCTATCATAAATGTTTATGTACAGCTATTCATGTGAGTGTATTTTCATTTTTCTTGGGTAAACATTTAGGAGTGGGGTTATTGAGTCACATGGTAAGAGTATGTTTAACTTTATAAGAAATGATCAAACTGTTTTCCAAAGAGGCTGTATTATTTTTCATTGTCACCAGCACTCTAAGAGAGTTCCAGTTATTCTATATCTTGTCAGCACTTGGTATTTTCAGTCTTTTTAATTTTAACCATCTGGTAGGTATGTTGTCATATCTTATTGTGGTTTTAATTAGCATTTTCCTAACGATAAAGGTGTTGAATCTCTTATATTGTCACTCGTATAGCAAATATTTTGACTATTTAAAAAAGTTGAGCTACTTGTAATCTTATTTTTGCATTATAAGCATTTTTTATATATTCAGGATACAAGTCCTTTATCACACACACACACACACACACACACACACACACACACACACACACACATATGAAAAATATTGTCTTCTATTGTGTGGCTTGACTTTTCATTCTTTTAATCTTGTTTTCTGAAGAGCAAAATTTGTAAGTATTGATGAAGTTTAATTTGTCAATTTTTTCTTTTATGGTTCACGTTTTTATGTTCTACCTAAAAATCTTTATGTAATCCAAGGTCACAAATTTTTTAAAAACATTTTCTTTTAGAAGTTTCATATTTTTAATTTTTCTATTAGAGGTCTAGGCCCATTTTTAGTTAATTTTTGTGAGTTATGTGGGGTAAGGTTGAGAAATTTTTTTTTTAAATGTGTGTGGATATTTGATTATTCCAGCACTATTTTTTGCAAAGACAAACATGCTATCTACTACATGCTAGGTATTAAACTGTACTTCTTAAAATTTACTTCCTGTTTCAAACATACATTAAATCTTTTCTATACCCCCGTTTTTTAGGGATTTGGCAACACTGAACTCAAGGTAAAATTTGTAAGTAGGGAGGAGTAGCTGTAGGAATTCTGAGATTTTCTATGCTTATTTTCTATCAGTTTGACATCTGCTCAGTCTATTACCTCATCAGAATCAGGTTCAACTGACAACCTCCTACCTTCTGGGTCAGAAAATTTATGAAGAGCTTTATTAAGCATTTAGCTTTGAGGGTGTAAAGGTAAAAGCCTACCATAAGAATTTAGAATTTCAGCAAATACATGGTGTAATAAAGAGAACAGGGACTTTCCACGTATAGGTTTCTGTTTAGGTGACTCTTATATCTCAAACACAGGGAGGAAATCTCTGCATTTCTAGTATGTGAGATCAGTGGTGCAAAAAGCCTTGATTTTAAACTCTCTAAGGAATGCATTGGTCTATGCTTGTATGATTGCAGGGAACACTACTTTCCTACTCCTGCTAGTTCCTTAATTGTTGGGGGATAACCTCTAGTATAACACTTCCTGCATCTCTCTAGGCTGTCACTCTTGTCTTTGGCAAGTGGAATACCTTATTTGATTGGTCAATTTGGGCGTAGAAACTGGGCATATGTAGCTCCATCTTTGTTTATTTCTCTTTGGGCTGCACTCAGCCTATATGGAGCTCACATTCTTGGAAAGGCTTGGTGATTTCCAATTCTTTCCATGATTTGTGTGTAAGTACGTCTCATTCTAGAATTTGACATTAGGAAACTTGCTTGCCCAGATACATTCACCAATATCAGCTTTATCAGCAATAAAAGTGGGAGTTTGCTTTCCCAACTGTGTGTTATTTCTCAGTGGGTTCAGAATGTGGGTATGGATGAGGGATGCAGTTTATAGGGCCTCTCCAACTTTAAAGGTCCAGGCAAAATAGAATGCTAAACATTGATTTAATAAATGTCTTCAATATTTAATTATTATAAGACACATGGCTTACTTCTTCAAGTCCACAAAGTATAAAATAGACTTAAAGTACAGTGATAGTTTTGTTTATACATAATAACTTCCTGCAAAAAGAATCAGGTACCTCAAAATAACTGTTGAATCTTTACCCAATAGATATTTATGACCAGGCCTGGCAACTTGCTATTATAGTTTTATTCTACTCTGAAGCAGAATTCAGAGTAAAAGACCTCTTTAGGTTTATTTTAGGGCTATGAATTTATTGATAGCTATAGTTTTTTTTCAGCACATGAACAATACTGAAAATAAGCAAGTTTAAATTTTTATGATAAAACATCTCCACTCCTCTTGAATTTACTTTTTCCTCGCTGGTACTAAAATCAGATGATGAGTTTAACGGTTCTTTACATCGAAACCAAGTATTGGTTTTCATCACTCGGGTAACATTCTTTGTCTTAGGATCATATTCAAATTGCTTTGATCTACAGAAGAAATAGAAGAATCCTAGAGAAAGAAAATCATGATTAGTTATCTTGCACAACTGTATAATGGTTGCATACTTTTTAATTTTATGAATATAGAATAAAATCATTGAACATTATGGAAAGAAAAGAAACTTATGTAATTATATAAATACATTTAACTTTATTACTATCACATGAGAAATATTATTTTTATTTCCCTGAGGAAGAAGCTAAGGTATAAAACATGAACTTCAAGGGGCTTACTTACTATCTTTTTAGCCAGACTGGTTTATGCCAGAGGTTCTCAAACTAGCTCTCAAAAGTGTCTCAGTGAGGGGGAGAAGAAGGCCCCCATGGGTATGGCCTCGGGCCTTACATCCTCATTTCCTTAGATGTGTTTTACTTTACCCATTTTAGGTTTTGAGGTTCTGTGTTTGATATCATTGGAATAAAAGGTTGTATACCTCAAAAACATTTTTAAACTCCTGTTTACTCCATGGTCTAGGCCATTGTCTTTAAAGATAATAGTAGGTGGACTGGTACATTTAATTGCCTGAGGTTCTTTTAAAACTGTAGATTCCTGGATCTCACCCATAATACCACTGCCTCAGAAACTCTGAAAAATTTGTAGTTTCACACACAAACCCTAATGTATATTAAAGTATATTAAACTATGTACATTATAGTTTGAGAATTATTGTTCAGTTTATGTGCTTAGTCATTTTTTACATTTAAAACTCTTCAGGGGGTATCTTTTAGGAGGTATCTTGGATCAATGAGAAGTAAAACTAATTTTGGTACTTTTTGCGTGGATTTAAAATGGTGTAACAGAGAATACAACTCAGGACTTACTGACTCAGTTTATGATGATGTCCACAGGATTAAAATTTATCATTACATGTACTCAAGAGTAGTAAAATTACATTAAAATGGAAACATTTAAGTGTCTGTGTTGTCTTCTTTTATAATCAATAAAGTGTTCTAGTATCCTAAGAGTTTAGGTCTTGATACTTACCTTTATGCTGGAAAGCAGCATCAACTCGGACACCAATTCCTGGAAAGTATTTTACCACTCTCTCTGGGTACCCTTTGTCCATACTCTGGGTCACTTCGTCATACCTGGATACATGGATTTCAAAAGTTTCCAGCGGTTCTTTGCTTTGGGGAGCTTAATTATTCTACTGCCCAGCTTGGAGCCAAGCAGTGATGTGGAGAAAAAGTAAGCCAAGTAGAGGAAAACTATTTGGATCAATAATAAAAATATATGGCAAAGATTATGTTTTGTTGAATCATTTATAGTGTCTTGAAAACAAGAACCAACAAGGGAAAAAACCACATCATTTGTCAGATTGATGTTATTCTGAGGAAATTTTAAATCAAAGTGAGGGCTCAGCTTGGAGCTTTCATAGATTTTGACTGGATATGTTTGTGTCTTTGGCAATTTGGTTGACATTGCCAGCTTTATTATTTTATCTTATCTTTGTTTTTTAAGTGAGAGAAAGATCTTTGGACTCATTAAAACAGTCTTTTGTTTGATGAATGTCATCTACCTGAAATTGCCTTCAACATAATTCATTTTAAGATTATAGGTTAGTTTTATCTTTGCCTGTGTTAAAGTGATGCTATGTGAATATTTTTCTCCAGAATAAGAGAAAGGAATCATTGTTTTGTAAACTTACCTCCAGCACCACTTGCCCACAAAGAAGTAGGTTTTTCTTGTATTGTGGTCACAAATAGCTGCATCAATTTTCTTCACATATCTTGGAAAGCCCAGCGTATAGATGGATTTGGGATAATCTGGCAAAACAGCATATCCTCTGATCATCCAGAAATTGTCATCTAGAAAGAGAGAAAGTGTTTATCTTATCATCTATTTTCTAGAGTGAGAAATAGACGTCTTAATAAGTTTGAAAATAATTAGATGCCTAGTTCCTCTCAGGTTCAATGCTTAGAGATGTAGTAATCTTATGTCTCCATTTATTCTTACCACTTTTTTAAGCTGCTTATATCATTAATATTATGCAAATAATATATACCTATAATTAATAGTATGCATACCCATGTCAGTTGGTTTCACTGTACCGATTGCTTTTCTAACTCGGACAAAAGAAACAAGTGTGTTTGGACATGTTCTCCTAAATTTTAGCATCCAAGTGTTCTCAAAGACAAGTATTCTGATAAAATTCTTATGAAAAATAGTGTTGCTAAATTAAATGTAAGATACCAGTTAAATTTGAATATCAAATAACCAATGACTAATTTCTGGTATATGTATATCCAAAATGCAATATTTACTAAAAATTATTTATACTAAAATAATTTATCTCAAATTCAAAACATCTTGTATTTTTAATTGCCAAATCTGCGACTATAGAACAAAAAAGGAATATAAAAGAGAGGTGGGATACCTTTATTTGGCAGAAAAAAGACTGTCTTTTAATTTCTGTCGTACTGTGTTTTTTAAAGCACCTGTGTAATTGGGATGGTGTTTCTTTTTACAGCCACAGAGAATCCCTGGATAGTTATTCTTTATGACAGGAACCTAAGTTCAGGCATATGGGCTGGGGATGGGGAAATCATGATGGAAAAAGTTACCTTTAAAAACCAGAATTTTATCTTTAGGGTTCTCATATGCAGCTTGAATATCAGCTGGCAGAGATGGCCAGAATGAAGAGATTAATTCAAATTCAACATCGGTGATATCACAATAGATCCTCCATAGGTGCCTGTGTTATAGAAAAAACACTTTACACATACAGCCTACACATATCTATGTCAATGACAGCATTGCAGACTGAGGCTTGTCTTTGATCTAATTGGCTGATATATTCCTCAAATAATTTACAGCACTAACACAATTTCCCTTGGCAAATGTAGGGGGGGTGTGAGTTTAGTTCTAACCTTCGGACTGCCAAGGTCAGGACGTGCCTTTGTGCTCACTCACTTGGCTACTTAGAGTAGAAAGTTATCCATGGAAATCCCATAAACAGTACTCAGTACGTACAATGGCCTCATTTTTGCCAAAGCAGCAAAACTCAAACATTCTAAACCAGCACCAAGCCTTCCAAGAACTTGCTGGTGTCAATTAGGGTTTCCAGGCGGGAATTCCTGCCCGTTCTCAGGAATTTTTTTCAATTTCCAGTTCCTGAATCCCAAGAAAAGTTGGTCGGGAAATCGGGAAAATTGGCTCCTTGAACCCAGGTGGTTGGTAGTATCCGATGTCACTTTGTGGAAATGATTCATCGTGGAGAAGAGAAACAGTTTATATCTCGGGATTCTGGAACGGGAAAGCGAAAAAAATTCCTGAGAACTGGTGGGAATTCCTACCTGGAAACCCTAGTGCCAATGTTTGCTAGAATGAAGAAATGTTATCATTGGTGTGGCAAAACATTTTCCCTTCTGGCTGTAAAGTTCTGAGTCTATGAATGAGACTTGAAAAAATCCTTATATTTTATTCCCCTTCCCATGCTGGCAACTCTTCCCTGACAAGTGGTCTCTCAGCCTCTGCTGTTAGGAGCATAAAAGTGATAGCATGTCATTATAGTGCTACATAGTTCTGAGTTGAAAGGAGTCTGATTTCAAATATTCTTTTCTTTTGCCTTTATATCTTTGTCGGATGGTATATGTCTTGATATGTTGTTCTACAAATATGGTTATGGTATACATAACTAACACACCATGCTGCAATTTAAGTCCAACAAATTATACATAGTGTGAGAAGAGATTTCCTACTATAATTAACACTTTATTGATGCAACATTAAGGAATGGTCTGCTGATACGTGTTTAACAACTGACTCTGCAGGTAAGAAAAATTCCTAATTTTTTTTTTAATCTGCTGATTTCCAGAGTGTAAACACTCCAACAATGGCCAGTTTCAAACTACCAAAGCCATGTGAACTGAAAATTTAACAATCGGATCTTGAAATGGCATATGTCAGCTCCAACACACCACTGGGATTGGTGTATTATTTAAGCTAGGAAGTCACTGAAAGTAGACTCCACTTCACCTTCTTATATAATACAATGGCAATTTTAAAATTTGCTTAAAAAACATAAAACATTCAAAAATCAATTTATCAGACAGGTAAGAGATATATGCACATAGTAAAACATTTGAACAGTATGGGCAGTTACAACATGAAAGAAAAAAAAAAAGCACACTTTCTTTTTTTTTTACAACCCCCATGATGCCTTCTTTATCCTGAAATCTCTTGAAAAGAAAAATCTCCATAGGAAGTTAAGGTATTTAAGGGAATGGGTTTACCTGCCTTTAAAGAACATTACTTCTCTGCGGAAAGTGGTGATAGCATCAAAAGTCAAAGCAGGGTCACAGGCATGGGGTACAGTGGGTCTCTTTGGCTTAGGAGGTACCTTATGCAGACTTCCTTTGACGAGAAAAGAAATACCACAGTGAATTGAGACGGCATGTGGAAATACCTACAGGAGGATCTTACCAAAGTGAATATTTTCTTCATGATAATATTTCACGAAGTGATTTTCTCAGCTTCCTTCCTGGAAAACTTCCTATTTAGTTCATGTATATTTGTATTTATCATGTTACTCACCGTAGATGGATTGGATTCCATTGATATCATCCTGAGAAAGTGGGTATTTGCTAGGATCCAGGGAGACATAATTTGGGAACATCAAAGCTGTTTGATCGTTGGAGTGAGAGAGCCCCAGTGAATGACCAAATTCATGAGCAGCCACAAGAAATAAGTTGAATCCTTAACAAAAACAAAGAAAACAGGAGTAGATGAGTTACTCAAAAGGAGAATGGTGACATCTAAGATTAGGAAGTAACTAAGGGGCAAGAAGAAATGGCTTGCCATACAGCAGATAATTCTTGTAACATACGAGGTCTGACAATTAAGTTTGTGAACTCATCCTAGAAAATGTGCCACATACCTCATTGCTGGATATCACTACAGCCACTTTTGAAGCACTCCCCTTGGGAAGCTATGCGCCAACACCAGTGCCTAGTCCACCCTTCAAAGCAGTTTTGGAACTCTTTTCTGGAAAGGCCATCAGAGCTGTCATCATATTATCCTTGATGTCCTGAATGTCATCAAAATGTCTTCCTTTCAATATTTCCTTTATCTTCAGGTAAAAAAAGAAGTCATTGGGGCGGCCGGCCCGGTGGCTCAGGCGGTTGGAACTCTGTGCTCCTAACTCTGAAGGCTGACAGTTCGATTCCCACATGGGCCAGTGGGCTCTCAACCACAAGGTTGCCAGTTCAACTCCTCGAGTCCCGCAAGGGATGGTGGGCTCTGCCCTCTGCAACTAAGGTTGAACACGGCACCTTGAGCTGAGCTGCCTCCCTGATGGCTCAGTTGGTTGGAGCACATCCTCTCAACCACAAGGTTGCCGGTTCGACTCCCGCAAGGGATGGTGGGCTGTGCCCCCTGCAACTAGCAACGGCAACTGGACCTGGAGCTGAGCTGTGCCCTCCACAACTAAGATGGAAAGAACAACAACTTGAAGCTGAACCGCACCCTCCACAACTGACATTGAAAGGACAACAACTTGACTTGGAAAAATAAAAGGCCTGGAAGTACACAGTGTTCCCCAATAAAATCCTGTTCCCCTTCCCCAATAAAATCTTAAAAAAAAAAAAAAAAAAAAAAAAAAGAAGTCATTGGGGGCCAGATCAGGTAAGTAGGGAGGGTGTTCCAATACAGTTATTTGTTTACTGGCTAAAAACTCCCTCACAGACAGTGCCTCGTATTATCGTGATACAAGAGCCATGAATTGTTGGTGAAAAGTTCAGGTCGTCTAACTTTTTCGCGCAGCCTTTTCAGCACTTCCAAATAGTAAAGTTGGTTAACTGTTTTTCCAGTTGGTACAAATTCATAATGCATAATCCCCCTGATATAAAAAAAAGTTAGAAACATTGTTGCAACAAAGTTCGCGAACTTAATTGTCAGACTTTGTATGCATATGAAAAATATTTATATGAAAAATATTTCAACACTAATAGTTGATATCAGTTACATCATGGAGAAATATAACCCAGAATAAACAAGTTGTGGGATATAGCTGTCTCAGAAATGGCTGGTATTTAAAAAATTGAAGCTGCCAGCTTTGGTGGTTGTGAGGCTGTGCTATATGTGATCATGTTCCTCCTACTTAATATTTTTCAGAGGTTCTCCATTGGCTGTAGGATAAAATTTCAAATGCCCTAACATGCTCTTCCATGATCTACTCCCTGCATTTTTTTCCAGCCTCATCTTTTATTTTCATATTGCATGAGCTAGCCATATTGAATCATTTGCATGTCTCACCTATGCCATATTTTTTGTAATCTCTGTCTTAATATCTCCATTCCTTCTGCCCAGAATATCATCTCTCCCCACCCCACTTTAGCCTAGCAATCCTACTTATTCCTCAGGAATACACTGTGGAGTCATCTCCTTCATGAGGCTTCCCTTATCCCCCCAGCTCTTATCCCGGCTGAGTTAAATGCCCCTCTCTGGGCTTCCGTAGACTCAGTGCTTGATTCTGTCATAGCACATAAGGCATTACGCATTGTCTATTTCTGTCATCAAGCTGTGCACCCTTTCAGTACAGGAACCATGTGTCAACTATCTTTTATTCTTGGTGACTGCTAAGCAGCTTATTAATGGTGGGTGCTTAATAATGGTTGCTAGGTATCAATGTGTTTATTTGGATGAAAGAATGGTTAGATGTGTCTCCTACACAAGACCATAGTAACCTGTACTTATCCATACCAGAAGTCTTACCATGCATGGTGGAATTCCTTTTTATTTCTGTCTCTACCACTAGACTGTACGGTTCTAAATACAATAGAATATTCTTGGACTTGCAACTGAGCCTATGGGTCCTAGGGAAAAGACTGGGACTTACATGATGGAAACTTGTCCAGTGATATTTGCACAAAACACACATGGAATGGCAAAGGCTTATTTTATGGTCTTTCATGCTTTTCTGCTCTGGCCCTTGCTGTTGGCCCTTGTCTGGCTGGCAGTATTACTGGGTGAGCTTTCAGACAGGATGGAACAAGTAACTCTTTGAAAAAAAAGAATTCAAGCTTAGGTCATCTAAATGAAGTCCAAACTTTTATCCTGGCCTTCAAGACCCTCTATTATCTGTATCCTACTCACTATTTTAGCCTTCTCTTCCATCATAATTTTAATACTTGAGTAGGTTAAGTTATTCTGCCTGGAACACTCTTTATTCCACTTTGCCCTCCGAGTTCCTGCTTAGGCTTCAGTTCTCAGGTTTGGCATCACTTCCTCCCCTGGCCTCTGTATTTGGGTTGGAATTTCTTTGTTGTGCTCCTATTATATTGCCATTGTTTCCTTTTCCCCTGTGTTGATCATACTGATTTGAATTGCCATTTGAGTGTGTGTCCCTAGACTGTAAAGCCCTGGAGAGCATGGCCTGTGTCTTGTACACTATTGCATACTCTGTTTCTATCATAGAACCTGGGTCACAGTAGATGTCGAGTAATAGATTGTTGAATGACTCCATTTACCAAATATTTGTAGAGCATTTCTCATGTGCTGACAATATTACAGGCCGTATCTTATTGGAGGACAAAGATCACATCTCTGCCTTCTTGGAGATGTGATTAAATAGATAAATTATACACTGGTACCTTTGTGAATATTTATTGCTGTGCCTGGAAATCACTTTAATCATCATCATAATCAATACTAATAATCATCAGCATAATCATCAATGTCGAATACTCTGAATGTTCACTATGGGCAAGTGCTTTGCAAGGTGTTTTCACCTTTAGTACAGGTGATTTGTGTCACCTTCCTGCAAGAATGGCATTCTTAGCCTTATTTTATAGATAAAGAAATGGAGAGTAAGAAAATTAACTTGCCCAGGGTCCTTCAGGTAGTAAATGGGGAAGCCCAGAGTCTGCCAAACCAGAGACTGTTGCTCTTTCCATATCACAGCACTGCCTCTGTCACATCTGTTGTTTAGTGCATACATGTGCACTAAACAACTGAAACAGGAAAAAAGTCCTGATTCAGTTCTTTAGTGTACCTGTGTGTGTGTAACGCAAATACATTCACATACAGGCTTGACACTGGCCTCCCTTTGGGAGATTCTGGGAAAATCTCTACTATATGTGCTCAAACCCCTTCACCATCACCATGCAATGACTTGTCCTGCCCGCAGGAAGCAGTGGGATGAGGAGACGACTGTTGTCTATCGCTCTTAAGCAAGTTACACTAAGACTTTTATGCCCTTTTCACAGACAGAGTTTACATAATCCAGTAACAGAGGTTATCATATATCATACATTATTGTCACATTTTATATTAAAAAATCCGTATGTGAGTGCATGAAATTGCGTTTGCTCGAGGTGTTTTTTCTGTTTTTATTAGCAAGCAGGAAGACATTTTCCCTTTTATGACACTGAGCTAAGAGTCATACAGTTGGGTGTTTCCCAGGGCCCACAATTTATACCTTGAGGGAACGTACTAAAACAGTTAGAAGACAACCCATTTGGGTACTGTTGCTTGGTAGTCCACCCAGAACTATGTGGAAGGCTCCATTTATCCCCTACCCAGCTCAAGCAAGATTTGCCAACTTGGGGCTCAGAATTCTTTAAACTTTTTCGTAATCTGCATCACACCTCCCTCTTGGCAGAAGGTTTATAGCTGTGTAGACAATAATAATTACTACTATGTATTGGATTTAATAGGAATACAAGGACAGTGAAGTCCTTGATTAATCTCTGCCTCTAGATATGAAAGTAAAGCCTGACCAAGCAAGAGAAGTCATCTTGATTTTGGCAAGCATTAGGATATTTCCTATAACTGCCTCATTGGACATATCCACCTGCCTTTAGGCCAGATCCAAAGAAGTATTGGGACATGGCTCAGCAGAAGATACACAACAAGAATAGTCCATTCAACTCCTCTGTCACTTGGATGATGGTGTCACCCTATCTCCTTCTTCCTCTTGTCTGTGATGCTCTCTTATGTGGCAATGGCAGTAACCACCCCCAGACTTCCCCTGGTGCCTCAAGTCCAGCCAGTACTGACTTATTTACCCTCCTTGATCACTAGCCCTTGGAAAAACAACTGCATCACATGTTCAATCTTAGCAATGAGGGGCCATGAACCATTTTGTGTCACCAGCTTTCAGTTTTGAAGAAACTATAAAATTGACCTACAGACTATCTGGAGTTACTTGGTCAGGAATGAATGGTGACCCGTACACCACCCATCAGCAGAGCCACCACCTCTGCTTTCCTGGAACCCTGGATACCAGATGCAAGACCCAAGATGACTGTTGTCAATGATAGAAAAAAAAAGAGTGGAGAGAACCTGAGAATCTACTGAGCTCCTTTGTTTGATTCACATAATTTTAGTGTAGTAAAGTTTTGTTTTTTTGTTTAAAAAGTAATAAAATATCTCTTATTTTAGTGTCAAGCAGGCCCTTTAGGAGAAAAAAAATCAACCCAGTTGTTCTTAAGGAGGTCAAATATAAAGATTATGTCTAATTCCTTGGCAGATGGGCAAGTGTTAGAAGAGGAAGTTCATGCTTATAAACAGACCTGTATAGGCCATGAACCCACACACCATCCTTTCATCACTAACTCAAAATTACCACCTCTCTAGAATCTTCTTCCAATTCATACCCACAGATGACTTCTACCGCTGGTACAACATATAGCATGTGCTGCCATGATGGTAGTATGTATGTCTAGACCTTATACACCACACAAGATCATTAACCTCTGAAGGGCTGGAACTTTTATAGTACAATGCTGTGGTTTGTGCAACACCTTGCATAGTTCCAGACTCATGGTGTAACTTCAGGCTTTGTGAGTGCATGAATGAATGTATGAGTAAGTGAAGATTGCTCTGATCATAACAGGATTAGCAACTTTATGAGCGTGTTGTGTGGATAAGGCTCTGAACTGTACAAGCGCAATTGTCTGAATAGATATTAAACACTTCCATCAATGTCATCTTGAAATATGGTAAATTGTGAGGAAATTGGCAAGTAAGAAGCAACTACTCGTAATTGCAAAGCTATTCTTTTTAGGGATTCTTTAGAATAATAACATTTTGTTTATAAAGAAAATTGGGCTTACCTGCTCCATCCTTGGTCCAGTTTTCATCCTCATCAAAGTGAGTATCTCCACCCAGTCCCAGACCAGGAGGAAAGGCATGGCCGAGGACTCCCAAGGGGCCATCAAAATAACGAGGACATTGACCATGGACTAAGATACAGTTGATAAGAGGAAAAAAATCAGCCTCTTCAAAGCTCCTGAGATGAAAATAGCCATAGTTTTCTCTCTGTTGAAAAACCTTACCTCGGGTCCTAAATGCAATCATGATGTCTGCAATCCCCTTGGAAATCTTAGTGAATTTTAGTGGAGTAACTTTGCTCCACACTTCTAAACCTTTTTGGATAGCTTCATCCACATCAGCTCGTGCCATATCTGGAGTGTAGTTCACAATTCTTAAAAATTAACAAAATATATCAGTTGGTGGTTGTACATGCATGTATGCACACATACTACAAAAAGAAAAGCATTTCTCTCTTATTAACCATATACTGCATTAACTTTTGCTATGGTGCTATTCGTACATTTATATAATATTTTACTGTTTAAATAAAGTACTTTCTCAATTCTCTCATCTGCCCTATTAATCAGGTAGTATTATAACACTTTAACAAATAAGGCTCAAAGAGGTTAAATGACTTCCCTAAGATCACACCCTAAGTGAGAGAGCATTAGTCTCAGGTATGTGTTTGCTGTGTATATGACTGTATTATAAATGTTCTAAAAAGAGCTGAGATTTATTTTCTCAAATGGCTTATGGAAATCAGTCTTATGCACGCGTCACATGTTAAGAGTCTCACTGAAGAGCCACAAAGAGTTAGTTTCTCAGGCAGATTTTCCTCTTGTTTATATTCCCTTTTTTGTTAAACCTATTTTTATCTCAAGCCCTAAGACTCAGTAAGATGAAAGAAGAACTATCAGAAAGACTCTTTAGGGCCAGTCATGAGGGCTCTAGAGAGCTAATCAAGGTCACTGACTCTAGCTCAGGTCACAGAAACACTTCATACTCTTTCTGCCAATGAGTCAGCTCCCTTTCAATGAGAAGCCCATGCTTCCTTTCAGGGTCCATCTGAGATTTGATAATTCTAACTCACACAAGTCTCTAACATGAATTGGTTGTGCTCTAAGGTCTCTCCCTTTTCTCTTGAGCACACTTCATCTGTACCTTCAAACATGTGCAATCAGATGGCAGTACTTCTGGTCCTGAGCTTATATGGAGGTGGCAGAGGTTAGAGGTTAGAGTAGACCTGCCACAGCCGATTTGCTGGTAAGAGCTGTGTATCATGGTAAATAACTTTTGTTGCAGTTTCTCTGTGTGCTTACATCACAAGTTAGTTGGGAGGATGAATAAATGAAATCTATGAGGTGCCATGTGCATAGGAAGTGTGCAGTAAAAGAAACTATTACTATTTTTGTTCTTTGGAGGATATGCCATGTTTTTGTTTTTGTTTTGTTTGTTCTTGTGTTTTGTTGTTGTTGTTGTTTTTTGGGGTTTTTTTTTTGGTTTAGAAGGAAATGAGTTTGCAGAAGTATTACCTGTACGTGAGGTTGTATTTCCTCCAGCCAGGGAGTGTGTAGCCATACTGACCCACATCAGGAACCCCACACCTGGGTGTTTTCATGACCTCAAGAGTGTTTGAGTCCAGTGTTCCAGTCACTGTCAATCCAAAAAATGCTTGCATTTCCCGAATTTTGCCGCCTATGAGACTGCTGTTCTTGCTTTGAACAAGATGACTCCCTTCTATTTCAAGAGAGTAGAACTGGTTGAGATACACCTGACCAAAAAGACAAAAAAAAAAAGTCACAGACTACTGGAGAGCAAATCTCCATCGCAGGATAAAACAAAATTGTCTGAAATATTTTTTGGCAGTAGGTGGGGAAAATAAGTAATGAGAAAAAGGAAGGAGTGAGGGAGGAAAGAAGAATGGAAGGAAACAAAGAGGAAAGAAAGGAATCACCCTGTTTTTTTCAGATTCCAAGAGCTGGTTGAGCTATGTGTCACTCGAATTAGCCAAACCACTCAGCCCATAAAACTCCAAACCTCCACAAAGGAGAATCAAGCTTCTTCTATGTGTCAAATTATCACATATCTTGCATAGTTTTACTGTTAATTTTATTTTGGTGTTTCTTTGAAACAAATTCTAGAAGAAATAATTGATTTTTCATTTTGTATAAATTCAATTGCTTTAACCAACTGTGGCAAATTAATTGAACTGCTTTTTAGAGGGAGTGTCCAAATCAACATGTAAGGGGCTCCAAATTATAGTTAGAGCCTCCTGGCTGGTCTTGAAATGCTTTTAGATGGATCTCCACTTCTTGCAGGGCTGGCCTCTTTCTTCTCTCACTAGTTCCTCACTTGTTACCATTGCTTAAAGTTGTGGCAAATCCTGCCTTTCCCCCCTCTGCATCCTACTTTCCACCCCTCACACAGTGCCTTAATGTCCTTAGAGATAGGAAAATGAAAAGCAGCTGCTTCTCACAAAAGAGTCTTACAGGACTCTTTTCTAGGAATTTGCTGTCTTTTTAGGTCCTAAGACAACCAACAAAATGATTTTTTTAATTTATAGTCATTAATAACATTTATTAAGCCAGTACCTGAGCCAGTTGCATGTTTTCTTCATCTTCCGTCTTTCGGTCTGTAGGATACGCAGAAGATAATGCTATAAAAAGCACAAATAGAAGTAGAAGGCTCTTCATTCCTCTCTCTCTTCAGTTGAAGCCTGGCTCTGTTTGCATAGAATTTAGAAAACAATAGTGAGACGTGGCATGAATTGGCTTGTATCATCACTTAATTAATAACAGAAAAAGGACATTTGCCATGAAGTGTGTCATGATATGCTTTTCTTTTTTTAGGTTGAATTGATTTTGCAATCATGATCTGCAGTGGTTTAGTAAACAGAGCTACTCTTCATTACTGAATAAAATATAAGATGAAGTCAGCCTCAGAGTTACTTTTGTCCTTGCAAAGTTGAAGGTTTTCCTATCCATAAATTCTTGAGAGTCTATAAAATTTTTTTTGGGGATGAAACCTTAAAATATCTTGGGAAGCATGGTATCATAAAGAGACAGTTGAATTAAAAATTGGATTGCCCTCATTAACCATGGTAAACATCAAATGTTTATGGAGTACCTACTATTTCCCTGCCACTGTAAATACAGCATGAACAAAATACCATTCTAATCTTGTTGGAGAATTTAATCATATACTGAGACTAATGCCAGACAAAATGGAGGCAAGCGGCCCATGCTCAATGAAGATTCCAGAGACTGAGAAGGGCCAGAAGATAGACAGATCACTGTTGATGGGTGTGACCTAGAGTCTTTAAGCTGGTAGGGCTTGCACTGGGTCTTGAAGAATGCACAGAGGAAGGGAGAAGGCATATGAGTGGAGGGAGGCCGTAGGAAGCAATTACAACAGCAGAAATAAGCTGTTAAAAATCTGGTCTGACCAGAGCAAATATATGCATAGACAGCCACGGGAGATGAAGGATCTAAGAAAAGGTGCAAGGAAATTGTTTTCATGCTTAAGAATGCCCTTTATTATTCTGTCATCACACTTGGTTGAGAGTATGCCTGGATATGGAATTTCAGGCTGAAATAAATTTTCCTTAGGACTTTGAAGGTTCTGTTTCATTGTTTTCTAGAATCTAGTGTTGCTATTGAGGAGCCTTTTATTTTGATTCTTGATTTTTTTATTTTTTTCTTCTGAAAAATGTTAGAAATCTCTTTACTTAGATACTCTGAAATTTCCTAGTGATGTGCCTTGATGTGGGTGGGTCTTTTTGCGTTAGCATTGGGCCTTTCCTTATGAAAACTTCAAGTCAAGGGAATTTTCTTATGTTGTTGCTTGTATAATTCTTTCCTCTTTCTCTTTCTGAAATACACATCTTGGACCTCTGGATTGAATATCTGTATTTCTAATATATCCTTTACTATTTTCTATCAACTTTATTTTCCAGTTCACTTATTGAGTTTCTTACTTTAGGGATATTTTAAATTTCTAAGATCTCTTTTTAGTTCTCTGAGTGTCTTTTTAGTTTATTTTATTTTGTACTTTTTTGCATTTTGTTAGTGTTTTGGGACGTAAAATAGGCCTTATGATTTGAGAGTGTTAAGTACAATTTCAGTTTATTTTGATATTTTCTTTTGCTCCCAGGACTGTCTTTATTTCTTCAAAGTTTCTTTTTTGGTGTCTGTTTTTCACATTAGAAGTTTTCTTTCCAAGTGTTTGGAGACTTTGTGTTGTGCAATCTGTTAAAGAATGAGAGATAAGAAAGCTAACTGGAAGCTTTGTCTATATGTGCAGGGCTATTCAATCATTCACATTTACTGCCTGGAAGTGGGGTGGGTTCCAGATGTTTCATGTGATGTATTCAATGGGGTTGAATAATAATAACCCCAAAAATAACAAATGAATAATAAAATAAAAATTTATTTCTCCCGGGGCCGGCCCGGTGGCTCAGGAGGTTAGAGCTCCGTGCTCCTATCTCCGAAGGCTGCTGGTTTGATTCCCACATGGGCCAGTGGGCTCTCAACCACAAGGTTGCCAGTTCAATTCCTCGAGTCCCACAAGGCATGGTGGGCAGCGCCCCATGCAACTAAAGATTGAACATGGCACCCTGAGCTGAGCTGTGGCTGAGCTCCCAGATGGCTCAGTTGGTTGGAGCACGTGCTCTCAACCACAAGGTTGATGGTTTGACTCCCAGCAAGGGATGGTGGGCTGTGCCCCCTGCAAATAGCAACGGCAACTGGACTTGGAGCTGAGCTGTGCCCTCCACAACTAAGACTGAATTGACAACAACTTGACTTGGAAAAAAAAAAAGTTCTGGAAGTACACACTGTTCCCCAATAAAGTCCTATTCTCCTTCCCCAATAAAATCTTTTTTAAAAAAATTATTTCTCCCTCACATGGAAGAAGTCCAGATTTGGTTTTCCAGGTCATGTATGACAATTCTACACCACCAAGGATGTAGGCAACGTCTATCTTACTGCCCCACTCTTTCTGTGCAATGGGTCAAGGTCCAGGTGGCTTCAAAAACTCTGGCCATTGTATCTTCATTACAGGCAGCAGAAAGGGGAAGGCAAAGAAAGTAAATTCCCAGACTCTTCCTAGAAGCCGACACAATATTCTGCTTTCACATTTTGGCAAGAAATTAAACAGATAGCCACATCTAGCTGTAAGAAAGGTAGCAAACTCTTTTAGCTGGATATTTTTAGCTGGAGTCACTGCTACCTCAAATGAAATTGGGGTCTTACTGCAGCAAAGAAAGGATAATCACATTAACGTAGGCAACGAGCAGCCTCTGCCACATTGAGATTTCTACAGTTTTAGTATCTATAAATTGTTGTTGTTTTTTCTTGGATTAGTCAGTTTGTCCAGAGAAGACTCCTTCAATTTTCCCTCATTTTAATCTCCCAACAACAAAGACGAAGGAGATGCCTCTGGTGGCCTTAGGCACACCTCAGTGGCAGTGGACAGGTCTGTGTAACACACCTTGCTCTGACAAAGTCCAACCTTAAGCACATACTGGGTGTCCTTCTGCTCTCTGCCCAGAGCATGGGGATGTCATAGAGCCTGACAGGTCAATGCCTTAGAGCCACCCAACGGTGAAGGGGATTGAAAGATGAATGTCCCAGCCTCCTCGTCCCTGGAGATTTGAACAATTGAATGGCGTTCTGTAGGCTTCTCAGGCGGTCCTGATGAAATTGAGCTCCAGGTGCCCACAGCAAAAATTGATAACACATACTTGTGTTGACTTTCCTTCCTTCTCTGTTTCAGTCTGTTTACTACTTCACTTTTGCTTCCTTAGACCATGTCCCGAATAAAATAAGTGCACCAAGGTCTTAGGCTTTGCTTCTGGCAAAAACCTCAAACTAAGATAAAAAGTAATCTCATTATTTAAATTCTAAGCTTAGATTCTTACATTTCTTCTACTCATATAAAATTGCAGTGTAACAGCCAGAAAATACCTGTTGTCAAGAAAAGAACCTAGAAAAAGTAATCCATAGTTTTGAATTCTGTATTCATATTTCTGTTCACTTTTTATGACTGACATATGGTGAAAAAAGAATATTAACTCAATTCTTAACTCAAAAATGTATAGATGAGGTTTGGGCCAAGAATCTGTCATAACTAGCTGGGACAAATGGCAGGTGTTCTGAGAAGATGAATCTCCCATCTTCATGCTTGTAAAAATCGACATAAGTTTTAGAAAATATGATAGTCTGAAATTGAATGTACTGTTAAAAGTGAAATACCTAGCTCTTACAGGTCATTGTGCACTTGTTACCTTGATACTATGAATTAGTTACATATCTCTCTCCCTAACACAGCACTTGTAATGTGTAAGGAACTGATTAATTCTTGTTGAATAAGTGAACAAATGATTAAAATTATAGTATATACTAGTTTCTGTTTTTTCATCTTGTAAAATAAATTAAGAGTACTGTGCTGATATATTTGAGGGAATTATTTTTGAGTATTTATAAAATATTTCACAATCTGTGAAGCTATAGGGACGGTTTCTTTCCTGCGGGCACTGTTAGGAGCTCCATCCCCCTCCTCTGATACTAATTGGAGCAGTCTTCGGTGGGCACCACAGTTAGAGGCCTTCCCGTCAAAAGAATGTTGAGTGATCACAGCTGCTAGGGACGGACCTCCCCGGCACCCCAGCCAGATTTCGCCCCAAACCCGGAGGCCTAACCCTATAAAACAAAGCACCCGACCCCAGTAAGTGCTCAGTCTTTGGGAATAATCCCACTGAGCCCGCCGGCGTAATAAAGCTGTGTTCTCCCTAATCTCTGTGTGCTCCTTGAGTCTCTCAGTCCCCACTGCTTTTCAGCAACAAAGCAATATCTAAAATCTTAACACCAATATTATAATTCTGACAGGGAAATATATCGAAACATATCAAAATTTACTATTTTTTAATACTTTAAATGAATTATGTGGTAGTATCTAAGAAATAATAGATCACAAGTCAGTTATTTAAAATAAAATATTTATTTTGAACTCATTTAATAGATAATTTTGAACCAGAATAAGGTGCTAAATTATACTAAATAATAATTATCTATTGGAATTTAAAAACTTTAACAGAAAAAGAGAATAGGATGTGCTAGTCATAAATATATTTTACAATTCACATATTTATTGTGTAATAAGATACATTACATTCTAACAACTGCAAATAGGACATTGTGAGGATTTTGATATCTAGACTATCCATTACAGTCTCACAAATCTTAAAGCTCTTAACAGAGAAGAGCCATTAGCAAATTTATGCATCTAAGCTCAATTTAATTGAATTTAATGAGTTTTATTAAATTTTGTGCCCAGCATTGTTGTTTGTGTAGTAAACTCAAGTTATCAGTAGAGGTTGTCCTCCTGAGTATACCAGGAAAAAAAGTTCCAAGGAGCCCGTTTACTTGACTCTAGCAGGATAGGGTGGGGAGGAAGCAAGAGAGAAAGAGGTACTTATTTTTTTTGTTGCTCCCCCTAGGAAGTTGCCAATAATCCTTACTTGGGGGTTCAACTGTGTAATTCTGTGTTGATTTATTTTTTTATGTGCAAATGTACTGTATTGCGTTCCTAGGGTTGCCGTAACAAAGTACCACAGCTTGGTAGCTTAAAACAACAGAAATTTATTCTATCATAGTTCTGGAGGCTAGAGGTCCAAGATCAAGGTATTGGGAGGGTCATGTTCTTCTCTCTGAAGGCTCTAGGGAGGATCCTTCCTTGCCTCCTCCTAGCTTCTGGTCGTTTCCGGCAATTCTTGGCATTTCTGCCTCTGTTTTCACATAACCTTCTTCACTGTGCATTTATGTCTCTCCTCTTTTCAGAAGGACACCAGTTCTTAGACCCATCACAATCCAATATAAACTCACCTTAACTAACTACATCTGCAAAGACTCTAGTTCCAAATAAAGTACATTCATAGATAGCTGGGGTTAGGACTTCAGCATTCTTTTTGGGGGTGGGGTGGGGGTGGGGAGGACACAATTCAACGCACAACATGAATCAGCAATATTTCTTTCCAAGAGTGGAAAATAGCACCACCTTTTCGGTAGAGGCAAGGGGTACTGTCTATATTGTTCATAATCCTTATTTCTAACTAAAATCCAGTGCTAAATTGCACATAGCAATATAGTTAAGACATGTTTAAAGAGACATAGGAATATATAAGCATTTTAGAAGTCAAATAAACCAGTAATGAAAATAGTGAATATTGAGGTGACAAAGAGGACTTAATTTCCTTCTCTTTGTGATGGATTCACTAACCTGAAATGGAATATAAAAGAACTAAATCAGACTCTGCAAACAGTGGAATACTCTAAATGTATTTTCACTGAGGGCAGGTCCAATGAATATAGGGATAGCAAACAACATTACTTAACGTTGAGAAAACATTATGTAATGAATATGCAAATTAGACTTCCCTTTCATATTCAGAAAATGGATACAAACACGTTTGATTTTGCTTCAACTTTATCTACAATTAAGCCATCTAATGCTTCTGTCAACCCTAGTGACTCTGGGATTATTAAGATCAAATGCATAATATGTTGGTCCACTGAAGAAATAGAAGAAATCTGTTTAAAAAAAAGAGAGAATATATTGAATTAACCTGTAGAAGTAACATCTCAGATGTTTTCAATTAAAAAGACCCCATTCCTATCCCAAGATAACATTCAAATGCAAATGCGCTATTTTAAATCTTTAAACAAATTTATTACTAGTTTTCTTTTCTACTTACCATTCCGCTGGAAAACTGCATCAACTCTATTTTCTATTCCTTGAAAGTTACTTGCTATGCATTTTGGATAACCTGGATCCATGGATTGTCTTTGGTTATCATATCTGATGAGAAAAAAAAAGTCCCATGTTTTAAGACCAGAACAGTATATAATGATAATGGTTTTCTCAAACTGCATATAATTTACAAAGTGCCTTCCCACTTATTTTCTCATTCGTTCTTCACAATGTCCTATTTACTGGGACTAAGATTGGTTAACCTCTCTACCTAAGTGTACATACCTATTTATAAAATATATGGGTATCATTAATACTAAAATGATACTAAAGAGATGCTTTTGATTGCTGGTGCAGTGTTATTTTTAAAAAGAAGAGCTGTATTTTCTAAGGCTTTTAATTAATTGGTACACAGTTAGTTTGCCTCTCTCTGTCTGTCTCTCTCTCTGGACAAATGTAATAGTAAGTCTAACGTGGGCACCAAATTTTGTAGGCTTTCTGGATAATATCTGCTTGAGTATGTTATAATTTAACTCACAAATGAGAATTAGCTTAACTTTTTCTTTGCATCCCATCCTAGCGCTTTAATAAGGCTTGCTATGTTTCGTGATATAGAATCTTCAATACTTTTGTGCAGGTATTTTAATTTTATAAAAATGAAATTTTCAAAAGCCATAGCAACATCAATCTTCTTATGAAAAAGAATGCCTATCAAAGACCGCCTAGATTTTTAAAACCTCTGGTGCCTGATTGTTAGTGGTTTGTAGACAGGGTAAAGAGATTTCAATCTCTAGTTGGAAAAATAGTCTACCTTACCTCCAGAATTGGTTGTTTACAAAGAAGTATGTTTTTGTCCTGTAGGAAACCGCTGCATCAATGGCTTGGACACTGCTTGGAAAGCCGTAGTTTGATATATGCTTGGGGTAACCTTGCTGAATGTCATAGCCTCTCAGAGCCCAGTACTGGTTGCCTGCAAATGATTCCAGTTATATGTTAGATAACGTTCTTCCATTCCTACAAAACAATGTGAATCATTTCTTAGTCTTTGCATAAATTTAACGTAGAAATGAAAATGGGGCAAATAGTCTTTAAAATATCAAGGTGGAAAAGTGAAGTTCATTAGGCTGTGATAGACGAGTGTTTCTCCAGCTCCTATAAAAAAAATTCCGACTGCTTAGTCTCACATTTAGGGCCTCACAATTGGATGTCTTGTCTCATGGGACTTCTAGACAGAGATTAAATTATAGCCTAGGGGAATCTTAGGAAATTATATCTAGGATGAGGGTGCAGTAACACTAAAGGTGATCTATTAAGCTTTTCTCATTTTGTAGATGAGAAAACTGAGGCCTGAGGAGGCTACAACCTGCTCAAGTTCACACAGTAGTTAGTGACAGAGATGGGACTCTACCGGAGCTCTAGACAAAAGCCAGTCCAGCGTAACACTCTCTCATTGGCTCACCTCCTCTAAACCTGGTAGGGATCACAAAGAAATCCTTCCCCTCCCTTCAGGCAGAATGAAAATGAGATGAAAACCCTAGGCACTTACCTTTAAATAGGAAAACTAGGTCCCTGTCAAAATCCTCATAAGCAGCCTGTATACCAGTTGGCAGGGATGGCCAGAATAGAGAAATAAAATTGAGTTCAACTGTTGGTATCTGAGGATGCCTTCTCCAGAAGTATCTAATAGAACACCAAGGAGAAAATCACACACTATCGACTAAGTAGGCAGCTTCTGAGAGTCTTGGGCTTGTACTGGCTCTTGTAAGATTGCTGGGAAGATATGACAATATAGTGAATACAAAATTTCTAGCACAGTGACCAACATTTCGCCAGTGCTTTATGGTGGTATTGTCCATCTGTTTTCAGAGGGGTTGTAGGAGTGACCTCATTTGATTACATTTTTTACTGTCACGCCCTCCCCCCACAAATATTATTTTAGTCTCCTTGATTATCATTCCTACAAAATGATGAGAATATTTAGAATATTCCAGCAAAAATTATACAAGGACACTCAGCCTGTGATTACATAATCACAAAATAGCTGATGGAAAATTGAAAAATTCAATCACTTAGATGACTTGCCCTGCAGCTTATTAGGTGATAATTTTCATTTACTTGACAGAGTTTGAGTGGAATTAAACGATGTTTTGGTGTTGGACAAATCTAGCTATGCAGTTCCCAAGCAGCTAGAGCCTATGTCTGTTTATATCACCATAAACGTCTGAATGTTCATGAATGTTTCAGTTTTCTTTTTCTGGATGTTTTGAGTTACAGAGTTACAAAACACTATAAATTCCAATGAGATGATATGTGTAGAATTCAAAGAAAAAACTGAGTAATGTGTAATATATACTTAATTAGAATCTTGTTTTAAGTTATGCCAGCAAGAAATGAAAGGAAGGAATAGTTCAATCTTATACTTGTCTTTAAAGAAAAGCATTTCTCCACGGAGTGTGGTGATAGCATCAAATGTCAGTCTGGGGTCACAGGCTCTGGGTGTGGTTGGTCCAGTTGGTTGGATAGGGTTATTTGAAGGTCCTGAAAAAAAAAAAAAGGCTTTTTATAAGGATAAGTCCACTGTGATTCTTTATTGTATTTCAGCACTTCTCAGGATGGTGAAGTGTCTTCACATACAGAGAAATGTTACCAGACCATCACACAGGCATCAAAGTAACTGTACATTTGGCCCTCTTAATTTTTTTTTTTCTAATAAGAGTAATGATGATTTTTAGAGACAGTTCCAGGTCAAATTGTGAAGTAAAGAAATTTGAATTGAATGCCCCTCCACTTAAAATTCTAATCCCATCTTTCTCGCCTCTCTTGCTTCCTCTTTCTGCATTTTTGGTCACTTAGTATCCAATTCCTACTTCCCCACCAAAATCCAGCTTCAGGAAAGGAGCTGATATCAATCTTTTACCCCCACACCATAAATCTAAATAAAATTTTAGGAATAATTTTTCTATAAGTATTTGCTTGTAACTGTTTTCTCATTGTAGAAGGGCTATACACATAGTTAAGAGGATTTAAAATATTGATGAGCAAAAGAAAGAGATGTTTTTAGGGGGAAAGGAGTTAGGGAATAGAGACAGTTAGAGTAGGTCTTTTCATTCTTAAAAATTCTACTGTGATGAAAAAATTCCCTAGTTGCGGTATCCTGGCTTGCTTGGTTTTATAATGCTGTCCCACCAGAGAGGACAGAATGCTTTTCCCAGATCTATTCCATTCCACTCCCTTCAACACTTTTTAGAGAGCTGCAAATCTCTTCTCTGGTTTCTCGTTCTTATAGGCACTAGAGGGCAGGAGGGCAAGAGGGAAAGGACATGCAACGGTCTTTCCCAGACAGTACAGTGGTACCTTGGTTTTCGAAAGTAATCCACGAGTTCTGAAATGTTCGAAAACAGCCAACAGCTAGGCCTCAGGATCTTGCACTCAGCGGAAGCCATGTGACATGTTCGACTTTTGAGTTGTGTTCGAAAACTGAAGCATTTACTTCCGGGTTTATGGCGTTCATAAACCAAAATGTTTGTCACTGGAGACGTTCGAAAACCGAGGTACTACTGTACTTCTTATAACAGGGCCAGAGGCCTCTATATTCCTCCCTGGAAGGTTTCAGTCAGGTCTTCACAAAATGTTTCTATCTCTCCATGCTCCATTTCCAGTCCCCTCCTTCCCCCCAGAGACAACAATCTTAATGTGTTCAATATACATATATCTTTTGGTTAGCATGTTTCTTGAAAATTCCTTTCTTTATCTATGTGCATTTCTAATTTATGTAGGTTCATATATTGTGTAATTTAATTCATACACTATGTAATGTGTATTATTCTATTTCTTTTCCATGAAGCACAATGTTTTAAAGCCCCATATATGTTGTTGCCATATGGACATCTAACTCAGTGCTTCTCACTGCTGCACATTACTCTATGGCATGGATCCAGTACATTTTACTTGAACATTCTCCTCCTAACGGACTCCCAGGTAGCCTCCAACATCCACCACACTGACAGGACTGCAGTGTACACCCTTGACATGCTGAGGTCTCACAGTGACCTTACCATAGAGCGCCTGAATGCCGTTGATGTCATCTTGATGGAGTGCGTAGGTGCTGGGTTCACTGAAAGCGTAGTTGGGATACATCAGAGCACCAGGGTCAGTGGAGTGAGAAAGTCCCAATGAATGGCCAAATTCATGGGCAGCAACAAGAAACAAGTTGTAATCTGAAATGCAAGCATGTATGGTGAATGGCTCCAAGTATATCCAAGTGTGGTGGAAATATGATCTCAAGGAATGTAGCTTCTGGGCCAAAACTGCCTGGAGAAATAGCCCTTCCCATGCCTGCCTTTTTCTTTTTTCCCTTCAGGTACCTGAAAATATGAAGATTAAAAGGAATCAAAGAAGGGATTATAGGGTGAGATTAGGTGAATGTAAGCTTCTCATCAAATCTTAGAATCAAGCAAAGCTGCTTATATTCTGATTTGCATATTTTGTGGGTGTGGACCTGAGGCTTAGAGAAATGATGGCAGAGCTATCACAGGTCTCATGATACTCAGAAGCCCTCTTCTGTTGTGTATCCACTCGCACCCCTCTGCAGTCTTCCAGATGTCAGCTCCATTAGTAGAGTCTCAGTAAACATATAGAAACATAAGAAGCCTTCCAGGCAGCAGCCTTAGATGCAGAACAGACTCACTTATCACCCACAGTTTTGCACCAGCTCTTCTCTCATTCTGAGCTCTCCAAGAAACTTCAGGAATTCTCTACCAAAAGGAGACATATCCTGCCTCTTATCGTTCCCTTCCCTCATCTTTTTAACTTCCACCTTGCTCGGCCTTTAACATAGTGCCTTTAACAACTGGGAACGCAAAAACTTCCTAGGCTCATACTTCTTATTAAACAAAACCCAAGCACCTTTGCCAAGTCTGAGATCTCTCCACTTGGTTTCAGCAGATATTTGAGGGCTTGACTTCTGATATGAACCCTTCATTCCAGCCAGTCTACGGGCCGTCTCACAAACACACTGTGCATTTTCTTACATGCTGACATTTTAAGTCATAGTTGCACTTTCTATATACTAAGAAGTGTAATATTATTCAATCTTCACAACATTTTTATGAAATATTGTCAGAAATATTTTTACAATAAGGAACTAAAGCCCACAGGTTTTCAATATCTTGTTATTAGTCTTGCAACTTACAGTGGTAGAGCTGGGGTCAATCCTAGGAACGATGACAAGACTTGTGCTATTAACACAATGTTCAGCTTCCTGTTGATAAGTAGCCTGGTAAAATTCTACCCATGCTCCAAGATCTACTTTCTTGAGCAACACATCCTTTTTTTGCCCCCTGCATTCATGAATGCATTTCAAAACACATCTTTGAGTGCCTGGGTACTGTGAGAGGGGCTCTGGGGCATTTATCATGACAAATAGTCTGAAAGGGGAGATGTATACAAAAAGTTGAATGGACAGAATAATGAGGAGAGCAGTCAGGATTCTGAGGAGGAGGACCTCATTTCCAGTTGAAAGGCAAGATGGAAGTGGCATTTGACATAGCATGGGAAGAGAGAAATTTGGGGTGTTTGAAGTGTGGGAAAGGTCATTTTAGGAAGAGGAAGCAATGCAAGCAAATAGAGGAAAATTGGAAAGCACCTGGTGTGTTCTACAAAGAATGAATGTACGATGTGGCCACTGTATGTGAAATATGAAGACAAGCCATGAAAAGATGAGGTTGGAAAATCAAGAGCTTCAGTGTCAAGTGAAGGTATTTGGACATTATTTGGTCCAGAAAATGTAAACACTGAAAGTTTTAAGCAGGAGACTAATGTAATCCCAGATGGGCTTTCCAAAGACAAACGTTGCTACAGTGTTGGGAAAAATTAGAGGGAGCAGAGATCGGCGGTGAACAGTCCAGGTGGGAATCTGGATCATTTAGTTTGGATGAGAGGTAATGGCCGTCTGAACTAGTGGAGAGGGCAATAGGAATGCAAAGTAGTTATGAGTGTTGTTTATCTTTGGGTACGCACAGCACTTAGCACAGGGACTTGGGTAGAATAAATACTTGCAACATGTAGTTTGAATAAATGGTGGGAGAAAAAAGGCCGAGCAAGGTGAAAGGTTCCTTTCCTACTGTCTTCTAAAAAGTATTCTGTGACATATTCTGTGACATATGGCCTAGTGAAGTACCATATGGACTGGATATCCTTGTCCTTAGCCTCAATTCTTCCTTTCAAGTGGTCAAATCTTCTTATTCTGAGTCTTCTTCTGAAAAAGGGGGCTTGCTATGTAGGGACATATGGTTGAAAAAGAGCTAGGTGAAGACAAAATAAGTAGATGAAAAAAAAAGATGGCTGCTCTTTTCTAAGTAGGGCAATTTTCTAAACGAACTCAATTATTTCTGAATTTCCAAAAATAGGACCTTTTTCAAACATCATTAAATTTCAGAATATTAAAAGAAAGATATACCCTAAGGCAGTCAGTGGTCAGCAAACTTTTTCTGTAAAGGTCCAGATAGGGACTATTTCAGGCTTAGTGATTATTTTCAGTCTCTGTGGCAACTATTTGACTCTGCTAATGAGCATGGAAACAGCCATAGATGATACATAAACAAGTAAGTATGCTGCTGTTGCAGTAAAACTTTATTTATATAAACAGGGCCATGCAGGATTTAGTCATGGTCTGTAGCTTACTGATTCCTGTCGTAGTAAACAAGGTCAGTAATTAGCCTTAGGATTTTTTTTAAACCTAAATTGACAGTATCTTGAGGTAGGGAAAATTTTAAACAGTCAGTTTGTGTGAGTGTGAAGTGTTACAACAACTTGGATGTGTGTGTGTGTGTGTAAATTCTAATAGGGCAAATGTTTATTAAGAAGCTGCATGTTGATCTAACGTTGGTTAACTTACTTTTGGAGGTTTTGGTCCATGTTTCTTCAGCATCAAAATGAGCATCTCCTCCAATACCTTGGCCTGGCTGAAAGGCATGAGCAAGGATTCCATCGGGTCCATCAAATGGAGAATTGTCACCGTGATCTGAAATAAAACAATTTGTATTAGGTCTTTGCCAACTCTCATGTTAGCCAGAGAAAGCAAAATTGAGCATGACTGCTTCTAGCCCACCTCCGTGGACAAAATCAATATTGATGTCTGCTTCTTTCCCAAAGATCTTGGTGAAGGTCAGGGGTGATGCACCACTCCAGACTTGAAAGGCTTTCTCAATAGCTGTGTCCACATCAGCTTTTGACAGTTGTGGAGTATAGTTAACAATCCTTCAAAACAAGAAGATGTGTGAAGGGCTCATTATTGTTTAGAACAGCAGTCCATCAACAGATTGAGTTTCTCCATTTTAAAGTGAGTTGCATACGTGATGAGCTTCCACTGGAGAGGGTATAGGGAGGGAGTGCCGGATGTAGGGTTGAAGACAGACGTGGGCTCTGGACAAGTTGTTACATGTCTTTAAACTCAGTTTCCTTATTTATAAAATGAGGATAATAATATAGGACCCATCTCATAGTTATTGTGGGTGGTTAAATACATATAAAGTGTTTAGTTCACTACTTGGCAAATAGTAGTGTTCAACAAAGATTGGGTATTATCATTATGATCGTCGTCATCATCAAGATGCATGAAAGGTGGGGCTAAATTCTCTCCAGCAATTATTAAACTTTTTTGGGTCCTAAAGTGAGTTATCAGAGAGACAAGCTAATATTGCCATAATCTTCTTTAGATTATTAGAGAAGGGAAACAAAAAATGGCAGACTTTGGAGTGAAGAGAGCACGTGAGATCTTTATCCTTTCATTCTTGTACTCATTCACTAGAATCTGAACTCTGCAAGGATAGGGATGTTTATTTATTTGTCTTTGGTGGATCTCAAGTCCTAGAACAGTACCCGGCACATCATAAATGCTCAATAAACACTGACTGAATGAATGAATTTTGAAACTGGAAATATCACCTGTATGTCAGGTTGGTTTGCTTCCACTTGGGGTTTCCTGGGGTTAACATAAAATCACCAAGGTCAGGTACTCCACAACGCGGCTTTTGCATCATCTCCAGAGTTTCCTCATTTGGCTTCCCCGTCACACTCAACCCAAAGAATTGCTGCATTTCTTTAAGTTTTTCAACCATCACACTTGCGCTGTTCTGCCTTTCAGAGCGGTATCTGGTACTTGGTAACTGGTAGAAATTTTCTAGGTAACGCTGGACAAAGACAAACATGAGGAAACTTGCTGTGAAATTACCTTCAATTCTCTGGGCATTTGCATTCCTTTCAAGGTACTGCAGACTTATGAGTGTAACAATCTAATAACCTGATAGTCACAGGTACAAAAACACAAACTTGTAGGTTGGTTTTGAAAGAACAGTACCTATTGGAAAGAAGAGCCCCTCTGTCAGTGCTCCAGTTAATGTTTATGCATAAAAATAGGTATTTCGTAAAGGATAAGGTCTAAGTCCTCATGCAAAACGCTAGAATACAATCAGGAGACTGCCTTCTTATTTTTATACAAAAGAATATCACTAACTTTTATTGACTTCTTAAGGGATTAGTTGCATCAGTGCAGATTCTCTTTTAATCCTCTTTTCACTACTGTAAAGAGGATTTACTCATCCTCATTTAAGAAATGGAGCTACAGAGAAGGAAGGAACTTGCCTAGATGACAATTCATGTTGCTTTTCAAATGAGAATTAACAATTTCAGAAGAAGAACCCCAATAAGTTCTGGGGCAACTGCAGTGTCACTGACATAAGCATTTTACCCACCACAGTAACTCTTTGAAAGGGTAGACACTTATTAAGAAGTAAATGTTCTGAGGGGCAGAAAGCCAATCGTAAGACTTCTTTCTCCCACCTTAAGCATCCTGTGAACACCTGGCGCTTTGCAAGTGACAGGGGAGAGAGGACTTTTGTGCTCTCACAGGCTTTGGGATCAGATTGATTTGGGTTCAAATCTGAGCTCTGCTACAAAGTAACTGAGCTCTTGGAAATATTACTTAACTGACTTAAGATTTGCTTTAGTTTCTAAAGTGGAAATAAGAATACCCCTTTCACAAGGTTGTCGTAAGGCTAAAATGAGATAACATTTGCAAAATATTTAGCAGAGTGCCTTGTACAGAGTAAATACTCAATATACTGTAGCTATTAGCTCAGAGGTTACTACTACCATTGTGAGATACTTCTAAAAAGTAAAAGAAAAAGCAACAAGAATGCTTTACTGAAACTGTATTGCTAAGAAAATTGTGCATGACAAATTTGTGACAGAATTCCCTTGTGTTTCTTAAAAATTTGGCCTGATGTTCATACTGTGAAACAATGGAAAAAAGCTATGGGTTCTGCTTTTATAGAGCTTCCAAGAGTTTATTTGTAAACATTCCCATAATCTAGTATAAGGAAATCTGATCATACTATAAACAGATTTTAGTTCCTTATAATATCCCATTCTGATGCTGTTTTGTACACCTGGGATTTGGGACTGTAAAGATAAGTCATCCAGAAATCACCAGACATATATTAATAGTAACCGGTGCAGCTAGACTAGAAGGGAAAATCTTAGGTAAGTAGCAGAGAAAATCATTTAGTTTTGTAATTGAAACCAAAAAAAAAAAAAAAAAAAAAAAAAAAGAAACCATTCCTGCTAAAAGGGTTCCCCTGCTGGAGGTAACAGGGTTTTCCCAGGGTTTGAAGAACCCAGCTTATTTTCATGCCTGGCTTTCAGAGGATCCAAATTGGAAGCCCCCAAATCACTGAAATGAGTTGTTCAAGCTCAAACAAATCATCTGCATAATTTCTTTCAGGCTGCTTTAACTAAAAAGAGAACACAACCCACACAATTTCTTAATAATCAGCAAGTCAACCACCCATCTGTCAATTTACCTGAATCATTTCTATAGTTTTCTCTTCTCGGGATTCAGAAGGTACTGGAACGGCCTTGGAAAGCTCCATGTTGAGTATGAGCAGAGGTGGAAGCATCATCAGACTGAACATGGCTTTTCCTCCAAACTCTACCTCTCGTGGCCTTCCTCTCTGCCCCTCTGTGTAGGGTCCGTCCCTGGTGGGTGCCCAGACGTTTACAGAATTGTGTGTTCCTCACTCCTCTCTGTTGGCCCTTTATAAAGCCATGCCTTAAACAATTGCCACATGAGGAATGTGAAGAAACACAGGTTAATTACAGTCTGACAATTTTGCAATGTTATATCATACGATTTAGTATCCCAAAAACGGAGGAGTCTTTCAACAGAAAAAAAAATACAATTTGCTACTCATTGCATTTGGGGTTTTTTGTTAGGTATTTACTTTTGCAAAATTGTCGGGTCAAGGAAAAGGAATAGGAGACTAATCTTGAAGTTAATGAACAGCAGTTATCTATGGGTTTGCATTTGCTGGGTATGTAAAACACTGAGGCTCTCTTAATTTACGTAGGGGAATATTGTTAGATTAGCAGTAGCTATCTTGGGACCAAGGAGCCCAGTTCGAGAATCTCTGTACTTACTCACCCTTACTGCATGTGAGAAGAGTGTGTCTGGGTGTGTTGTCACAAAGCAGGATTTGTATGGGAGTCTTGGATCAGCTTCAGAAGAATGTGGTTTTGGCATTAATGTAGTAGAAAGTTTCCAGCCTACAAGCTGGTTTTCCACAGGAAAGACAAAGAAAGCAATACTGATGAGGATAATAATAAAATTTGTTGAATATTTATTGTGTCCCAGATATACATGCTGTACAAATATTACCTCTTGCTGTCCTCACACGACCTTGGAAGGTAGGTGCTATTAGCTGCATTTTGCAGATGGAATCAAATCCAGAGAAGTGAGACGACTTGTAAAGTCACATGCTAAGTTTGTGGAAAAGCCAGGATTCAATTCCAGGTGGTATGTTTAGAGAGACTGAGCTGGCAGCTACTCCCGTGTTTCCCCCAAAATAAGACCTACCCCGAAAATAAGCCCCAATTAAGATCATCAGCCAGACAGACACATTTAGTACGTTATGACGATGTTCCAGAAGAAGATGACATGACTGTATTTGAATAAATGTAGATTGTTTTATGTGAAAAAATAAGACAGCCCCTGAAAATACGCCCTGATGCGCCTTTGGAGCAAAAGTTAAGGTAAGACACGATCTTATGTTTGGGGAAATATGGTATAAGACCTGGTCTTATTTTCAGGGAAACACGGTATCTCAGGCTGTTTTATAGTCTGCACTCAAGTGTCCCGGTTGGCCCATAATAGAGCAGAAGCTCTAGGCCTGTAACAACCGGTTACAATGGTTTGTGTTCGTGGAGAAGGAGACAGGGAAAGGGAGAATGAGATGCCATATATTCCCCAGGGAAAATGACACTGAGAGAGGATTTGCAGACGATGTGGCTACATAGCAATCTGTATTGGTCAGGTGCCCTTGGGCTTACTTTTCAAATCATGTTACCTCATCCCACTTATTCTGACTCTATGTACATGTGGGTTATGTTACCATAGAGTCTTTTATTAATTTACATATATTTACATATATTCTTAACGGTAGGTATTTTATGTATAAATATATGTCAACATAGGTGATCTATAACATGTGTTCATATGTAAATAATGTCTTTGAGATTTTATGGTAAGTATTGCCATTCTCTCCTGATGTTTCTTACAATCTTTATAAACAACCTGAAGAAATGTGTCTAGGGTTAGAACGTATTTGGACAGCAGATTAGTGTTCATGGTGTAGATTAGTGCATTCACTCAGTAAACGTTTCCTGCCATCTACCATATGCCAGGGGCTGTGATGGGTAATAGATTATTGGAGATAAGTTAATAGTGGTTCAGATGAAATATTGTGGGAGTCTGGAGGAAAGAGCAATGTGGGGGAAGTAGACTCAAGGAAGGCTTCATGATGGAGGCAGAATTTCAGCTGAGCCTTGAAGGAGTAGATGGTGAATAGGCAGAAACGTGGTGAACTGTTCCCTGTATGCATGTGGTAGCTTTCTCCGACAAGTTGTTCAAGATGTTCTACGGTCATGATAGTGTTAACCCTCCCTGGGTGCACAATTTAGTCAGATGTGGCTTCCTCCACGTTAGGTCTTTAGTGAAAAAAACCTTTGTTTTTTCTGAATAAGAATGCCGTGATGTTGGTCTACCCTATGTTGAGTTATTTTGCTGCACTGACTTGTTTAAAAGATTTATAAATGTATTTTCTTTTCAACATAATAATTTAACACATTGGTGGATGCAGTTCTCTGGCATTTGTATAAATGTTGCGTTAAAAAGAATTATTGGGTCTGGATCCCTGACAATAGGTCTAACCCCAGTGCAGTGGCGGAAAAGGCCTCATTTGTTTCCAGGACCTCTAGCTTTTGCTTTCTGAATCCTTTCTTTACACATTACCACCACCTGCCTACATTGTTTCTATGCCTCACCCCTTCTCATGCCTGGAACCCAGAACTGTTACAGGAAATCCTGCTTCTGGGAAAGGATCAGCTACCGTTATTTATACCTCAGTGTGAACTATTTCCTTTTAAGTCAATTACTTACTAAGAAAACAAAACAAAACAACAAAACAAAAAACAAACAAGCAAACAAATTAAAAAAAGAAAAGGAAGCATTGTTCCCTATAAGATGAATTTCAGAGCATATAAGATGAAGAAAATTTAGTTTTGGACAGAGGTAATACAATACAGGCAATGGAGGCTCGTTCTGTCTCCCTAAGGCCACCGCTGTAGGCAGCAACCTCATCTGATCACCTGATGCGCTGGTCCACAGCAGAGATCGCAACTTGTATTTTTACAGCTCAGTTTTGCTTTTGAGACCTCAAGAGATGAAACTGAGAACATAAATATAGTCTGTTTTCTTTTTAGTTAAAGAGAAAAAAAGACTGGGTCCAGCCAGTTGGGATGGGCATAAGTAGCTGGGAAAGCTGCCTGGAAGTGTGCATGTGTGCCTGAATCTTGAAGGAGGAGTAGGAGTTTGCCAACAGGGGAAACAACGTGCTCTAAACTCAAACGTATACCCAGTGAAGCACGTGGCTAATTTGACTCATATAAGCCAAGGCAAAATGTCCTCTGCATTAGGAATTTTTAACTTTGATGATCAAGATGGATGTCTACATACCTGTCTGATCAAGTTAATAGGATAATTGTTGGGGTCAGTTGTGGAGAAGGGTAAAGAGCTTTGAACTTGAAATTATACTACCCGGGTTTGAATCGTAGTTCTGTCATTTTCTACTTATGCAATTTTTAGCAAATCATCTCAATTCTTCTGAGTCTCAACTTCCACATCTTTAAAACTAGTAAATTAACATCCCCCTCGTATGGCATCCAGAGGATTAGATGAGATAGTATACATAAAAGCTCTGTGTAAACCCTCTAGTGTGGTGTCCTCTTTGTGTTATAAATGTGATGAAGTTATGGCCATGCTAGTTCGTGCGTCCATTCTGAGAATTGAGTTAGCAATGTTGAAAAGGCCCTCTTTTCCAGAAAGAGAAGTGCTTCAAAGTTAAGCCACAGAGTGATGAAGTAACTTCCATACAGCTTCCTTTAGTATCCAGGGCTCAGTGCAGCCAGGAAACATAGGCTTGTAACTTATATAGCCTTTGCACAGAGTATAAATGGTTAAGTTACAATCACAGAAACCAGCATGTATTAAGCACTGTGCTAAGCTGCAGTCTTTACTCTCCAGTGAGGAAAACGTGTGTATTAATCATCTGCACTCTCTCTGTAGTACTCCTTCTTAGAGATTCACTATTATCTCCTTTCAGCTTCATAACAACCCAAAGAAGTCGGGGTTATTATTCCCACTTTAAAGATAAGGAAACTGAGGTTCTGAGAGCTGATTCAAACTTAACTTTCCATTGATGCTTCCTAGTAGTCTCCTTTGTTCTGTCGGTGAGGAAAAAATCAAAATAAGGCAATGGTTCTCAGTCTTAGCTCTACATCAGAATCTGTATTAAAAATACAGATGTGGGCTCTACTCCCGCTACTAAGTCAGAAACTCTGGGGTGGGGCCCAGGCATATACAATTTTAGAGAGCACCCAGGTGACTCTGAGGGTGACATGAGAACTTCTATTGTAAGGGAGGATAGAAGACATAGAACAAGAGAGGTGAACATCCACACCTTAAGGATTTAAAAGAAGGAACAATCAACGTCCTGTTGGGGAGATCAGCAAAGTCTCTGCATGGAGACAGTGGCCCTTGAGATGAATTTCCAATGATGGATTGAATTGTGGCAGTTAGATTGGAATGAATGAGGGTGGGATTGGTAGAAACAGAGAGCAAAAGCAGAGAGACGAGAAACCTTAGGTGATAGGTAGGAATTAACACAGTTCTAGGTGATTAAGCATAGAATTTATAAAGAGAAGCAGATTGAGATGGTAGGCTGAAACCAGACAATGGAGGGGCCGGAATTCGACATCAAAAAGTCAATAGCACACAGCCATTGTTGGTTTCTGAGCTGAGTTATACTAACCTGGCCACAGTGTCTAGGACAGACTGAGGTGGGGAGAAGCTGTAAATAAGGAGAATAATTAAAGGGTGGAATAAAAGTTTCAGTGCAAGTTCCCGAGGACCTGGCTTTGGGGGTGGTCACAGGTCCCCCTCCATGAAGAGGACAGGCACATCTCCCTTTATGCAGGATGGGTGGTGAAGAAATGAGGTCGAAGAGGACAGGAGGGCACCTGGGCCAACACACTGCACATTTCTAGGGGCAGCCATTCACATCACAGAAGTAGACTGGGGAGTCCAAACTGGATAATACCAATTGTGTGGATACAGTAAGAGCTGTTTTGTTGGGGATGGCAGGTGGAGGCGACGTTAGGGCTGGGGCTTGAAGGATTTGGAGAGGACTTACAAAAGCTGTGGTAGTAAATTCAACAGGCAGATGAGTCCAGTAACCCTGGTTGAGCAGCTGTGTTGGCTCAGGCAAGTGAGAAGGTAACTATAGTTAGCAACGAGAACCCAATCCCTAACTTATCTGTTAGCTTCAAGCGTTTCTATTTCTTCCCCTTTAGCACCCCTCCCAACTGGAGAATGTTGAGGATAAGACAGAATGGAGAAAATGGCCCATTGACAGACAGTAACTGTCCACAAACCAGCTTCACAGAGACCTGGGAGAACAGACCATGACATGATAAGCATTTCCATTCCAAGCTGCTCTGTGTTGGTGGCGGCAGGAAACTGCTGACTGAATTTGCCGAAATTCTCTTCCTTCCTCAATTAGTCCAGCTCTGTGGCTGGGATGTCTCAGATTTCATTTTTCTTGAGCCGTGTGTTTTCTAAATCTTCTCCACTCTTTATTGTCTAACCTCATGCCCAACTCTACCAAGAGATGACATTACTTCTAACCGTAGGTGAAATGCCTCATTTTCTCTCATTTCCATCATGTAAAGTCTGATTTCTCTTGTCCAAGACTCCTGACAACTGTCTTTGGTGTTGTGTAGAGTATATAAAATATATTGTATACATTAGATGGAGGTTTGCAAAACAAGTTGTTTACTAGTAGAGGTGTGAGCTAGGAATATGGCCAGACATGTGTAAGACTGATAAAAGTGAAGTGAAAAACATGTTTTTGTGTGAAACTGAGAATAACAAAATTGAGTGGTAATCACGTTCACCAAAACAACTTCCAGTTATCACCTAAGAAGTAAAGTAAACAAGTCCAAGGAAAAGAGGATAAAGGCAGAACTCCAGAGCGATGACATTAGTCTGACTGGACACTCTGGCTAAGACTCTCTGCGAGGTCCAAGCCACGATACTCCGGGACTCTCTGAAGCTCTTCTTTGCAAGACCAACTTGCCCCACACCTGGTGTGGCCCCAGTCGGCTCTTCCAGATCAGGGAACTTCTTCATCTCAATTGACTCTGGGATTTGGTTTGTTATTAAATTCTATTTTATTCTGTATAACCTTCTGTGCTTCCCAGAGCATTGGCCTCTGGAGGGACTTTGGTTCCCAAATAAAGCTGTGTTACTCACTCTATCTGAACATGTGTGCCAGGACTTTGTTCCCCACTAGACTCACGACTACCACTGTGGGGACAGAGTCCCAGAGAGCAGTTTCCAGGCTCTCGGCCTCACAAGGAAAGGTGCTGGCTCAGGTAGTAGATGGCTGTCAGCTGTGGCTAATTGACCATCAGCTGTTACCAGTTAGCCAATTAGCCCCTGATATAACTGCTGTGGCTGCACTGGTGAGTCGAGTCAGTCGTTTGGTTGGCAGGCAGAGAAGCAGAAAGCAGGTTGCAGATTGTGTAGATCCAGCCTCCAGTGAGACTATAGTGGTATGACTCCCCCCTACCTATGGCTCCATGGGTGTTCCTTTTTGGCCTCACCATGTCCTGCGTTCTTATGTGGGGAGCGGGACCAGAGACCCCGCAGGCCTCCCTGCATGACAAATGGCGGAGCAAGCAGGGTCTCCCGCATGACAACCACTCAGGGACATAGGGCCCTGATGACGGGTTAATGTCCCCTTGACTTTCAGGAAGAGACTGAAATGTAGCAACTGCCCTTTCAGGCACTCACAACAAGTATGTCCATGGATCTCTCTGTATTTCTACCCAGAAACTATCGTCTTTATGCTTTTCTCCCCTCCCCCTTTTTGGCACTTGTCCCTCTGTCTACAAAAAAATGCCATGAGATGTTATTAAAACAACAAAAACCAAAACAAAAACGAATAGCCTTCTCTCCAGCCTGCTAACCACTTGAGTTGCAGTCTTTGCTCTCTTTCCCTCACACTCAACCTTTTTGGAGGCCTGGTCGGGTGCTCCAGTTCCTCACACCACACACCTGATCCTTACCCCACATAGTCCAGCCTCCACCCTGAGCGACACTGTTGGAGTCGAGGAGAGCTCATTTGAATAAACTGTCTCACGTCTATAGAGTCCCTATTAGATACTGTTCTCACTCCCAACTTAGTTTTATTTTTTTAGTCTAATGTATCAAAAAGACACTGCATATGCCCTTTGGTGACTGGCTTATCAAGGGTAGTGTATTGGTTTCCTACGGCTGCTGTAACAAATTACCACAGGCTTAGTGGCTTAAAATAAGGCAAATGTATTGTTTTACAGTTCTGTAGTCAGATGTCTGTTATGGGTCTCACTGAGCTAAAATCAAGGTGTCATCAGGGCTCTATTCCCCTCTGGAGGCTCCAGCGGGAAATCTGTCCCCTTGCTGTTTCCAGCTACTAGAAGCTGCCTTGGCTGTGGCCCCCCTCCCTCCATCTTCAAAGCCAGCACGATTGCTTTCCTCTAACCCTTCTTCCATTATCATGTCTTCCCCTGACTGCATCTGGGAAGAGTTCTCCACTTTTAAGGACTTGTGTGATTAGATTGGGCCCACCTGGGTAATTTAAGCTACTCTCCCCATCTCAAGGGCCTTCTCCTTAATCACACCTATAGTCTCTTTTGCCATGTAAACCAACATACAGATTCCAGGGATTTAGGGAGTGGACATCTTTGGGGCCATTATTCCACCCACCAGGCAATAATTTTCAATGGGAAGAGATGGGGGTGGTGAGTTAATGTGTGTGGAGTGACTGCACAGAAAGGTTACCTGAACACCTGTGGGTGCTTTGAAAACGCTTTAGGAGATTATGCCCTACAATCTCAGGATGATCTGGTCCCCATTTTGACTTTCAATGCCAAGAACATACTATTTGAGTGTTTACTGAACACACATTATAAGTTAGGTGCTGTAGTACAGACATACCTCTTTTTATTGTGCTTCGCTTTATTGTACCTTTATTGCACCTGACAGATATTGCTTTTTTTTTTTTTTTTTACAAACTGAAGCTATATGGCAACCCTGTGTTGAACAAGTCTACTGGTGTCATTTTTTTCTACAGGCTCAGATGATGGTTAATATTTTTTAGCAATAATGTATTTTTAAATTAGGGTTTGTATGTTTGTTTCTTTTTAGACAGAGCCATTGCACATTTAATAGACTATGGTATCGCATAAACTTAACTTTCATATACACTGGGAAACCACAAAATTTGTGACAGACTTTATTGCTATATTTGCTTTATTGTGGTGGTTTGGAACCGAACCTGCAGTATCTCCAAGGTATGCCTGTAAGTTCCTTTGCAAAGTCACTTTCATGTAAATCTCTTAAGTGTGGGTTTTTAAAGCAATACAGAAATTGAGGAACATAGAAGTTAAGTGAATTACGCAAGGTCACACAGCTAGCAGGTGTGTAATGGAAGGTGGAGTGTGGGATCCAGGTTTGGTTTCATCACTCTGACTCCAAAGCTCTTTTCATTAAAGCTCAACAAAGTAATAGACGGGAGTTGACCTTTCACTTTGTAGCTTCTTTAGTTCAAATGTTACACTAATTCACCAAACGTCTATTCTGACCCTTCCTTCCTCCAAATTCTACAAGTGTGATTGCCTAGTACATGAGGATAGAACTTCAAAGAAGCCTGAGGTGGCAAGCCTGAGAGGCCGTATGTGGAATGGAAGTCTGGAGACCTGGATTTGATCCCTCTCTACCATCCACTTCACCTTGGACAAATTTCTTCATCTCTGTGCCTCAGTTTCACATTCCTGATTGGCCACTTACTGCCATGGAACCCTGAGCAACTGACTTCAAATCCTTAAGCCTCAGTTTCCTTATGTATAAAATGGTCATAACAATCAATACTAACTACATCTTCGGAATGTGGGGAAGAGTAACTATAGATATGCCTGGAAAGTGTTTAACACACGGCCTAGGACACAGTGCAAAACAAAGGATAAGAATTACATTTTTCTGACAAGTGGATATGAAAATATCTCACAGGAATCGCCGTGGGTTCTAAAATGATAATGGATGAAAAGCAGATTATAAACTATGAAATGCTGTTTAAAGAATATATTTTACTTTAAAAACCATTTATTTAAAAACAGTCTAGTAATACAAGAATGTATGTTAATTTGTTTTAAAAATTCAAACAATTCAAACACAGAAGTATGAAAAATAAATGTGAAACTGCCTAAGCCCCACACTTCACTTTGCTCTCGTCCTCTAGAGGTGACTACTGTTAACGTTATTTTGTTTGCTTGTTTGTTTTAATTAGTTTTAGGTGCACAAAACAAAGTAATAGTTAGATATTTATCATTTATATCCCTCACACTGTGTCAACCCCCCCCATCCACTATCCCTCTGACATCGCACACAGCCAATACATTTCCACTGTCTCTATTCCTAATGCTGTACTCCGCTTCTTGTAAGTATATACATATATATATGTATATATATACATATATGTGTGTGTGTGTGTGTGTATATATATATGTGGGGGCAGAGCCCCAGAAAGTAGTTTCCAGGCTCTCGGCCTCACATAGACAGGTGCTGGCTCAGGTAGTAAATGGCCATCAACTGTGATTGCATGGCCATCAGCTGTGGCTAGTTGGCCGTCAGCTGTAACCAGTGAGCCATTGGCCACTAATATGACTGCTGTGGCTACGCTAGGAGAAGAGAGAGGAGAAGGATGGGGGCTAGCAAGGAGATGGCGGCTGGGCTGGCAAGTGTGGATGGCGGTTTGCGGACAGTGTGGAGCCAGCCTCCAGTGAGAGTATAGTGCCGCCAGAGAGAATATAGTGGTATGGCTCCCCTACCTATGGCTCCATGGGTGTTCCTTTTTGGCCTCACCATATCCTGCGTTCTTGTATGGGGAGCGGGACCAGAGACCCCGCAGGCCGTCCCGCACGACAAATGGCACAGCGAGCAGGGTCCCCCACATGACTATATATATATATATATATATATATATATATATATATATATATATATAAACTTGTAGTTGACTGTTGTCACGCAGCAGTCTAGCCGACTGTCCCCTCATACCTTTCCCTAAGGAAAGAAGAGTCTGTGAGACTGTTCCTTCTTGGGACTTTGCTTCATCTTTATGTTTACACCTCATGTCTCTCTGTCCGGTCCCCAAAGGACGGTTTGCCAGCCAAGGATGGGTAAGATTTCTCACATGAGGAACAACCTAAGACAGGCAGAACCATGTGGGGACCCCCAATGAGCTACTATGGAAAATATGGGAAGTAGCATTGCCTCCCCTTCCCCCTGCTTAAAGGAAGCCACTGCTGACACTGGCTTTCCCTCTCACCTGATTGTGAGAGAAGTTAGGAGAGTGATAATATCTGCTCTCCTTGTTTAGCTCAACAACAAAGTTTTATCATGAGAGACTTATCCCCAGGAGGGAACACACCTTAAATAAGTCATCATAGGACTTTCTGCTCCGGCTGTTTGCAGGCCGGGACAATTGGATTAAATCACCTTTGTGATATGATGGATGAGTTTTACAGACCATAGATAATTTTTACTCCCTTGTACAATCAATAAAAGCCACCAGTTGGCCTGATTTTGTGCTCCAGTCTTTCATGACTGTGAGACCCTTGACCCTCTGAGATTCAACTGCATTAAGTCTCTGTTTCTTTCCTTCTTAAAACTTAACCTAAAGCCGTGCCCTTTCACGTTCCCTCAATGCCCGTGTTGCGCTGGACGCGTGACAGTTGACATTCATTATTGTTCAGCTTCAGCTTCAGGTGTACAGTGCAGTGATCAGGCATCTACATCATCCCTGAGGTGGTCTCCCTAATGAGACAAGTGTCCATAGGATACCCTACAAAATCTTTACAACATTATTGATTACATTCCCCAAATTAACTTTCGTAACCTGTGGCAATCTTGTGGTTACTGACTGCTTTCTAAATCCCTCACCTTCCCCCTTATCCCCACTCCCATCCCATCTAGCAACCCTCAGTTTTTCCTCTATGTCTCCACAACTGTTTCTGATTAGTTCATTCACTTATTCTTTTCTTTAGATTCCATATATAAGTGAGATCATATGGTATTTGTCTTTGTCTGACTTATTTCACTTAACATAATGTTCTCTAGGTCCATCCATGTTGTTGCAAATGCTAAGATTTCTTTCTTCTTTATGGCTGTGTAGTACTCCATTGTATAAATGTACCACAGTTTCTTAATCCAGTCATCTACCCATGGGCATTTCGGTTGTTTCCATGTCTTGGCTATTGTGTATAGTGCTGCAATAAACATAGGAGTGCACAAAGTTTTTTGAATTAGAGTTTTAATTTCTCCAGATAGATACCTAGGAGTGGAATTGCTGGATCATAAGGTAGTTCCATTTTCAGATTTTTGAGATACCTCCATACTGTTTTCCATAGTGGCTGCACCAATCTGCAATCCTACCAACAGTGCACAAGGGCTCCCTTTTCTCCACATCCTCACCAGCACTTGTTGTTTGTTGATTTATTGATGATAGCCATTTTGACTGGGGTGAGGTGGTATCTCATTGTGGTTTTTATTTGCATTTATCTGATGGTTAGGGAGGTTGAGCATTTTTTCATATATCTGTTTGTCACCTGTATGTCCTTTTTAGAAAAATGTCTCTGCATGTCCTCTGCCCATTTTTTAATTGGGTTGTTTGTTTTTTTTGGAGTTGAGTTGAGTTTTTAATAAATTTGCAATATTAACCACTGATTGGACACATCATTGGCAAATATCTTTTACCATTCAGTAGGATCCCTTTTTGTTTTATTGATGGTTTCCTTTGCTGTGAAAAAACTTTTTAGTTTGATGTAATCCCACATGTTTATTTTTTCTCTTACTTCCCTTGCATGAGGTGATATATCAGTAAAAATCTTACTCCGGGGAATGTCTGTGAAGTTTCTTCCTATATTTTCTTCTAGGAATTTTATGGTTTCAGATCTTACATTTAAGTCTTTAAGCCATTTTGAATTTATGTTTGTATATGGTGTAAGGAGGTGGTCCAGCTTTTTTTTGCATGTGTCTGTCCAGGTTTCCCAGCACCATTTATTGAATAGACTGTCTTTACCCCACTGTAAATTCTTACTTCCATTGTCGTAGATTAAATGGCCACAGAGGCATGGATTTATTTCTGGGCTCTCTAGCCTGTTTCATTGATCTATGTGTCTGTTTTTATGCCAGTATCATGCTGTTTTGATTACTGTAGCCTTGTAGTATAATTTGGTGTCAAGTATCGTTATACCGCCCACTTTGTTTTTATTTCTCAAGGTTGCTGAGGCTATTCGGGGTCTTTTATGGTCCCATATAAATTTTAGGATTATATGTTCTATTTCTGTGGAAAAAGTCATTGGTAGTTTGATAGGAATTGCATTGAATATGTATATTGCCTTAGGCAGTATGGACATTTTAACTTATTAATTCTTCCTATCCATAAACATGGTATGTGTTTCCATCTATTTGTTATTATCTTCTTTCATTTCTTTCTTCAGTGTCTTATAATTTTCTGAGTACAGATCTTTTACTTCTTTGGTTAAATTTATTCCCAGCTATTTTATAGTCTTTGAAGCAATTGTAAATGGGATTTTTTTTTAATTTCTCCTTCTGATGTTTTATTATTAGTACATACAAATGCATACTGTTAACATTTTGATATGTTTCATCCAGATAATTTTCTGTCTTAATGTCAAAGAGTAAAGATTGTTATTTATTGTAGAAGAAGTTTCCAGGACTATAGTGTGTCTACAGTGTAGAATGGTGTCAAGAAGCAAATCAAAACCATAGAAGACTCTGATCACGCAGGGAAGGTAATGGTGGTCATGCCTATATAAACCAGTAGAGGGCGCTCAAAGTCCACAGTGAAATATTTAGTCAGCTCTACAGTCTGAAATAGAAACACAGATGGTCACTATTATATTATTTAAGGAGGATGAGCCCAGGGTTTGAACAAGGCAGGTTAGTCGGAGCACTGGGCATTCGAGAGACTCAGCTAAGGCTTATTAAAATGTATAGTTTGCTGTAGGTGAGAATACAGAATGAGAAATTCTGTAGAGTGGCCACAAATTCCCTAAGCACACAATTTGTCCTCCAGAAGAACATCTTCTTAATGCCATATGGTGGCTAGCAGTTTTAGAAGGTCTCTGATAGGACCATATATGGCCACACAGTGGCCACCACACAGCTTATTTGAACATGCTTCACAGTTTGTCCCACGACTGGTCTTGAGGCAACAAGGTAGTATAGCATCTGAAGCTTTCTCACTTGAGAAGAAGTTCTCAACAAATTCAGTGGAAGTGGACCTCATATGTGGAGGAGGGTGCTCCCCAAAGTCCAGGCACATCTCAATTTGCTTTGGAGCGTGGAAAAACAAAAAATTGTACATCTGTTAAATAACAGTTGAAGACTTGATGATTACTTACCATCAACGAGAAAGAGGCCCAGAAGAACCTGCAAGAAAATTGATATTTGTGTAGAGACTAGAAAGAAACATAGAAATGTTTTCTTTCATTTATTTCCTCTACTACTACCTTGGTCTGAACCACAATCATCTCGTGCCATGACAATAGGCCTTCTTGTTTTTATTCTTGTTACTCTACAATATATGCTTAACACAGCAGTGAATACACACTGCTTTGCTCAAAATGCTGCATGGGCTCCCCATTTTGCTCTTACCCACAGTGAAAATGTAACTCCTTACAATGGCCTATAAGAACCTTACCTCAGTTCCTACTTGTGGCTTCTCTCACTCTTCTGGAGCCACACAGATCACCTAGCTTTTCCTTGAACCCATCAGCATGCCCCATCTTAGAGCCTTTGTCATGGCTGTTGCCTCTGCTTGAATGGTCTTCTTCAGGTATTCAAGTGGCCAGTCCCTGCCTCTCCTTCAAGTCTTCCCTTAAGGGACAACTTGTCAATGAATCCTAAGCAGACTATCCTAATGAATCAGCGATTGGTTGACTTCCCCTCCCCAGAACTCTTCATTCCCCTCATCCTGTGTACTCCATCCCATAATAGTTGTCATCTTCTTATATACTTTGTTTTAAAATTATATTTTCTATCTATTATCTGTCTTTCCTGAACAGAAATGTAAGCCCCATGAAGACAGTGTTTATTATTTTGTTTACTGATATATCCAAAATGCCTAAAACAGAGCATCCATACAGTAGGTGATGAGTAAGTACTTTTCAATTAATACATACAGGGAACCACTTGATATGATATTTACTATGCGAAAAATCTAAGCTATAAAAAATGTACAATATATTTTCATAATTATAAAGACAAACATAAGTATCAAAATGTTAGAAGTTTACAATCCAAAACGTTAACAGTGCTTATCATTTGGTAGTATGATTACAGACGATTTCTGTTTTATTTTTGGAGTGTTTAGTATTTTTCAACTTTTCTTTCCTTTTCTCCCATTTTCTTCCTTCCCTTCTCTTTCCTTCCCCTCCCTTTTCCATTTTTCCTGTTTTTCTGAACTCAGACATTCATTTTGTTAATTGTAGCCCTCAGTTCAGGACACACTATCCTCATTAGTCTATACATGATTCCTTTTATTATTTTTATCACTGTTTTCCTCTTTACCCCAAACTACAGGTCAAATACGCCCCTGTATGTAATGTATTTAATATTATCTAATATTATCCTTCTGTTAGGTTGGTGCAAAAGTAATTGTGGTTTCAAAGGCTAAAAATAATTTCAAAAACTGCAATTACTTTTGCACAAACCCAGTAGTTTTCCTTCCAAATGTTCATTTAAATCTGCATATATTCTTGAAAAATATATAGTATTGTTTTGTGTGGATTTTATTTTGTTTTCATAGATGGCTTTGCACTTTACATTTCATTGTTTCCTCCTTTTTTGACTAATATTTTGTTTTTGGTCCATGTTGCTCTAAAGTCATTCTAGTGTACCAGTGTACTACCAGTGTACTACTAGTAGTATATTCCAGTGTACTGCTTCTCATTGCTGCATGGTATTCATTCATATACACATACACAGACACACACGCGGGTGTGAGGTCGGGCAATTAAGTTCGTGAACTTGTTGCTACGATGTTGCTAACCTTATTTGATATCAAAGGGATTATTCATTATGAATTTGTACCAACTGGACAAACAGTTAACTAACTTTACTATTTGAAATTGCTAAAAAGGCTGCATGTAAAAGTTAGATGACCTAAACTTTTCATCAACAATTCACGGGTCTTGCATCACGACAATATACCAGCTCACATGGCACTGTCTGTGAGGGAGTTTTCAGCCAGTAAACAAATAACTGTATTGGAACACCCTCCCTACTCACATGATTTGGCCCCCAATGACTTCTTTCTTTATCCGAAGATAAAGGAAATATTGAAAGGAAGACATTTTGATGACATTCAGGACATCAAGGGTAATACAACAACTCTGATGGTCATTCCAGACAAAGAGTCCCAAAATTGCTTTGAAGGGTGGACTAGGCACTGGCATCAATGCATAGCTTCCCAAGGGGAGTACTTTGAAGGTGACTGTAGTGATATTCAGCAATGGGGTATGTAGCACTGCTTCTAAGATGAGTTCACGAACTTAATTGTCACCTAATTGTCCAACCGTGTGTGTGTGTGTGTGTGTGTGTGTGTGTGTGTGTGTGTGTGTGTGTATCACATCCTTTTTATTAGTTTCCAAACAAAGGCTACCCATACAGCTGCTAGTTCATTGCTCTCACAAATTGTTGTTTAACGGTTATCCTCCTGCAAGTCTCCTATGGACAATGATCAGAATTCATACCCAAGAGTGGAATTACTGGGGTTAGGGCATACGCATTCTTACAATACAGCCAGATTTTGATTCACAATGGTTCTAGCAATTAACACTCCCACCAGCTATGAATAAATGTTCATTTCCCTCATGTTTTTACCAGCACTTAATATTATTGGAACTTCTAATTTCTGCCATTTTGGTGAGTATAAATTTGTATCTTGTTTACATTTGTTTTTCTCTGATTGAAAAGTAGGATTGAATATCTCTTCATATTGTCTTGCTATGCAAATTTCCCGTTCTGTCAATTGCCCGTTTACTTTGTTGGCCTATATTTCAATTGGATTCCTTATCTTCTTGTTGAATTGCAGGAATTTCTTGTATGGACCACGTATTAATCCTTCCTTAGTTTCCTATGTTTCAAGTATCTTCTCTGTCTTTCAGTGTTTCTTTGCCTTTGTTTTTAACGTCCCTCATTTAATATAATTCTTTAATTGAGGCAGTCAAATCTATCAGCTTTACCTCTTATAGTTTATGCTTCTTTGGTGTTGTTTGAAATATTCTTCCTCACCTTAAGGTGTCAAAAATATTCATGTTTCTCTAGTTTTACATTTCACACTGAGTTCTTAAAATTCATTCAAAGTTTAATTTTGTACATCAGAGGACAGGCCAAATTATTCTGTGATTATAAGCCCTGAGTCCTTTAATATCTCTTAAAGCAACAAAAATTTACTTCTTGCTCATGCTACATGTCCATCATGGTTGGATCGAAGGACTCTGCTCATGGCAGTGACCCAGATTTCCGAGTTCCAGAGGACCCATGATCTTGAATTCTGTCAATTATTGTTGAATGGAAAAAGATGTCTGAAGGGTTTTGGATAGACAATTAAATGTTCCAGCCCAGAAGAGCCATCTGTCATCTCCACTCACAATTTACTATGCAGAACTAGTTATCTGGCCCCAACCTACTGCAATTAAGCTATAAAGTATAATTCTTCCATGTGTCCTGGACATATGAGGTCTGACAATTAAGTTCGTGAACTCATCCTAGAAAAAGTGCTGTATACCTCATTACTGAATATCACTAAGGTCACCTTTGAAGTATTCCCCTTGGGAAGCTATACACCCATGCTAGGACCTAGTCCACCCTTCAAAGCAATTTTGGAACTCTTTTTCTGAAGTGGCCATCAGAGCTGTCGTTGTATTGCCCTAGATGTCCTGAATGTCATTAAAATACCTTTCTTTCAATGTTTCCTTTATCTTCAGGTAAAGAAAGAAGTCATTGGGGGGCCAGATCAGGTGAGTAGGGAGGGTGTTCCAATACAATTATTTGTTTACTGGCTAAAAACTCCCTCACAGGGCCGGCCTGGTGGCTCACGCGGTTGGAGCTCCAGGCTCCTAACTCCGAAGGCTGCTGGTTTGATCCCACATGGGCCAGTGAGATCTCAACCACAAGGTTGCTGGTTCAACTCCTTGAATCCAACATGGGATGGTGGGCTCTGCCGCCTGCAACTAAGATTGAACACAGTGACTTGAGCTGAGCTGCTGCTGAGCTCCAGGATGGCTCAGTTGGTTGGAGCGCGTCCTCTCAACCACAAGGTTGCAGTTCGATTCCTCGACTTCTGCAAGGAATGGTGGGCTGTGCCCCCTGCAACTAACAACGGCAACTGGACCTAGAGCTGAGCTGCACCCTCCACAACTACGACTGAAAGGATAACTTGACTTGGAAAAAAATCCTGGAAGTACACACTGTTCCCCAATAAAGTCCTGTTCCCCTTCCCCAATAAAATCTTAAAAAACAAAAATAAACAACAAAAAAACTCCCTCACAGACAGGGCCGTGTGAATTGGTGCATTGTCATGATGCAATAGCCTTGAATTGTCGGCAAAAATTTCAGGTAGTTTTCATGTTTTTCAAGCAGCCTTTTCGGCTCTTCCAAATAGTAAATTGGTTAACTGTTTGTCCAATTGGTACAAATTCATAATGAATAATCCCTCTCCCCTGATATCAAAAAAGTTAGCAACATCAGTGCAACAAGTTCAAGAACTTAATTGTCAGACATTGTATATAGTGGAGAGTGTGAATCATGCATGCTTGATGGGAGATAGAACCCATCTTTATGTCTTTCCACATAGTATACCAAGTTTCTCCAAACCATTATTTAATAGTTCATTCTTTTATTTCCAATTTATAATGCCACCTCTGTCACATCAAAGACATGTTTCTGGACTCATATTTTGTTCCGTTAACTTCTGCTTCTGTATCAGTTCCACACTGCTGGTGCACAGTGGTTTTGTAAGATGTCTTAATGTCTGGTGGGGTTCTCTCCTTCTCTACTCTTTGTCAAAATTCTTATTTCCGGTGTGTATTTTTTCTGTCATAAAAACACCAAAATAAGTTTTTAAAATTTCCCCAATTATCCTATTGGGGTTTAATTGAAGTTTCCTTACATTTATAAATTAATTTGGGGAAGTTATCATCTTTAGAGTATTAGGTCATTCTATACATGAATATGGTACTCAGCTTTTCTTATATATGGGGTGTGATCAAAGATACAGTGAATCTTTAGGTAAAAAACTGTATTACAGTAAAAGACACATCGCAATTAATTTACCTCAAAATATTCCCCCTCACTTCGAACACACTTATCCCATCCTTCTTGTACTTTCTGAAGCAGTTCTGGAAGTCCTCTTTTGTGAGTGTCTTTACTTCATCCTCCATCATGACAACACTCTATGTCACACATTGCTTCTGGTGCTGCAATTTCTGCCAAATAAAAATATTGCAGTGTGTCCTCATTCACCTTATTCACCAGATCTGGCACCATGTGACTTCTGGCTCTTCCTAAAGTCAAAATGACCATGAAAAGTAAATGTTTGGAATCAATTCAAGACATCAAGGCAGCCATGACAGCACAACTAAAGACACTTCCAGAACTGCTTCAGAAAGTGGCAAGAATGATGAGATAAGTGTGTTTGAAGTCACGGGGGCATTTTGAGGAGGATTAATGACAATATGTCTTTTACTGTAATAATTTTTTTTATTTAAACATTCGCCATATTTTTTGATCACACCTCGTATATTTAATAACCTTAAAATTTTATTTATTAAGGTCTTAATTCTGTTTTTGCTAGATTACTTCCTAGACAGATTATAGATTTTACTGTGGCTACTAGTATTTTATTTTTACCTTTTTTTTTTACCTGTTTGTTTATTATGAATATAGGAATATAAATGATTTTGATATGTTGATGTTATATTTGGAAACATTGAAATGTCTTTCCTATCTAAAGAGTTTTTATTCTTTTGGGTTTTTCTATGTAAATGATCAAATTATCTGCAAATAATGATAATTTGGACTCTTCTCTTTAACCCTCATACTGTTGTTATTTCTCTTGTCTTAATTTTTGGCCAGACATCAAGGATTATGTTGAACAAGTATCAGTAATAGCAGGTATCCTTCTTATGTTTCCAGTATTAATAGGAAATGACTCAAATTTCTCCATATGTACTGTATGGTGACAGTAGAATATGTGCTCTTTGTTTTTTCTGAGAGAGTTTATGTACGATTGGAATGATCTATTCCTTGAAATGCATCTTCAAACCAAAACAAACAAATGAAGTTATCTGTGCCCAGTGTTTTCTTTGTGGGAACATTTGTAAACCATTGTTTTTAATTGTTTTAGCAGTTAAATAATAATTAAGGCTTTCTTCTGTTGGTTTCTTTTTTGTTTATGTATTTTTGAGATATTAACATACAGTGAAGTGCACAAATCGTAAGTGAATAATTCAGTGAATTTCATAAATGTGTATGCCCATGGAACCCATACCTCATGAAGAAATAGAACATTTCCATTACTCCAGGAAGTTCTCTGCACACTTTCTCAGTCAAGCCTAATCTCTCCCTAGAGTCAGCTACTGTTCTGATTTCTTTCCATATAGATTCTTTTCCTAATCATAAATTTCATATAAATGGAATTAAAAGTGTATACTCTTTTGTGCCTGACCTCTTTTGCCTGGAATAATGGTTTTCAGATTAATTAATCTATGTTGTGTTTATTATTTATTTATTTATTTATTTATTTATTTATTTATTTATTTATTTATTATTTTAAAGATTTTATTGGGGAAGGGGAACAGGACTTTATTGGGGAACAGTGTGTACTTCCAGGCCTGTTTTTTCCAAGTCAAGTTGTTGTCCTTTCAGTCTTAGTTGTGGAGGGTGCCGCTCAGCTCCAGGTCCAGTTGCTGTTTTCTAGTTGCAGGGTGCACAGCCCACCATCCCTTGCGGGAGTCGAACTGGCAACCTTGTGGTTGAGAGGATGCGCTCCAACCAACTGAGCCATCTGGGAGCTCAGTGGCAGCTCAGCTCAAGGTGCTGTGTTCAATCTTAGTTGCAGGGGGCGCTGCCCACCATCCCTTGTGGGACTTGAGGAATTGAACTGGCAACCTTGTGGTTGAGAGCCCTTGCTCCAACCAAATGAGCCATCTGGGAGGCAGCTCAGCTCAAGGTGCCGTGTTCAATCTTAGTTGCAGGGGGCAGAGCCCACCATCCCTTGTGGGACTCGAGGAGTTGAACTGGCAACCTTGTGGTTGAGAGCCCACTGTCCCATGTGGGAATCGAACCGGCAGCTTTTGGAGTTAGGAGCATGGAGCTCTAACCGCCTGAGCCACCAGGCTGGCCCCTATGTTGTGTTTATTACCAATAGATCATTCACTTTCATTCTTCTATAATATTGTATTAATATAATGTATCTAGATTTGCTCTACCATGAATAAAGCTGCTATGATCATTCTTGAACAAACTTCTTGTATACTTATGTTTTAATTTATCCTGAGAAAATATGTAGAAGGGGTCATAAAATAGATAAGTATTTATCTTTATGAGCAATTTCCATACTGTATGAGAGTTCTGGATATTCTAGCTCCTCATCAACATTTGGTGTTGTCAGTCTGATTAATAGTAATAATTTTAGTGGTTTTGTAGTTAATACCTTGCAAGAATTTTATTTTCTTGATAACTAATGATGTTAAGTACTTTTTTGGTGCATTTATTGGCCATTTATGTCTTTTTTATTGTGAAGAGTCTGATTTGAGTAAGACTTCTGTGAACTTTTAATTGGATTATTGATCTATAGGACCTTTTAATATATTCTGGATAAAAATCCTGTGTCAGATATATGTGTTACAAATAAATATTTCCCCGTATGCTCATATTTCCATGGGACTATCAGTTTTCCTGGCTTCTTTAGATAGGTTACAGCCTGGGTCTTGGCTTGCTGTCTTTCCAAGTTTGGGGACTGGGATAGAATTGAAGCAACTCAGGACAGGGTGCTTGGTGATAAAGTCTGGACTCAACTACTCTCATTTCTCATCCTCATCAGTAGGTCCTCCCTTGAGGGACCATTCAGAAGTTCTGCTTCAGGTTCTGAGCATTTCTGAGGGCTGCTGCTATGTCTGTAATTTTCTAATATCTGGGCTGGGGAGGATGAAAAGAAGGAGTCCTTCAGGAGTTGGTTAAGCTGAGCTACATACCTTTTTATTGATTTCCTAGTTTTGCTGGCATCAAGCAGCATTAATTCTGCATTAATTTATTTAAAAAATTTTTATTGAGCACCTAGTTGGCTCACAAATTACACCAGTACAGCAGACAAACAAACGAAACACAAACTAACAAAACAACAAATTTGCAATGGCTGCTGTCCTCATGAAGCTTCCATTGTAGCAGGGGAAGACAGGCAATAAAGAGTAGACATAGTAAGTGATTAAATTATTTAATATGCTAGAAAGTGTTAAAGGCTATGGAAAAAAATTGTAGAGCTGTGGGACAACTGCAGGACCACTCATGCTCATGCATACTTCCTGTGCGGCTAGAGAAGTGAGCTAATTACACCAAGGAGGAATGTCTCACTCAGATGCAGCTTGCATTAGAATAAAACTCTCCGTCCACTTCTTGTGATGGGAATGTCTGGAGGAAACCCTGCCTACTGTCTTCCAGAGTCCCAGGCAAATCTTTTTAGAGCTAATTTTTTTTTTTTTTTTTTTTTTGATTGATGTGCAGTGAATACTGAGTCACTAACGGGGATTGGTTGCTGTATGGATACCCCAGGGATATCTACAGGTCCTTTGGTGTCCCCGAAAGAGTGAAGAAAAATAATGCTGTTGTTCACGAGGAGAAAACTGGAAAGACATTCTTCTTTGTTGGCAATAAGAGTTGAAGGAGGTGAAGACAGACCCTTGGAAATAGTAGGGCATCAGATCACTTCAGTGAAAGGAGAGCTGCCTTTTACAAATATCGTTCACTTGTGCTGGAAGTCCATCCTCCTCTGCAAATTGATGAAGCCAGGCTGAGCAGCATTTAATCCCCTACCTGTTATCATCACACTATACCTGTCCTTGGAAGGCAAGGGACTTGTAGGATTGAATTTTAAAAGGACATAAAAAGCAGAGGCTTTCAAAGGGAACGCTCTTTCCCATAGCATATTTCCCTTGATATGGCCAAGTGCGGAGCCCGAGATAAAATTTGAATCAGATTTTTAGAGTTGATGTCACTTTAGGGATGGTCTAGTCTATCCCAATCTTATAACCCCATTAAACCAGGATGCTTTATCATTTTCATGCCAATGATATGCCCACACAGAATTGTTTTAAGTAGTCATTGGATTTCTGCAAAATGGAGATAAAGATAGCACCTATCTCTAGATTTATTGTGAAGATTAAATGAATCAGTATACACAAAGCACTTAGAATAGTGTTTGGCACATGGAGAGTCCTCTGTGAATGTTGTGTTATTTGTTGTTATTATATTATTTACATATTCTGATACTTCTAATATTTTTTTCCAGGTATGGTGAAAAAATGCAGTCCATGCATGCAGGTTATAACAAAGAGTTAACATGACTTCCCTAGAATTGGCAAAAAAGTTGGTGTTTTCCAAAATAAAGTTAAAGACTGTGTTCTTGCATTTCTGGCATGTGGAATTCGGTGTTTATAATTTCTGTATCTTGCTCTTGTGTTTCTGAAGTCACTGGGAAGCCGTGAGACTCCCCATCCCAGAGCAGCAGCAGGAGCAGAGGAAGACTGGGCATGTTGGCTTCTGGCTTCCTTCTCAGCTCAAGGAAATGGATGGCTCCCCACCTCCTGCTGCTCTGGGTTTCAGTTTGCAGTCTCCCCCTTAGTTAGGGTCCTTGCATCCTCAGAAAAGCAAAAGCTGTCTGATTTATATCCTCTTCATTTGCAATGGGCTGTCTCAACATTCATCAGAGATTGTACATACATCAGGTTAATGTTTGCCTTTGCAATCTCATGACTATGATCAAACAGGACATCAACAAAAATAAGCACCCCATCCCCTACAGTGTATTTTCTTATTAATTCTGTGCTATCCTAAGAATGGCCCTTACTATCTACACTATAACGTACACCACACAGAGCACTCCATGGACTTTTAAACATTGGACTTTATGTTTTGATTCCCATGGTCCTAAACTGCTCCTGGGTTCTGTGTGTATTTTCTTTCTAAGCGAGAAAGGACTGGATGGCAATGTATGGACTTCTTCTGCTCTTTTACAGGACAGAGAATTAACTCTATAGCTAGCTTGCTTTTACGGTGCTTGGGGATTTTCTGTGCATTCTTAAGCTTCTTGATATAGTCTGTTTTTATAGCCACCATGGTCTTCCTCAGTCACAGCTGAGCGTGGGTTAAACAACATTGGCACGAAGCCCCCTAATCCACAGGGCAAATGTCAGATAATTTATCACTGAGTTTAGATTCTGCCCAGGGCATCGGGGTGACTCTCTGAGGTACTCTTTTAAGAGCTTTGGGTAGAGGCTTATATAAAGCCGTGTAAGCCAGCCTCAGTCTAATTGCCATTTGCTTGCTTTGGTTCAAGTTTTACTTAGAAAATAGCACAAATATGAAAATCACTCAGTGACTAACTTTTTAAGCACCTTTTTCCCCCCCTACATGATATACAACAGAGATAGAGATACTTTAATGACTTAGAGAGGCAGCTGATTGTTGAATACAAAATATGATCAATATCTTGATATTCTCCTCTTATCTACTTTGTTTGCCATATAACCTGTTTTACTGTCCGGGCCATGGGAGTAATTTGAGTGGACTGATCACATTTACATTGTTTAACACCAAAAGCATATCTGAAAGATATTTTAGAAAGAACTATTTAGTGACTTTGTTTCTTCTTCAGGGGAACAGTGTAAGAGCTAAGTATGCATAAAATTTGGACAAACTCTTATTTTCCAAGTCTTCTGAAGATGTGAATTTTACTTTCAAAGTTTTTTAGTGACTTCTTTAAAATTTTATTTTTCAATACAGTTGACATTCAATATTATATTAGCTTTGGGTGTACAGCATAGTGGTTAGATAGTTAGTTATATAACTTATGAAGTGATCACCCCATAGTGCCTTCTTACTAAGAGCTTCTTGGAAATTAAATAGCTGTGAATATGTGATGATTTTATTTGAATTCTTTTAAAACACATTTCTTTTTATAAAGAAAATCTTGGCTTTTGCTAAGGTGTTTTATAAAGCTAAATGAAAGAAAACAAAATCACTTGCCAAACCATTTTTGAATGAAAAGTAAAAATTGTGAAATTTCAACGTGAGAAGACTATTTACGAGAGGACTTTGACAAGTCAGTGTATTGTGAATCTGGGTCTGTGCTGTCCAGTATAGTAGCCACTAACCAATGTGGCCACTGAGCCCTTGCAATGTGGCTCATGTGTACTGATGTGTGCAACAAGTGTAAAACATACACCAAATTTTGAAGGCTTAGTATAAAAAAAAATCAGAAAATTCTTAATCATGATTGTTTACAATAATTGTATGTTGAAAGGATAATATTCTAAATATATTAGGTTAAATAAAATATGAAAATTAACTTCCCCTTTTCTTTTTAAAATGTGGCTTTGTAAAATGTGGCTACTAGAAAATTTAAAATTCTTCATGAAGCTTGTATTACATTTCTGTTGGACACAGCTGATCTCGTGATACATATGATTAAAAGATGGGTCAGTTAACCATAATGGTCTATCAATTATGGATTATTTCGAACTCGGTAGGTACAGAACACTGTACAAGACATTGTGAGTAATCAAAACAACTATACCTCACACAAGAACATGACCTCTGTCATCATCATGGCAGAATCAGTGTGGGAAGATGACACATACTTATCTCGTAATTTAACAGCAGATACCTAAAAGCAGAAGTAACTTTATTCTCAGCTGCATGAAAGGTTTCCTTTTGTAATGACTCTAAGTCTCTGACTGTCTTTATTTCCTTCTTATTGACTCTCTGCAAATTGGGATTGATCCTAATAAATTTGCAGGAAAGTGAGTGCTTGTTGCCTTGAGGACTAAATTGTTTGTTTTTTTTTAAAAGGTATTTTATGAGTGCCAGAGAATGTAGTCTGTCGTTTTTTTTTTTTTTGTTTTTTTTTAAAAATAAAAAAAAAAATAACTATATATATATATATATATATATATATATATATATATATATATATATATTTGCAATTCTTATTATTAGTTTCAGGTGTACAAAACAACATAATGATTATACATTTACATCCCTCACAAACTGATAACCCCAACACGTCTACTACCTATCTAACACCATACATAGCTATTACACTACCATTGGCTGTATTCCCTATGCTGTATTTCTCTGTCATTTTTTTAGGTAAGTGCAGGTTTCATTTTTCTGGGAGTGGGGGAAAGTTCTGCATAGATTCTAGGAGTGGTACATATTCTGCCTAGCCTTTCTCCTCATGCGATATTGTTTGTTAGTTTGCTTGCTTGGCTGATCCTTCTCTATATATTTAGTTTCTTGAGGACAAATGTTTTAGTGACCTATTACTTCGTAGCAAACCACTGCAAAACTTAGTATACAAAGTGTTACAATTACTCACATGACAGACATAAATTCCCCTGGAGGACATGGGCTAAGGGAGACAGTAGAGTTAGTCTGGACTCTGTGTTTTCCAACCTTCATTAACTTTCATTCCTCCTCCTGGATTTTTGTCAGATCAACATACACCCCTTTGTTCTTCTTTGCATTTTTTATTTGTTTGTTTGTTTGTTTTTGCAATCCCTTTAAAAACATAACCTCATTCTAAGCAGTGACATCCATGGAAACATAATTAGTATTTTGATTTCACATTTAATATTATCCCTGTACTACATACAAGCATTTTCTATGTGTCCAAAGGTTTGCTTCCCACCCTTTGCAAAACTGTTCTAGCCTGAGGGCTTCTCCCCTCTCAGCAAACTAACTTCTTTCCCTGAGAGCATGAACTTGACAAGTGAAGTAGAGAAAACATTCATGCTGGATTTGTCCCCTCCTTCCTCTTTGGGAGGTGTCTCTCCCCTTTCCTTCCAAGTCCATTTGACTTCACAGAATTATGAATCTCCACTCTCCAACCAGTGACCTTGACATTGCCTTGCTCATGTCAACTTCCAAGGTACGATGAGTTCATTTGCCTGTGTTCTGTTGATTTAGTGTTTAACCACAACTTCCCCATCTCAATGGAGTATCTCATGAATGCAAGCAGAAAAGGGGAAGTGAATTAATTTCTCAGGCAAAACCAAATTCCTCTTTCACACAGGACTCCTGCTGCCTACAGAGACAAGAGACATCAGGAAAGGAGGTATTTCCTAGGACAGGTGGAATACAGACCATGCTGTCCCAGCCAAGGTGAGGCAGGAGCTAGCTCCCTGCTCACTAGGGAGTACACTCACTGGAATTCGAGGAATAGTGGGGCTGTCACCTCAGTTCTCCTGGTGTTTCCAGCCAGGGATCTCCAAGCTCACGTGGCAGCCACAGTGATAGGAAAGGAGACCCCTGGTGAACTCAGGAAACCATGATTGTGGTTTAATACAGACTCATACAATAAGAAATCTAGGGGTTATTCAGTATAATGCTTGGCAATGACTAATTTACACTGCTGAATGTTTTACTCAAACAGCATCACTGGTGATTGTTGCAGCTCAAATTGTTTGAATAGCTGGGGCAAAAACCAAGTTAATATAAGCATCAACATGTTTAAACCCAAAGAATCATGGTGATCTCTCCGTAAAATTATAGTTATCTAGGTGCTGTAAAATATATGGACACGATCATGTTGGTTAATAGAGACTGAACTTTTGTTTGGTATAAACAAACTCAACACACATAGACCTTTCTCACTGATTCAATAAAACATATTTGTGAAGATTCTATTATCTGGGAAACATTATGCTACGTGCTGGGGTTCCAAAAATAATCAGACTCTGATTGCAATGATAAGAAATGTAGTATAGCATGAAATGATTGCAATCAAGGGTACATTACTATGATCCTTAAAATTCCATAGAAAGTTTGAGTATGATTTTTATATGCTATAGGGCAAATAGTTAGTAGGAAACTATAAATCACCACAATTTTTACATTATTTATAAGACATAGAAAAAGAAATATTCAATATAAAAGGTAGTGATTTCCAGGCAATTTCCCCAGGTGTATTAATTAGCTATTGCTGCATAACTAATTGCCACAAACTTAGTTGCTTGAAATAATATCATTTGAGGTACTCAGTAATGACTTTGGGTCTGAGGAGAGTTGTGCATGTGGGAGGAAGGAAGTGGTTCCTTTCTATCATCTGTTTAGAAAACCTACTGTCCCCCTGTGTTTCTCCTTTACTGTGACACTGCTACCACACTCACAACACTTCTGACAGCAGATGTGCGGGGTTTTCTTCCCACACCAAGCAATTCTCTGTGACACCAGCTGGGTGTTCTGCAATTGAACTCAGTTCTGACACTATCGGCCCAGAGATAGAGTCAGACCCCCGAGGTTAAGGACTCAATCCCATAAGACTGCCCCCCAACTTTAAATGCTATTCACAAGCAGTAGGTTCTCAGGTTACTTGCTACTTCTCTCTGACTTGACTACAAATTGGAGGTTCCCATGACTCCCTTTCTTGGATTCGACCATTTGCTAGAACAGCTCACAGAACTCAGGGAAGCACTTACTTAAGTTTACCAGTTTATTTTATAATAAAGGATAGGACAGGGATACAGATGAAAAGCTAGATGAAGAGATACATACGGAATGGTCTGAGCACAGGAGCTTCTGTCCCCAGGGAAATGAGGTGTGTCATCTTCCTGCTCTTCATTAACCTGGAAGCTCTTTGAAACCCATACTGTTGGGGTTTTTATGGAGGCTTCATCACATCGGCATGATTAATCATTAACTCCATTTCTAGCTCTTCTCCCCTGTCTGGAGAATGTGAGTGAGGGAAAACTACAGGTTTTCTAATCATGGCGTAGTCTTTCTGGTGACCAGTTCCCATCTAGAAGCATATCAAAAGTCACCTCCTTAGAACAAAAGACAGTGCTATCACCCAGGAAATTCCAAAGTAGGAACGTTGTGTCAGGAACCAGGGTCAAAGACCAAATAGTAGAACCAAAGATGCTCCTTCTGCTCTTACCACTTTCAAAATTGTAATGGTTTTAGGAGCTCTGTGCCAGGAACTAGGGACAGAGACCTATTAATTCACACCATCCAAGAGGCATGTTTGAAAAAACACAGGATCAGAGTCAGAGGGCCTGTATTTGATTTCTAGCTCCAACACTTATAAACTCTGCAAACATGAAGAAGTTTCTTAAACTATATAATGCTCAATTGTTAAAAAGAAGTAACAAGACTTAGACCACCAAATTATTATAAATATGCTACTATAGACATGTGTTTTGTACATTGCACTAATACAACAGTTTATATTATTATTTCCCTGACCTTAAAAACTTTCCCTGTGATCAGGTGTTATATGGTAATAAAAAGTAAACAGAGACATTCAGGGAAATGTAGCTCATTTCCTTGATTCAAGGTTAATATCTTCTTTCTCTAAAGGAAAGAATATAAACAAAGTTACTAAAAATATGGCAGCACCAGCAAACCCCCAAGTGATTGACACGCCAAGTTGCTTCATTGCAAACGCTGAGTAATTTCATAATCATGGGCTCATGGGATGTTGAATGAGAGGCAGCACTTTAGGTAAGATTTGAGGATGAAGCAGATAGAGATTTGAAATCTGACCACTCCTTGTTAGGTGTGTAGACTCAGTTCTGTCCCTTGACTAGAAAATTGGAATAATAAAAATATTATCACCCTAAAACAATTTTTAGGAGAGTTAAGCAAAATAATGTATAGTATATGGATGTACTTCAATGTTTGTTGCATTGTATTTCATGAGTGCTGCTTCTTCTTAGAGTTAAAAGAGACTTTAAAAGTACCCAATTAAACCCCCTCTTATTGGAATGAGGAAATTGAGACCTTCAAATCCTGTTGTTTTATTTCTTAGAAAGCAAAACAATTGTGACTATGAGTCAAGGGACAGAGTCTTATGTGTTTTAAATATGTGTTGAAAGAGGATTTGAACTTCCCAAACGAAATGACGAAATTATTGCTGTGTAATGTGATAAAGCAAAAAAACACCACATATTAACTGCTGAATCCCAATAACAAACCAACAAGCTGAACCATCTCCTTCCCAGATTTGGAGGCATTGTCTCGTGGTAATTGCAACATGCAGTTTGGTGGGTGCAAGTCTCTTGCCCACTTCCAGTGACGAGCACATCCTGGCGCAGAGGTTGCAAAACCCTTGGGAGTTGCCTCTCCACTGTGGGGTGCAGTGGCTACTCACAGGATGACGCCTGGCTAATATTTCCTGTCCTCAAATGCCTGGCAAGAATGTGAACCAGCAGCTCCCAGGCCTACAGCACAATAGCACCCCCAAATTACTGGAAAGGAGCCCCAGGGAGAATCTGCACTTGCCTCCCAATTATCCCTGTGCTCAAAGGAGTGTAACATTAAATATTAAATAAAAAAGCCTTGAGAGCATTATGCTGAGTGCAATAAATCAGAGAAAGGCAAACACTGTATTATCCCTTTTATATGTGGAATCTAAAAAAACCCCAAAACCAAAAAAACTAAGCTCATAGATACAAAGAACAGAGGTACGGTGTGTGAAAAATAGGTGATCTTTTTTATTTGTTTGTTTCTTTGCTTTAGTGTAAATAAAATAAAGTTTAAAAAAAGAATAAATAAAAGGCATTATTCAAATAATTGGTGACATTTGAATCACATCTGTAGAATAAATAATAGTATTGTATCAATGTTGATTTCCTAATTTAAACTTTATTCTGTGGATAGGTAAGAAAATTTCCTTGTTGTAAGAAATACACACTGAAGTATTTAGGAGTAAAAAGGGACATAAACAAACAAACAAAACGTTATGACAGGATGATAGAGACAGCATGAGACAGGAATGCAATGTGTACGCACTTCAGTGCTAGTCTCATTGAAGTACATTGCTCAATGTATGCTGATGCTTCTTAGAACTGAGAAAGATCTTTTTCAAAATCACCTACTTAAACCCTCTTTCATGAGAAATGGGAAGACTGAGTTGTTATCTCCATTAGAAAAAAAATTGGGAAATGATTCAAGGGACAGGCTGAGATCCTTCGAGGTGGGTTTCAACTTCTTAAAGAAAATGTGACTCTTGGAACTAATTATTTGTGTGTAACGAGAAAAAAAAAAAGAAAAAATTATTATTTTCAGTTAAATTCACATTATAAACTACACATTGAATGATCTTCTTTATGAATCTTGGAGCTTTTCTGAAGATACAGCCATGTGATCAAGTGTGCCTGCATCATTATTGTCACCATGAGTTCAATGTGATTCTCAGAATAATTGCTAAAATGTCATGTTTCCAAGAGAGATAAATTGTGCCCTAAAGTCACATATCTTATATAATCAAACTTTTGGTTTAGCTAATGACAATGTAATACCCACCCCATTAATATTGCTGGAAAAGCTTTATTGTATGAAGTCATTTACAAATCAGTTTCTTGATATCAACTCATCTATCACTAAGTTTTGGAGTGGGTGTTTTGTTGTTATTGTTGTTGCTGTTGCTGTTATGTAGCAATAAGTAACCAGAAGCGTCCCTTGATTAAATCTTGGGGAGACCAGGTCAGTCCTTTCCTGTCACCCTTATTGAAATAATGTTTGTCTACTGAGTTTTTGAAGAAATATAGTGTGCATGAAATACCGGGTAGTTCAGTGTGTTTCTTAGCAGAGTATACCAGTTTTTAATTTACATGCTGCCTTCTTAAAAAATGACCCATTTATTCATTCATTCAACAATCATTTATTGAACACTGACTTCATGCCAATTATTGCACTCCTGAGTAAATTAGAGTGGTAAATAAGTTAAGGAAGTTGCAGCCTGATATGAGATAAATTTGAGGTAATAGTTACAATAGAGTGTGATAAGTATTTTGGGACTACTTGGGCATGATATGCAGCACATCTATGAGAATGGAGGGGGTATCTCAGGCAAGTGGCTCCTGAGCTGAGTCCTGAAGTGCAAAGAGGTAGCTAGAAAGCAAGAGAGAGAAGGCGTAGGAGAGATTTTGTGCTTTGTTTGATTTTCTGTTTATGTTTTTAATCAACTCAGTCAAATTGAACTAAAGAGGGTTTATTGTAAGAAGATTTGCACAGAGACAAATAATAAAATTACTTTGAAGAAGGGATAGAAAAGGAAGTTAGTTTTCCCCATCTCCTCTCCCAACTTTTCCCAATTCCTCCTGTTCTATTTGTTGGGATACCACTGTGTCTTTCAGAATATTAGCCTTGGTGTTAACACTTAGGGGTTTTGAGGATTCAACAGTTATAATTCAGTCAGGTACATGATTAATTTTTAAACCTGACTTTTAGTAGTCTGAATGCCAGCTACCCCCAGAAAGCAATTCTGGAAGTAGAGTTCCCTGATATTTCCCCCTCTCTGTAATGAATATCTTTATTTGTATACTATTGGCCAATGCTACTCAAAATGTCTTTGTTGACTCATGAACAGTTTTGTCATTATTCTACAATGAGATAGGTACAAAAATGGAGACTACGTGCTTAGAAGCTTTCCTAGCAATTTGACAGGGTGATTTATGCCTATTGAATCTAATAATTTTAAAATTGGCCACTCTTAAAATCTTTGTTATTTTATTTTCCCAGTAATCCTTTTTATTGTATTTTACATAATTCATTGAAAATTTAATAAATGGGTCCTTCACTATAGATGGTTTGAGAAGCACTGCTCTAGATCACAAGGTCTAAACACCTTCCACACTCTTGTTTCTCTCTGCCTGGACAACCTCCCTCCTCCAGTCTTCCTCAATTATTGCTCTTTGATTTTCCACTTAGATGTTTCTTCCGCTTGGTGGCTTCCCATGACTCGTCACTATTGGATATTGGGATGGAAGCCCTTCTACACGATCCCACAGCTCTGTGTGCTTCCCCATTATGGCCATAGCCCTTGGTATCGTGTCGCGTCCTGCGCAACAAAGGCTGTAGGGAGGCGAGAAGAGGCGGCTTTGGGTTAAGCTATAATAAAGAGACAGAGACTCAATACAGTTAAATTACAAAGGACCAGGGAACTCGCAGTCTCAAGAGACTGGAGCCCCGAATCAGGCCGACTGTCAGTATTTATTGATTACAGACAAAGAAGTCACAAGATTTAAGGATTTAAAGATTTAAGGCATGGTCTGTGAAACTTACACCACATAGAAAAAATGATTTCAAAATCCAATTATCTGTCTCAAAACAGCCGAGGCATCCAGTCCCATGATGACTAAGGTTTGGTATGTACCTCCCTGAGGGTGGGGGGGGGGAGCCTCTCAAGGTAAAACAATGCCTTGAGCTGAGCAGAAAGAGCTTGATCTTATCGCTCTAATGATCCTCTCAATTAGGTGAGAGGGAGAGGCAAGAGTCAGCAGCAGCTTTTCTCAAGCAGGGGGAAGGAATGACAAAGCCTCTTTCATCAATCTTCATACAGCTCATGGGGGGGGGGGGGTGTCAGGTTGTTTCTCCCATGAGAAATCTTACCCGTCTTTGACTGCAAACCCTTCATCTGAAGACCAGGCGGAGAGACACAAGGTGTAACAAACTCAATCCCAGAGAGGCACAGTTCCACAAATCCTTCCTTTCCTAGGGAAAGGCATGGGGGGACAGACGTCTAGGCTGTTGTGTGACCACATCATCGTATCACATAGACTGCTGACTACTTTGTCTCCCTCTGGAGAAAATAAGCTCTGGAAGAGCGGAGCTGTGTCTGTAAAGCTCTCTGTCCCATATCCCTAAAATATTGCTTACTATACAGTAGCCCTCACTGAATATCTGTTAAATGAGTGAATTAATCAAAGAATGAAGGAGTTGAGGAGGTACAACTGCCATCCAACCTCCAGGAATCTACTTCATGCAAGCACCTGTGTCTCCACTTGGAGAGCAGTCAGGGCTTGCTTCTTAGGCAGACCAGCTTGAACTCTCTCTGCTCCTGGTCTTTGGGGCATAAAGACAGTTCTTACAGGTTTTCTGTCTCACCTCAGGGTTTAGGATGAAACTGCTCTCCAGGCTACTCTCCCCTTCCTTATCTCCATGTTGCTTCCTAGGTGTCCTGGACCAGTGTGACTTCCTAATGTAGTCTTGCATTATATCACCTTGATCCTTTTCTTTTTTCACTCACTTTCCCCCTCTACCAACACACAGATTTCATCTTAGGTCTGCTCATACTTGGATCATCGTCCTGCATTTCAAATGTAGTTCACACACTCTTGCCCACACGTGTTCTCCCTGTCACCATGTTACATTTTCCCTTCTCTTTGTCTCCCCTTCTTTTTCTCCCCCCGCCCCACCATGTGTGTGTGTGTGTTTTGCTCTTACTCTATTATTTCTGTCTCTTGCAAGCATATTTAACACATTACCCCAATTCTTCTCGATAGCAAGAAACAGACATTTATGACTCAAACACATAAGACTTGTTGTCATAATTTCATTAATGACTGCAAATGCTGTGTAATAGTGCCACTTGGATACACAGGTGAGTAAAATACAGAAAGAGAAAGATATCTCAAATAAAATGAGGGCATCAATGGCCAATTTTCTCCACTTCAACATTTTTTCTTAGAGCTCACGCTAGACAAAATCAGTCTTAAGACTCTCTATGTCAAGAGTATCACTGATAGATTACGAGCTCCTAAAGGAGTTGAGACATTTCTGCTTTCAGAACTTCTTTAGCAGAACTGGATTTTGACCTGAATTATCTGGTTAAATATTATGTGTCTGTGATGCCACATAACTCATTCTGTGAGGTATGTATTACAGATTTAAAATTACCACAAGCTTAGTGGATTAGAACAACCCACATATATTATTTCAGTTTCTGTGTGTTGAGCATCCAGCCACAGGTATCTGAATAAAATCTCAAGGCATCATCTGGAGGCTTGACTGGGGGAAAATCCACTTCCAAGCTCCCTCAGGTAATATTTACTTACTTTCTTTCCTGTCTCATTACCACACCAGTCTATGCCTGTTCGCAACCTCAACTTTCTTTATTTCCCCAAAGCTAGAACAACTTAATCCCTTCCTGCAGGTGCAGTCATACTTCTTCCAATTGATTGAACCAAAATTGACTAGAGGTAGGAATTACTAAAACATCCACTGAACCTCTTTCTGGGAATCCTCCCCAATTCACCATCAGTCTTGTTCTAATGTGGGAGGCCAAACCTGTTTAATAGTTGGTTCTTGGCTTCAGACTGGGTAACTTATAGTCTTAGTTTCTCTCAGAGTTTCATGTTCTGATACTAGGCCAGTTATGATTTGTCTTCTCATATTTATGTTATCCTAACTCCCAGCCTTGCCTCGTGATTTGGAGCTTTGTTTTTAACTAGGAATTGGCACCCTGCTTACTAGTGGTATCTAACCTCCCAAGTGCTCTCTGCCTGCCTCTCTAGCTGGATTTCCCAGCATTGCTTATCTCAGATTGTTCTCAGTATTTCTCTCACCTATTGGGATCTCCTCTGGGATCTCACCTACTGGGATCATCAAACCTCATTTGCTTGATATTTGTTTTGCCAATGAAGAGATTGGTTTAAATCTCTTCATTGGCACCTGCATCTGGAATAGTTTCTTGCTCTAAGAAGTCATGGCAAAATTGGTTCCAAGGCTTGTCAGAGCTGTGTCAGAGGTTGATTTTATGTGAGAGAATATCATGGATAAGGTCGAAAATGATCCAGGCTTTGAGAGATGATTTGTTTTCTGTAGGTAAAGGAGAAGGTAAAGATTGGTGAGCGTGGGAACAATGTGTGCACAGACATATAGTTAGAAACTTACAAAGATTGAGTAACATTTCTCATGGTTGCCTCCTCCTGTACACTCTCCTGCTGAAGCCCTTTATTTTGCCCTCTCTAGACATGGCAGGCAGAATTCACATGATATGGCAACTGAGGGAATGTGTCTTATGAGCAAAATAAGAAGTCAAAGTTGATTGTGATTTCAAGACAAAGATGAAAGAAGGTGGTGCTGTTATCTGCACCAGGGAATGCTGAAGAAACAACAGATCTGGAAAGGTCACATAAGGCTGAGGAAATAATAGAGTCAGCCTATGAGTCAGATTTCTTCTATCTTCAGGAATCTAAATGATTCAACTTAATATTGTTGAGTCTAACATCTCCAAACATGCAAAATATGTCATGAACTCAATAATTTTCCATCAGTTCTGAGGGTAAATCCTGAATCAGTGTCAAGATTCGGAGTCACGATCTATTTTTGTCTTAACTCTATCCTCAGCCATTTTTATATTAATACATGGAGGTCTGTAGAATCAGAAACATCTTGGTGGAGATAACCCAGCAGTTTCAAAGAACCACAATCTCAACAATTTTTTTGTCCTTAAAAGCAAAGACATTAACTAGAATATAATGGAGACAAAGTTAAGCTGCATTATGTTGATTTATGATCTGTTAACCTAGCCTCAAAAAGAGCGAGATCTTTGAAGTTAAGAGAGTTCTGGAGTAGAGTCAGGACATACAGTAGTGTGACGGTTCACCAGTTGCTAATCATGGGAAAGTTTATCCTTTGAGCTTAAATTCTGCAATTAAAAGATGATAATATTTATCATGGTTATTATGGAAACTAAATGAATTGCATGTATAAGCATCCTGTACAGAGTCTATAAATTGAAGTATTTTTCCCCACCCCTTACCCCTACCCTCAACCAAATAAAGGCATTCATTATTACCACTAATCTAGCCTGGAAACATAAGAAATAAAACTTTTGTGAGCACTTTCTTCACTAACATTTTCCTAAGATTGTCTGTGCTCACTTTATACTTTCTCAGAGAACTCATGGTCTGTCTTGGTGGAAATCATTGATGTTGCTGCCTCGGCGTCTGTTCTTTCTTCTCCCACTAAAGAACATGATGGGTGTGGGATTAAGCACAGCTCTGCTTTAAGGGATCTAAGCCAGTCATGGTCCTCCTGCTCTCCTTTTCACTGTGACAGACTCATTGTGGTCCATGGACAAAGAGAACTCAATCAGAGGACATTTGGTAGATAGAAATAAAATATTGATGAAATGTAATGACTGAAATTACCGAGCCATCACGAAGAAATCCACCCCAAAAGAAGTTGTCATTCTAAGTGCAGGGCCAAAAGAACAGCAGAGGAAATATTAAAATGCAACGGAAAACTGCCCTGAGACTTTTCTCGTTAGTTGGTGAACTAATGCATTCCCTTTATTAAGTCAATCTACCAAAATAGTCCTAAGGAATATTTGGTTATATTTCTGACGCCATCTCTCCATGTGTGTTGCCATTGTTGGGATTGTCCATGTCCTTCATCTCACCAAATCAATGAGATGCTTTTCCAGCTCTTTTATTAAGTGCTAGAGTTTTTCAGCACATACACTCACAACTGTGAAAAGACATATGTAAAAAGATGTTAATTATGTTATTGATTTTAAAAGCAAAATATTGAAAACAAGCCCAAATGTGCATGAATAAGTGTTTGTTAAATAAATTACGTATACTACGTTAGATGCGTATACTAGATTACTGTGTAGATATTTAATAGAATACAGCAACTTCTGTTACTGATATAGAACAGTCGCTAGGATATTCTGAGAAGTACAGAAGGGAATATAAAGTATGTACCTTTGTGGGGGGAAAAGAAGCTTCACAGGCATGCTTATAAATACATAGAATAGATGGACCGATATGAGGTCTGACAATTAAGTTCGTGAACTCATCTTAAAAAAAGTGCTACATACCTCATTGTTGAGTATCACTATGATCACCTTTGAAGTACTCCCCTTGGGAAGCTATATACCGACACCAGTGCCTAGTCCACCCTTCAAAGCAACTTTGGGACTCTTTTTCTGGAATGGCCATCAGAGCTGTCATCGAATTACCCTTAATGTCCTTAATGTCATCAAGATGTCTTCCTTTCAATATTTCCTTTACCTTCCGGTAAAGAAAGAAGTCATTGGGGGCCAGATCAGGTGAATAGGGAGGTTGTTCCAATACAGTTATTTGTTTACTGGCTAAACACTCCCTGACAGACAGTGCCGTGTGAGCTGGTGGGTTGTCTTGATGCAAGAGCCATGAATTGTTGGTGAAAAGTTCAAGTCATCTAACTTTTTCATGCAGCCTTTTCAGCACTTCCAAATGGTAAACTTGGTGAACTGTTTGTCCAGTTGATACAAATTCATAATGAATAATCCTTCTGATATCAGAAAAAGTTAGCAATATCGTTGCAACAAGTTTATGAACTTAATTTTCAGACCTCATATACATGAAATTAGTAGAAAGTAGTACATTGCTTACCTCTGGAAAAGAGAACTGGGCTGCTGAGATGAGATGGCAGGAAGAAAAAAATTTTCAGTAAATAAATAACGTTTCCTTCCTTTTAGAATTTGGGACATTTTCATGTATTTCCAGTTTAAAAAATATAATGTAAATATTTAAAATAAAGAAATATTACTATTGTTTTTGTAAGAAAAAACCCTTTGTGGTTATGATCATTACTGTCTACTAAATATTTCTGATTCTTTTCCCAGACATATGGCAGGATATCATTTACTTGTCCTTGGTGTTAGATGAGGTGATGTAAATTTTCTTTGACCAGTGAAATGTAGACAGAATGATGTTTGTGATATTCACAGAGAGCCTTAGGAGTCAGTGTGCAATTTATCAAGAACTGTTTCCCTCTGCCTCAGTAAAGGACTGAGCTCAAAGTGGTAGCAGTCACTCCACATATCCTCATCGATTCCCGTGATTCCCCCAATCTCCCACAGTTTTATTTACTGTGTTTTGGGCTCCAAACTCTTTTATCTAATGGTCTACTGATGTTTTTACTTGGTTATCTCAGAGGAATTTCTAAATTTAAAATGTAACATGATTCCTCTCACTCTTAACCGTCTCCCACAAATTCACTTCTCTTCATCTCCCCCCAACTGTGTTAAAGCCACTGCTATCCAAGAAGGTGCTCATGCCAGAAATCCAGGAGTTATCCTTAATACCTTTCTTTCCCTCAGAACTCTAGTCTATAATTAAATCTGAATGATGTTAGAACACATCTCAAGTTGAGTCATATCTCTCCATCTCCCCTGAGACTCCCTATTTTTGCCACCCTCTTGTCCTCTGTAATAGTCCTTTAAATTAACCTCTTCCAACTTTCAACATCATTGATGATTTCAACATCATTTCCAATTCTCTACAGCTAATCATTCAAAATATATAATGGCTTGTGTTGCTTCTCTGCTTAAAGACTCCTTCAACAAACCCATAATACGCTTAAAATAAAACACAGCTCTTTAACACATCTGAAAGACCCTGAATGATTTGATCCTTCCTACCTGTCTATATTTTTTTATTCCACATCCACCCTCCAACACTCTAATCAGGCATCCATTTTCTTTCAGCTCCTTGGACATGCTGAGATTTTTTTCACCTCTGAGGTTTGACATTATTTTGTATTTTCTCTTCCTAGATTGGTGTATCTCCTCCTACTTATCCACCTGGCTAATTGTGTTTAGATGCATTACTATTATTATTATTATTATTATTATTATTATTATCATCATCATCATCATCCCAGAGAGGCCATTTCTAACAACCAAATTTTAGCAGATAGTTCCCCGGCCCCACAACATTATTGTCCCTCGCCACTCACTCTGTCATTTAATTACAGCTTTATAATAAATAATTATATATTAATTTGTGATCTTTATGGTTGATTTCTTACTCCCACTAGACAAAACTTAGCGAGGTATTAAATGTGTTTTCCTATGCCTTGCATCCAAGACAGTGCCTGTCGTTTGAATGAATCAATAAAAGAATGAACCAGTTCCTATGTTGTACCTGGTATGGTATAAAGCACACCCGAGTGGTGATAAGCACTTAGTGGTGTGTTGTATATGTATATGTCATACAGTTGGTATGTGCACACAAACTCTTATCAATCAGGAACTGCCAAGTACTAAATGGTAATAAGAGAATATTTTAATGAGACAGTGTGGAGGATATGATAAATTAAGTTTCCAGGGCAGTCAGGAAGCACCACTGAAGAAATATTTGGGTTAAAAAGAAATGGCTGGATTTCAAGCCAGTTTTGTTTCCCCACCTGCAAACGATGACATGGACCAGATGATTTGCTAGGTTCCTAAGCTCCAATATTCTAGAATTCTATTTCCCAATTTTGTCCAGAACCATTCCTACAAGACAGCAATTGACTAAGCTTTTTCTTCCTTAGATGTGTAAGAACACTTACAATACTTGGGAGGTAAAAACAAAAATCCTGTGCTGGTGGAGAGAAGGGGAGAGGGTATGGGACAGCTATATGGCCCATCCACGGAGTATGTGTTCCTACTACACTTACTAGCAGAATATCTGCTAAATGCTCAGTCCAGTGCGGTCATTGTATTGAAAATAAGTTTTATTGTAGAAAGTAAGGAACAGGCCCAAAATAAAAATCTTTCTTAAACAGTAAATGAAACACCCATGGAGATACAGTCTCTGCCTATTGTACACAGGTATTTCCCACTTCTATTCAATGTAATCCAGTAGCAAGTGAAGCAGTCCCGATAAATGCTGCATGACATGTGAAGATGTCTGCAAGGATCATCTACTTTGGCCACTGTACATGCTGGAAAATTATCCATTTTGACTCACAATAAATTATGTGAATAATAATTAGATTCATTTAAAAGGAATCTGTCTTCTCCATATCTCACTTAACATAACAGTAGTTACTGTTCAATATATGTGTCACCACGCGATCATTAGGGTCGAACTCAAACTTTGATGATCCGCTGAAGAAATAGAAAAATTCTGTAAATATAGATGAGGAAGATAATGAGACATTCTTCAGATAAATCATTTTTACAACATGCAAAACTCAGAATAATAGTGAGCTAATAATGAATAATAACGAATGGCACTTACTAAGTGGTTACTCTGTGCCAGGCACTGTTCTGAGTGCTTTACATGCTTTATCTCACCTACATTTACAAAAAAAGTGTGAGGTGTTGCTGATGAGAAAACACTTGAAAATTAGGGAGATATTACAGTTTTCCCAGGGTAATGTCACTAATGAAAGATGGAGGAAGCACTCCATGTCATCTGTCTGATTCCAAAGCCAGTGCTCTAAAATATTATAAAATATTAAATTATAATTCTGAACTAATAAAATTCTATGATGTTTAAAAACCTTAATTTATTCTCCTCTTTCTTCTCAATCCACTCTTCTCCCACTAGGACCTAAATACAGCTTGGGAGGAAATTGGACCCAAGAGAATTAGGCCAATGATAAAATACAGTAGAGGTCCACTTCTGACTTCACATACATTCGGTCGTTATCTTAGTAACAAGATCATCAACCTCATGAGCATTATGATTGTCAAGCCCTCGCAGCTCCCTCCAAAATTCCTTCAGAACAAGAATACGTTTCACTTTCTTATCTCCCCACAACATTATTCTTGCTTGCCACCCTGTCATTCCTTTAATAAGAAATATATGACAAATTATAATAAATAATTGTATATTAATTTGTGATCTTTTTGATAGATTTCTTACTCCCACTAGACAAAACTAAATGAGGAATCAAATTTTGCCTATTTTGAGCATACAGGAGGGCTATTATTTATTTACATAAATTATATAATGCAGACAATTACAGACTACAACAAAAGGCCAGATAAGTCCCTTTGGGATGGGGTAAGAGAGAAGGGACAATAGGATGAGATAGAGGAAAATGACAACCAGCTATTAGTAAACCTGGCTCACACTTGGTTATATTTTTATGCCAACATAGTGACCTGAAAGTAAATGGGTTTATAGTGTGAGGAAGTATCCTCTGATTTTTTTTTTTTGGTGCAGGTATGGAATAGAGACTTGGAAATTATGCAAGAAAAAAAAAAATTTAAACCAATTTGGATAAATTAGAAAATTAAATTTTTTAGGTATTTGGAGTAGAAAGGACATAAGACCGAATGATTTGAAAGTAGCTTTGATTCTCCACATCATTTTGATAGAAAATGCCCCAAAGTGTCCTCATTGGCAATGAAATGTGTGTCATCTTACCAAATGCATGTAATACAGCATCAACCTTTGGCTCAACTCCTGGAAAGTCATCACCTATCAGTCTGGGGAAGCCTTGTTCTATGGACTGGCTATTTTCATCAAATCTATAACAAGTGAAAGAAATACAACTGAACATTGTGCAGAGGCCCTCTTCCATGCATCAGTATGATGTTCCAGTGTGGAATCCTGGATAATTCTCCATTAGAATAAAGAAGTGTTTAACATTTTTATGATTACAAAAATATGTGACTTTCCTGGACTTGAAAACTCAGCGCATAAAATAGTATTTTCTCCAGAAACAAGGACATCTCACTATTTTACAGAGATTCCATGTAGATGTCTGAGGTCAATTTTCTAAGCCTAGACACTCGTACAGCCCAAATGTTTCTCTGCCACAAATGCGTGAAGACTGTATACACATAAGAGGCAAAGTGAATTAAATCACTTGGCTAAAAATAAACTTTTGGCTCTCTCTCACATTTGCCCTGTAGACCTTGTCTTTACAGCCTGACACATATGGGCTTCATCTGAGGGCCATTGTCTGGACCTCAGTTGGCCTCTCGTGATGTCTTTTGGTGTCTGGATATATGACCCAGTAATCAAGCACTCTAAGAACCCTTTATTATATCTAGGAGGTTGAATAACTATAAGTTTTCTCCTTCATAATCAGAAAGTTTAAAATTAAAGAAAGTTAGAGGATGGGAGTGGAGGATATCCGAAAAGAAAGAAATAATATTCCTAATTTATGCTCCATACAAAATCATTCTTATTGCATCTTACCTCCAGTATTTGTCCTCTACAAAGAAGTAGGTTTTATTTTCCTCATCAGAAATAGCTGCATCAATTTTCCTTATGGTTGGAGGAAGACCCAGCGTGTGGATGTCTCTTGGATAACCTGCTTGCAGCTCAGTTCCTTTGATGGCCCAGAATTTATTTCCTATTGAAGAAAGACACCCAAGAAATGTTGAGTGAAGCCTTTTTGGTTTGAAAGATAATTTTATTACTTATTGTGAAAAAGAGGAATTCTTGGTTTTAATTCCAACTACTAACCCAATGCCCAGTTCATAGCTGGTATGTATAAATATTCCCTGAATAAGTGAATGAATAAATAAGTGAACAAAAAAAAAAGAGTAGATAAATCTGGTCCAATGGCCTTTCTGGGTCTTATATTTATTATCTATAAATTATACTGACCAGTACTAGTTACTTCTTATAATTTCTGGTGACTTCTTAATCTAAATTTCTAACCTGGAACTCTCGTAAGCTTCACAGCAATAAGTCAGTTACTTACTGGACACTTTCTTTTGTACATCTCATAGTCACCTTGTTCAATCTGTGTTGCTTTTGAATACCTTAAGAATCCACATAAATTTGAATGAATTAGCACAATGCAATCCTATCAGGCTCTCTGATTTTACTTGTTATATCACCTTTCCCATGCCAACTCCATCAGTACCAGGTTAGCTAATCTAAAATGCCAATCTATTGTGCATCTCTCTTGCTTCACCGGAATTGAATGACTTGTACCTGGCACAAAAGTTCCAGATACACTGTTACTTTTGTTTAAACAGTTTCTTCTGCCTTAAAGAGCTTTCCACTCTCTACACACACAGATCCTCTCACCACAGTAAAGTTTGTCTCCTTTGACACTCATACTAAACATCATCTTCTCTCAGATCTTTGCTGAACCCTGGGTGTGGGTCAAGTGCTCTCCCTCTAAACTCCCATGGTACCCTGGCTTCCCTTAATCCCAGCACTTATCACATGGTATGGTGATGGCTTCATCTCTGCTGCTGTCTCTAGAATATGAGCACTTCTTAGTTTTGACCTCCACTAACAAGCACAGTGCCTGGAACATTGCAAGTGATAAATAAATGTGAGATAAATTATGAATAGTAGCAATACTTTAGTGTTATATAACCCTTTACAATTTCCAGGATAATTTCTCATTATTTCACTTAATCCTCATTTCATTTGAAAATGAGTTTGTTAGAAATACATATATTTTTTAAAATCCCCATACAGTTTGACATTTAAAAATACTTCCAAATAACTTATGAATCAAGGAAAACTCTTTTTTTATTGAACAAATTAAAAATACTACACATCAAAACTTGTGGGATAAAGCAAAACCTGGGAAGAAGGAATATTTACATGCATAAATGCTTATATTAGAACAAAAGAAAGGCTACAGATTAATAAGGTAAGTATCAAACTTAAGTTATAAAAAAACTAACAGAATAAATGAAAAAAACAAAAATGAAGGAAATAATAAGAAGATGGACAGAAAAGAAATGAAAGATCAAAATACAATAGATGATTAACAAAGTCAAAAGGTAGTTCTCTGAGACCAATAAAATTGTTAACTATCCTGTTTTCCTATGAGATTGATAGAAAGACACAAAGATTCAATATCAGGAATTAAAAAAGGAACACAGCTTCAGCAATAATTAAAATGGCAACAAAATAATACTCTGAAAATATTATACCAGTTGATTTGAAAAAAGACAAAGTTGACAAATTCTCAGAAAAATATGTTAACAAAATTAACTCAAGAAATAATAGAAGCTGAAATAGCATATTACCATTTGAATAAATGGAAACAATAGTTTAAAAGTCTGACAAAGGTACCAACAAACCTGAATAGTTTCATTAGTTAATTTATTTATCCCTGCACTGACTGCATTTCTTTGTCTAGCGAGGCTTTATAATATAGGACATTTCTGCTCATCTTATTCTTCTCCAGGAATATCTTGGCTATTCATGGCCTTTGCTCTTCCATATAAATTATGGAACTGATATGTCAAGTTCCATGAAAAATATTTTGGCATTTGAATTGAAACATCTTTGCATCTATAGATAAATTAGCATTTTTACTATGTTGAATTTTTCTATCCATGAATATGAAATATCATCTATTTACTTAGGTCTCATCAAATATTTTATTTTATCTTAAATTTTTAAAACATTTTTATTAAAATATAGCTATCATACAATACTATATTAGTTTCAGGTGTACACCATAGTTGTTCAACATTTATATACCTAAAAAAGTGATCACCATGATAAGTCCAGCAACCATCTGACACTATACTATGTTATCACAATATTACTGGCTATATTTCCTATGCTGTACATTACAACCCCATGACTTATTTATTTTATACCTGAAAAGTTGAATCTCTTATTCCCCTTCACCTTTTTTCCCCTCCTTTTTAAAATTTTCAATTACAGTTGACATTCAATATTATTTTATATTAACTTTAGGTGTACAGCATAGTGGTTAAACATTTATGTAATTTAAGAAGTGGGCCCCCTAACTAGTCTAGTACCCACCAGGCACTATACATACCTTATTACTGACTATATTCCTTATGCTTTACTTTACATTCCCATGACTATTTTGTAGCTACCAACTATACTTTTTAATTCCTTAACCTTTTTCACCATGCCACCCAAACACCCTCATCTATCTATCACTTTGATTAATCTGGTTGCCATCTGACACCGTACATAGTTATTACAATGTTATTGACTATGTTCCATATGCTATTCCCTACATCCCCATGACTACTGTGTAAAAAATAATTTCTACATCATAATCCCTTCTCCCTTTTCACTCACCCCCAACCCCCCTCCCATCTGGCAACCATCAAAGTGTTCTCTGTATCTATGGGTTTGTTTCTGGTTTTGTATGCTTCTTTATTTTGTTCTTTAGATTCCACAGATAAGCAAAATCACATTGCATCTGTCTTTCTCTGACTGTCATACTTGAATCAGCACAATCTGTGGTTTTCACAGCCAGAAGTTATGGGGACTTCTCTTTGCAGCACTGAAACCCTGGACTGGGGAGCCCGGTTTGTGATTGTGGACCCTTGGTCCCCTGGGGGGGAGGTACCTCTGCAGCTGAGAGATCCCTCACTATTTTTAATGGTCACACACATGTATGGGACCAGCCTCTTCAGAGTCTCTGCCCCTCCTACAAGTCTCAAGGTGGCTTCTTCTGTATGTCCTTAGTTGTAGGGCTTTGGTTCAGCTAGGCTTCATGCAATTCTGTGATGGTACTTCTGTAGTTTAGTCATAATTTTGATGTGGTCATGTCAGGAGGCAAGCACAGCATTTACCTACTCCACCATCTTAATCAGTCATTCATTGAATATTTTAAATAAAGCTTGTAATATTTTTTGCACATACCTTGTTTAAGCATTAGCACTAGTCTTGCAGTAATACACCATTCAAAATGTAATATAATGGAGAAAATTCATTTCTTGATGACATTATTGCAATAGAATTTATTTCAACAAGTTAAAAAATTTACATAGTACTTACCTTTAAAAATAAAAACAATATCCTTGCTATGAACCTCATATACAGCATCTAAGTTTGATGGAAGAAAGGGCCAAAATGTAGAAATCAATTGTAATTCAGGTTTGGGATTCCAGAAGGATCTGCGCCAAAAATATCTGTAATACATAAAAATTAATTAGAATTGTCATATATATATATATTTTTTTTTTCTTTTTTTAAAGGAATATATTCTTCTGTTTTTTTCGATCAATGCTAATTTAAAAGTTAGTACAAGACTGGCCTTCTCCTATGATCCAGGGTTATAAACTCTATGGCAGGAAATGTGTTAACAATGTATTAATTACTTAGCATAGTGTCTAGTCTAACATTTTGTAAAACAGTGTGTATATTATGTACCCATTTTGAAAAAAGTAGCAGGAAAAATATATACCTATTCATGCGTGTATGTGAATAGAACATCTTTGTAAAAAAATGGAGGAAATTGGTATCAATGGCTGCACATGCGGCGAGAACTGGGGATTCTGTAGGTCAAGATGGGGGAGAGATTTTTCTTTTAATTCTTTATCTTTTGGTGATGACTTAACATTGTACCAAAATCATATACCACTTTACCTAAAAATAATTAATTTAAATAGTAGCATTTGTTAACAAAGGTAAAGATCCAGTCCTGCTTCTAAAGATAAATCAGTACTTTTTGAAGAAGTTGCATGATTTGTGATGTGTAAATGCAACAATTACTAATGTATTTATTCAACACATTCATTGCATGTGCCAGGCCTATTCTAGGCTCAGGGGATATAAAAAAGAAAAAAATAGATAAAACACACTGCCTTCATTGACCTTTTATTATAGTGACCAAAAATCATCTTTGTAAGTCTATAAAAATGGTCTGGATAATTTAAGAAAATTATATATATATATAAAAAATCCAGATGTCAGTGATTTTAAAGCATACTGGAAATCTTCTATTTAAAAATCTCTGTCAAGTTTTCCTTTCTAAGCATTATACATCAAAAAAAAGTGGATAGGGAAATACAATTTTCCGGTCTGACCTGTCTTTAAAGAATAGGATTTCTCCCCTCAGAGTGCTGATTGCATCGAAGGACAAAGTAGGATCACACATGTCTGGTGTCTCAGGAGGTACAGATTCTGTGGGCATCACCGGGTCAGCAGGGGAATTACGGGAGGTCCTAAAGAGAACAGATGTGAGGATGCAAACATTAGGAGAAACATGAGGCTTCTGTCAATTTATATGCGTTCCAAACATTCTCAAAGTGCTTTGAGTTGGCTTGCAAATGCTTTCTGCAGCATTTTAAAGCTGTCCTACAAAGCTCCAATGCCCAATTTTTCCAGCATCACTCACCATACAGGAACTGAATGCCATTCACATCATCTTGAGAAAGGCGGAACCGGGCCAGGTCTGTGAGTGGGTTGTAGACTGGGTACATCAAAGCTTCAGCATTGTCTGAGTGCTGGAGACCCAGGGAATGGCCAAGTTCATGGGCAGCAACGAGGAATAAATTGGTCCCTATTTAAGAAATCAGAAATAAGAGTATTTATTCCTTAAATACATGTACATTACAAATGTCAGCTGTGTATTACATTTATTTACTTCTTGGAAGGACAGGCATTTTTTTTCTTTGTTTTTTTTTGTGTTAATTGGTCAATTGACTAATTACATATTTAATAGAAACGGAGTGTATTTCAAGGCTCATTATTGACATCAATCTTGAGACAAAGTGTGCGGCCATATCCAAGTACTCCCCTCCACTGCAGAAGCCTATTAATTTTATGACCAGGTCCCCTTTCTTGTAGTATTCTGGAATGGGATGAACCTACTGGTTTAGTGCATCAATAAATATTTCTCTTCGTTTGTCAATGTAAAGATAAACATTGTTTCAATGTACTGACATTTGCCGGTTACAATCTAAATTAAATGAATCACAGTTTCTTCATCTCAATTCTGGAATCCTTAAACAATCTTACTAATGTTATTTGCCATGGGAATATCGCCTGCACAATTTTTCAGCCTCATGATGATAATTCAGCACACATTGGGTTCAAAAATATTAAGAATGATAGATGTCATTGGGTCTATAAGATTGATTTAACGCATAATACACCCAATCATGTGTACCATTGATCACAAAAGAGATTTTGGCCACACAAACACTAGCTCTATTCAGATTTTTTCTTCATATTACATTTTTTAATAAAAACAAACAAACAAACAAACAAAAAACACAGAATACTGAAATTGGAAGGCATTGGGTAATTCTGATTGGCATACCAAGTAAGTTGACTTTACTTTTAAAGTTGTTATTTGAGACTTTGTGGGACTGTCCCTTTGGAGCAAGAAGTTGTTAATTCAATCACAACAAATAATTTTACCCAGCACTAACATCATATTTGTTCTCTCTACAGGGATTCTGTTTGCATTTTGATTATAAAACCTAATTAAATTTCAGAAGTAGAAGGATTTGTTTTAGCCAATTGTTTGAGAACTTTGGAAGCCATTCTCAAACTATACAGTTATGAAATGAGAAACATTCTTCTACCTGAAAGGTTTGGACATTTTATTTTGGGGTTAGCCCTTCCCTTCAGAAAAAGTCCATTAAATTTTTTTTTAACCTAGAGAGAGTAAATTATTAATTTAACCAGATAAACCTAAACTGGAACCTCAGTTTCTGGAATTTAATTCTCATTTCTGTTTTGTAGAGTAAAGAAGTCATTGGGGTAAATTTCCCCAGTTGGATATAAGCAGTATCCAGGGCACATGTTAGTGTAAATTTAACTCTTGGATAGCTACAATTTGATATGAGAAATTGTTTTTAATGATGATTCTAAAGTCACAAAAGATCCACAGTCATCAAAGAAATACTTAATGATGCTTCCATTACTGTGCTTACCAAGACAGAGAATAAACTTTTTAGACATCTGAAAACATTTTTCCATAATAATTAAGACAAAAATACTTACATTCTGCTGGTCTGTGACCCATCGGGCAATCCAAAACAATCCATTTCTTCAATATTCTTAGTTAAGACTTTTCCAAATATTAAAAGCATCAGAATCGTTCTGAGAAATGTATAACTAACCTGATGTATCCTTTGTCCATTGTTCATCATCATCAAAGTGAGCATCTCCATTAATCCCCGGCCCAGGTGGGTAGGCATGAGCCAAAACCTTTCCAGGTCCATCAAAATAGGAAAAGTCTCCATGATCTAAGACAGAAAACGTGTTTTGTTTTGTTTTTGGTGTTTTGCTTTTTGTTTTTTTGTTTTTTTACTTGGAAAGGTAATTGTTCTTAATGATGAGGAATCTCTTTGGAATCCTTTCCAATAAAACACCACCAGCCAAAGGGAGGCATTTCATGTTTCTTGTTTGTTTGTTTGCTTGTTTGTTGTTTCTTTTTACCTCTAACTGCAAAAGTGATCATTATGTCAGCCTCTCCTTTATAAATCCTGGAGAATGTAAGTGGAGTCACCTTCTCCCAGACTTTCACAGCTTTCTCAATGGCAGAATCAACAGCATCTATTGGCAAATCCAGCGTATAATCCACAATCCTGTATGAGAGAGAACATTTGAGGAAGATGATATTTTCTTCTGAGATAGTAATTGATAAAATCTCAGTGTTCTGTGAAAACCTCTTGGGACCCGTTACCTGTAGGTAAGGTGAGTTTCCCTCCACCTTGGCGTGCCAGGAAAGGTACTGAAGTGACCGACATCCGGAACTCCGCACCTGGGCTTGCGCATCACCTCCAGAGTGTCGGAGTTCAGCTTCCCGGTGACCTTCAACCCCAGGAACTTCTGCATTTCTTGGATTTTTTTGACAACAGGACTACTGTCCTGTCTTCTAGCAAAGAGTTTCACATCTTTTGAGAGGTTGTAGTAGTTTTCTAGATAGTGCTAATAAATAAATACAGTTTTAAGGTCATTCTTATTATTTTCATCCATTACCCAAATCTCCCAGTCTATTTCATTTTCTACCCAGTTTATTGAAACAGGAGTAGTTATCACATTTAATCTGATTTTTTATTAAGACTCTCATTTAATGATTTTATCTTCATACTAAATTTTAAATTCATTGCAATTTAGTTTGTTAGCCAAGCAAAGGATTTGAAGTTAAAAATCCAGGCCCAGCCTTCTTAAAGAAAAAGAAATCCTCCTTGTCATTCTTGTGTGGAGAGTTTGGGTGAATAGGTATTCCTTTTTCCACTTTGTTAATATAGACCGGGGTTTAGTACTGAAGTGGAATAAATGTTTTTGTTTAAACATGACAAGTAACATATGGAAATTATAACCTGACATTATTTGAAGATCAAAGTGAGCAGGTTCTTCCTCCTTGATTCTTTTAACTAAAGAAATTCTAAAGCAAGGTAACGTTCATGCATTTTACATTTGTCCTTTTCATTTAGCCCCCAAATTGCTGCTACTATTTTATTGTATGACCTTGAGTAATTCTATTCCCTTCCTGTGCCTTTCTTTCCTTCTCTGTGACAATGAAGGGACTTTCCACCTCCAGCACTTGACTATTGTCTGATGCTGAATTATGGCAACACAGTAACCTCCAATCAAATCATTCTGTTTGTGTCGTAAAACTTCACAGGCACATTTGTTTCCCCACGTGGGCTGGCCAGTGACTACAGTGGCTGACATCATTAATCAAGTACCTGGACAAGATCCCTGTTTGAGTCCTCCCTCTTCTTCGCTGCTCCCTTCAGGGGATAAGCCACGAAGACTGGCAGATATAACAGCACAAGGATGGTAAGATGCTTCATTCTCATGGTTTTTACCTCAGGAAAACACCTTCTTTGCCTATTGGTTTTTGTGTCTACTCTCTAATGGCTGCCCTTTTATAGGATGACAATGCTTATCTTTGAACAGCATGACTCATGCATGTGTTTTCTTAATCTGAATGACATCAGGAATGCTCATAAAAATTCAATGTAAAGATGTTATAGACTACATCAGCAATTTCCCCCAACCTTCTAAACTTGAATGATAAAAGAATGATTAATCTCTAGGAAATGATATTCTGTGTTGGTAAAGAGGAGAAAGAATTGACCACATAATTGATGTTTGTGAGTTTACTGAGAGGTAGCTGATAAGCCTGGCAAAATGTTACATGTTTAGACATTTAAAAACCAGTGCAATTTTCTTTTTAAAATACTATATTTAAACTCAAATATAAGTGGGTTAGGAATAAGTAGAATAGAAAGAAATTTTAAATACAATTGTGGTCTAAATGTGGGAATTTCTGTCTAGGAAGATATTAGAAGAGATATTTTATTTCGTGAGTCCTTGTTTAAATCAGCTGTTACTGATTATGAGATGGCTTTACTGGCCCTGGAGGAGGAGAACTGTGAGAAGAAAAGCTGGTGATGGACTTTTCTTAAGTCTGAGGAGGAGGGAAGGAGTATACTGATTCTTCTGTGGTGTTTTTTCATTCTGAATGGATACTATAGATTTCAGAATGGATATATTTATAGTAACCATTTCACAACATCTTGTTAAACGGAAGTAAATCAAATTGCATGTTAGACTGAAATGTTCCTCCTACCTTCCTCTTCTTTCCTTTTAAAAAATCTCTCCATCTTCTTTTCCTCCTCCCTAAGTACAAATAGGAGATGGATTGAGATTTGTATTGGGGAATAATTTCAAATACTCCATATCTAACCACTTATCATATCTAGCCAATGAGTAGCATTTCTTTCACTCTCTCTTTTTCTTTTCTCAGCCAACGATAGTGCTTTTTACATAGCAAGTCTGAAACAACTGTTTTAGCAAACTATTCTATTACTATAGAGGACCCTAAAACTCTTATAGTATAGAATTATATTTTTCTTTCACTAAAGATAAATTAAGTCCACCATCCTTGAATTATGTAATTTCAAAGTGATGAGAGACTAAATTATTGAGTGTGCTGGGATGACTTCTGAGCACCACCCAGCACCTCTCCCTTACTTGGATGGGATTTCTAGGAACAGGATGGGATTTCTAGGAACTGGAGGCTCTGGGATCTCCAAGCTCTGTCCTGAGCCAGACAAGTCAACTGTGGCTTACTGCAGCCAAGGGGTTTGCTCTACAGCAGGATGGAGTGAAATGGGCATTAACTTGAAAATCAGAGGGAAGGAGTGGGTGGTGGTGCTGACAACAAGACCTGGAGAAAATCAGCTGGACTTTGAGCAAGTATATAATTTCTGTGGGCCATTGTTTTTTTTATCTATAAAAATGGGGTGGATGCAACCTCATTCACAGGGTTATCACGTATGCCTTCGGCTGGAAACAAGTCTTATTCACTCTAGAATCTTTACGAGACAAAGCTTTTTGCCGAAAAAAATCTGTGGCAATGCTCTCAGACACTTATTTTGCAAGTTCTGAGATGACCCATCTTCCTTTGGGTCATAATTTTATTGGTGTTGGCACATACTGTTGATGCTTTTATGTGGTAATGATACAATGAAAGTTAAAGTTGTATTAAGAGCTTGTGATTATAATTGGTTAATTAAGCACATGTATCATGGGAATGGTGTTGGTGGGTAGGCTTAGCCTACATTAAAACATCACACCTGGAAGAAATTAATGATTTGGGGTAGAAAGAGTCCTATGATTGTCTTTAAATAATTCATTACTTATTAAATTTAACTCGAGTATGTATATGGTCAGGCAAGTATAGAATTGTTCCTTAAAGAAAGGTGAACACACCTTTGTAGGTATACAGCTGTTACTGTATGCTAGGCCCTAAATGTGTGTTGTTTCTAATGTTTAGAACAACACAACAGGGTAGAGATTAGGATCAGAAAAAATAGGTAATAAACTCAAGGTCAGCCAGCTAACAAGTGGTAAGAGATTACTCAGAATCCTAATCATTACAACTTATGTTTATCTAAAACCTCTTTCCCTGAACCTTGGCTCTCCAACTTTTATCTCTCATGTTTTGACACTCAGCTTGTTTGTTTTTCTTATTCTTGAAACCTACCCGTGAACTTGCCTTTAACTTACCTCCTTAGTTTATGTTCTTTACTCCCAACTATCTAATCAGTCTTTTCTTCTGATCTATGCCTACCTGTTTTGTCACCTGCAGCTTTTGGACTGGGCCACACAGATGCTGTCCACATAGGACAGATGTCTATAATCCGTTACATCCTGTAACTAAGACTGAGAAATGTATCTTGGGATAATGAGTTTGCTAGCAATTTTCGACATCCAACAACCTCTGATTCTAAGATTGTGGACATACACACATGATCCTGGGTCAGCTGTGGCATGACACTAATTACAATATTTTGCAACTTCTTCTTTCTTAAGAAACTCTTGATTTTTATTACAGATTTAGTTATTGTGCTAAGTCACAGACTGAGAACTAGTGGGAAGTCCACATCCTTTCCCACGATTTTAATACTAATTTGACTGCTTCAGAATGAGTTAGTTTATTGCTGAATTTTTACCCCCTCATACTAGGTTAGCTAAATATTTTAGGTCACTAGTATTTGCCATGAGAAAGACTATCAGCTGAAGGAGACAAAGTATAAAATTAAGGGTTAGACATGTCTCAGAATTGTGGCTTCAGTGCTTGTTATAAATATCAGAAAGTATGACTATATAATATAAAATAGCCATTATTAATAATAATAGTTGGATACACATTACAATATTATTAACATTACAAAATAATGTTACTACCTTTTGAATTTGGAATAGGGTTCTTTGTTGGGTTGGTTCATTGGTATGGTGGGCTTTTTTATTGGGGGAAATATTGTTAGGGAGGAGAGCAACACTAATGAAGCATTCTGGCCTTAGCAGGATGTGGGAAGGAAAAGGCAGTTGCTGTTTATTCAATATTTTATATGTAGCAGGCTCTGTGCAAGTTGATTTAGCCTTGTCCATGCTTATGACAATCTTAGGAATTAGTATTATTTTCCTTTTATCACACATAGGAAACTGAAATTCAGAAAGGCGAAATCATTTACTTAAGATCACAGAGAGTGGAACCACAAAAAACCCCGAATAGCCAAAGCAATCTTAAGAAAAAAGAACAATACTGGAGGTATCACACTCCCTGACTTTAGCTTGTACTACAAGGCTACAATAATCAAAACAGCATGGTATTGGCAGAAAAACAGATACATAGACCAATGGAATAGAACTGAGAACTCAGAAGTAAAACCACATAAATATGGACAGATAATTTTTGACAAAGAAGCAAAAAACATACAATGGAGAAAAGACAGCCTCTTCAATAAATGGTTCTGGGAGAATTGGCTAGCCACTTGCAAAAGAATCAAACTAGATTGCTATCTGTCACCATGTACCAAAATTAATTCAAAATGGATCAAAGACTTAAGCATAAGACCTGAAACAATAAACTGCATAGAAGAAAACAAAGGTACTAAACTTATGGACCTTGAGTTCAAAGAGCATTTTATGAATTTGACTCCACAGGCAATGGAAGTAAAAGCTAAAATAAACGAATGGGACTATATGAAACTTAAAAGCTTCTACCCAGCAAAAGAAACCATCAACAAAATAAAGAGGCAACCAACTGAATGGGAGAAAATTTTTGCAAATAGTGCCTCCAATAAGGGGCTAATATCCAAAATATACAAGGAACTCATGAAACTCAACAACAAAAAAACAAACAACCCAATTGAAAAATGGGCAGAGGACCTGAAGAGACATTTCTCCAAAGAGGACATACAAATGGCAAATAGACATATGAAAAAATGCTCAACATCAATAATCATCAGAGAAATGCAAATCAAAACCACAATGAGATATCACCTCACCCCAGTCAGAATTGCTACCATCAACAAGACAAATAGTAACAAGTGTTGGAGAGGCTGTGGAGAAAAAGGAAGCCTCATACACTAGTGGTGGGAATGCAGACTGGTGCAGTTGTTATGGAAGGCAGTGTGGAGGTTCCTGAAAAAATTATGAATAGAATTACCACATACCCAGCAATCCCTTTCCTGGGTATCTACCCAAAAAATCTGAAAACATTTATACATAAAGACACATGTGCTCTAATGTTCATTGCAGCTTTGTTTACAGTGGCCAAGACATGGAAACAACCAAAATGTCCTTCGATAGATGAATGGATAAAGAAGTTGTGGTGTATATACACAATGGAATACTATTCAGTGGTAAGAAAAGATGATATACGAACATTTGTGACAACATGGATGGATCTTGAGAGTATAATGCTAAGCGAAATAAGTCAGACAGAAAAAGTAGAGAACCATATGATTTCACTGATATGTGGTATATGAACCAAAAACAACAAAAGAACAAGACAAACAAATGAGAAACAAAAACTCATAGACACAGACAATAGTGTAGTGGTTACCAGAGGGTAAGGGGGTGGGGGGTGGGAGATGAGGGTAAGGGGGATCAAATATATGGTGATGGAAGGAGAACTGACTCTGGGTGGTGAACACACAATGTGATATATAGATGATGTATTACAGAATTGTACACTTGAAACCTATGTAACTTTACTAACCATTGTCACCCCAATATATTTTAATTTTAAAAAAAGAAAGAAACAAAAACTCATAGACACACAACAGTTTAGTGGTTGCCAGAGGGTAAGGGGAGGAGAGGTGGTAGAAGAGGGTAAAGAGGGTCAAATTTATGGTGATGGAAGAAGAACTGAGTCTGGGTGGTGAACACATAATGCGATATGTACATGATGTATTATAGAATTGTACATTTGAAACCTATGTAGCTGTGTTGACCATTGTCACCCCAATAAATTAAAAAAAAAAAGACACATGGGACAAGTCTAGAAAAAAAAAAAAAAAAACTATTGCTTCCCCTAATAATAGAGTTTGGGACTAAATTCTCCAAAAAAACTCTAACAAGAAAAGCTAGAGTTTTGGTTAAAACCCAGACAAAATGTACACAAGCAAATATGCTACTTTCCAGTGCATCTGGGCTCATAGAAAATAAGGGAAATTTTCCAACACTCCTCCCAAATCACTCCACAGCAAATTTCTGAGGCTGCATTGATTTGTTCAAGGAAAGAAATCATGTCTGACAGTAGCTGCAATGGGAGCTACCTGTTAGGCAGATTTACAGAAGTTCACCACAATCCACCATTGGTTTCTGCAAGGGCTGGAAGGATAAATTGAATGAGGTTATAATTGGGACAACCCTTCCTGTTGTTTTTAAGTCTTTGATGGTATTGCCCGTCTGTGAAATCCTTCCAGAATGTGGTATTATATTTTCTTGCTTCTCTGTTACTATTTTGGCCAGAGTTTAAGAAGGAATCATTTCAAGGGCTTCCAGTTTGCCCGCCCTACCATATGGTTCTTAATCTACAAATCAGGAAACCAAGAAAAGAGGTTGACCAAGAAAATAGCCACAGAATGGGACTGTGGACCCATTGGACCCACTGTGAGGTGACTTTGAGTCAGAATTTTATTCATTGTTTATCTTCATAAGCTTTCTTTCTAAACTAGAAGACCAAGATACCATTTTGAGACCCGATATCAGTGTCAGTTCAGATCTAGTATCAAACTGTCCTTGAAAAAATTGGATATACTTTTATCCCCAGAGCACAGTTACCTTGGTAAATGGCTATAGGTCCCTTTGTGGGAATAATTTACTGCACACACACACACACACCACATGTGCACGCACACCAAACTAAGTCCTTGTTATGGGCTGAATTATGTCTCCAAAATTTGTACATTGAAGTCCTAACTCCCAGTACTTCAGACTGGGACTGCATTTGAAGATAGGGTCTTTAAAGAGGCAATTAAGTTAAAATGAGGTCGTTAGGGTCACCTTAATGCAATGTAACTGGAATCCTTATAAGAAGAGGAGATTAGAACAGCAACACACACAGAGGGAAGACCATGTGAAGACACAAGGAGAAGACGGCCATCTACAAGCCAAGGAGAGAAAGTTAAGATAAAACCAATCCTGTTGATACTTTGATCTTGGACATCCAATCTCCAGAACTATGGGAAAATAAATTTTGGTTGTTTATGCCACCCAGTCTGTGTTATTCGTTATGGAAACCCTAGCCAACTAATACAGTCCCCTTGAAGAAGGATCTTTCTTATATGTGTGCATGTGTACACCCATCCTTCTTCAAGGGGACCTAGTCTCCTCTTCAAGCAATGGGTTTTGAGTCTATGAATCATTTTAGATTTGACAATCGAATGAGAAATAAGGATTTTTCTATTGCAGTACCTGTTATCATCTTACTGCTTGTCAATTCTCAATTTCTTAAAATATAAGTTTAGCAATATCTTTGTTGGCCATTCATCTACTCACCACTAGAAACACGTGATCTATGGACCATACAGATCAAGGTTCTCAGGTAGTCCTTCAAGCCTCTCTATCCATTAGAGCTGCTTTCCTTCACCTGGCCTCTCCTGATTAAGTGCCATCACCTGCCCTCCACCATTCTGAAGTCCCATCATCCATAATGACACTAGAGAGCCCAATTTCAAGCAACACCTCATACTGTCACCCCCAGTCCACAGAGAATAACCCCCACTGTGTATCTCTGAGACACCAGCATGTCCCTCACTAGTGTGTTTCTTATAGGCTCAGGGAAGGGAGTGACCTCTGGGCCTCCCCAGGGAACAGAGTCTAGTGATGGGTTCTCTAATCTCAAGTAATAAATCCATTCTAAGGTTTTCATCTTCTTGGGGCCTCTTACTCCTTCCTCACTACCATGCCACAGAAGTTCTGGCATCTCTACCTCATATACTATAAGACATCATTGTGCCAAAGATTTGAGAATCCATATTAGCAGAATATCAGACAAATTCCCGGTTTGTCAGCCTGTTGACCCTCACGTCATAAATGAGTGCAACATGTGAAATTCTCCCCTGTCCAGCCTTGTATTCCTCCACTTGTCTAATACCTTTAAGATACATTGCTAAGCATGGTCCTCTGGTTTTTGATGATACTTAAGGGCCAGATCCTAATTCCTTTGGTTTGTAAGTGATTTCCTGCAATAGCTAAGATCTGAACTGTGCTGAGTCCTGACTTTAGCTATTTGCCTGAAAACAATAAAAAGTTGAGGGAAGCAATTTGGGAGGAGGACAAGTATGATCTTGTGAGGTATTGACTCAGATAAAGTCTTTGTTATTCTCTGTGCTAGGGTAGGTTGCATTCCTCCGGCAAGAGGGAGGTAGTACTTCTGCCCATACGGAACTTTCAGGGAAATTTAGATGTTCCACATTTTAGGGTTTATCCACCCATTATTCCAGCTAGAAAGTGTCCAACTTTGCAATTAGAACTGGGAGTGATTTTCAGCAATCTACAACAAGCACAGGATTTCCTTAAATGTCGCCATGCATGTCTGTTGGCGTTCACAATGTGTCTTGAATCGATATATTGCTGCCCTGAGCCTATTACTTTCTTCTATCAAATTCCCAGTGCAGTTAACCAGCTAACACCACAATTCTTATAATTACCATTCCTCTCATACTATTGAAGTGTCGCAGCCACCTGATTACCCAGCACCTCACCATTCACCTTTATCTCTTCACAAAGGTGAGATTCTTAGTAACTGTGATGTTACTACAGACAAAGAATTACCACTGCCCCACTTCCAGAAGAAATGATCTTAATCTGGTATTCCTAAAAAGGAAAGCCTGAGACAAAAGTTTAAGTACCTATTGAGGCATGTGATCCAGAGGGTTGGATTGAGGGCCAGGGAAACCAAGTAAGTAAAGTGGAAGAGACAATATAAAGATTAATTGTCAAGTGAACAGAGATATGAGAAAGATGCTCAGTATGAGACTGGGGACCCACTTGAAATCGTCTTAGAGACATCCTTCTGAATAAAGAAAGGGAGGTGCATTTACTAATCCATTCCTCTCACATTGGTAAAATATTTGCTCCACAAATTATTACTTTTCTCACTTCTAGGTTGCATGTGCATGAGTTCTGAGTGAGTCCCACAGCAGAGCTTGATGCAACATCAACAGAAAAGGCAGAAAAGCCCTAGAGCAGGGAAGCGAGAAGGCTGCTGCACAGGCCCACGGACAACAAGTGTTAGTTTAGAAGTTCATTTACAACCTGCATAGAACTAGTCACCACTGGGTGGCTGGAATAAAAGACAGATGAGGCTTAAGAAGAATCTGAAGAGGTGTCTGATAATCACTATGACTAAGCAATTGTACTCTTAGGTCAACAATCAACAGAAATGTCTACATATGTGTGGCATTATTTATAAAAGCCCCCAAATGATAACAACCTAAAGCCCATTACCAGTGGATGAAGTGCAGAAACATAACGCTGTGCTGAACACAATAAGGCATATCCAAGAGAACAGGTATTTGATTCAATGTAGTTCAAAAATAGGCATATTTAATCTAAGATGTTAGAGCTCAGATTGTTGTTACCTTTGGGAAATAGAGCATGTATAGTGGATGCTGTTAATGCTGCTCCCAGATCCTCATTAGCACAAGCTAATTAGCATTAGCACCTCCCGGCTACTGTGAGGGTTGGCTGCTTACAACTCCCAGTGTTCCCTGTTCCTTTGTCAGACGGGAGCCATCTTGTTTCAGAGCTATGCCCCTCCTTTTGAAACCAGACCTTAACTAATGACTAACTGACACAGAGCTACAAAAGGTTAGGTAGACCCTTTGCCTCAGGGTGAAACTAAGTGTGACTCAGTTTTTGCTCCAGAGCTCCCTGCTCATGAGATCAGAGCAATCTCTTTCTTAGACCACATTTTTTAGCGTTCTTTAGCTTTTTCCCTGTTCTAAAATGTTTCCCCTACTCTCTCCCCCTGGGAGCAACTCCTCTTCCAATGACCACACCACAGAATTCCTGTTTCAGGCTCTGATTCTAGTGAACTAAGCTAATAGATAGCTGAGCATGGATGGCACGACTTGAGGGCGCCTACTTTGGGACTGGTGACGCTCTGTTTCTTGAGCTGGCTGAGAGTTACACGGGGTTTGTAACTTTGTGATATGAACATTTATGATATGTGCATTTTTCTGCATTCATGTTATACTTCATCATAAAGATGTTTATGAGAGAGAGAGAGAGAGACAGAGACAGAGACAGAGACAGAGAGACAGAGAGAGAAAGAGAGAGACAGAGAGAATGGCCAAAAGAGAGGTTACAAACTACTCTCCAAATTCTTAAATTGAAAAATGCCTCCCTCAGAATAATGAGCACCTCAAAATATTCTCAAGAGTCTCTATGTACTTGGAAAGTTTGTAAACACCATGAACACCCTCTGAGCAACTCATAAAATTCATGGGGCTTGAAAGTTACCTGCAAGACTACTACCTATGTTAATATCCTCCCAAATTAGGTACGATGGAATAGTGTTGTTTTCAGAAAAACTAGATTATGCAGCTTTAACAAAATCTAATATCTTAGTGGCATAGCCACATTTTTTATTTTAAAAAAAATCTACCGAAGTTTGGGGTAACTGTTTGGAATGGTGGCCTAACAATTCAATCTTATTCCATCTTGTGGAAACTCTCTCAGGAAGTGCTTCTGCAATCATCACAGCAGAGAAAGGGAGATCACTTGGAGAAATTTGTACCGGCAATCAAATGTTTCCATCCAGAGGTGATATTGGTCACTCCTGGGCACAATCCACTGGCCAGGATTAGTCAGATGCCCCTGCTCACCCATCCCCCACCACAACTATAAGGTGTTGGGCTGTGGGAAAACAGCCTTCCTGTGTGTCCAGAAGAAGAGAGAAGACTGTTCTTAGAAAACTCTACCATGCTGTCACTGCTTTTACCTAAAAACAATTTTGGAATCCTTATATGGAACATCGGAAATAGACTTCTCCCACTTATATATGATGTAAATTCCATGAGAATGGAGAATATTTGAACTTTTTAATTTCCCACATGAATAATTTGTATTTCTTTATTTCCCACATGAATATTTTGCATAGTTGTCTACTTCCCAATTACAAATTGGAAAATTAATCTCTGTAAGTGTGGCTTTATAATCAAGAAACAAAACCTCATAACGTAAATGTATTAGTTTATAAAATAGTAGAGACATGAATGGCTTTATTGTAAACATAAACATTTTATTTTCTGTAACAAAAGTTGTCCCTTGCATACCGGGATAATACTAGTTAGTGGCTGCTCATAGGTTCTTGAACTGTTTTTCCGTTGGTGAAGAATCCTATCTCCTGTCTCTTTCTCTCCTGAGAGACATTTATCATGGCTGCTCTCCAGCATCAATCTCAGAGTCTTATACTTTGGAAAGAGCTTCTCTTTTTGCAAAACTGCCTCATATGAATCAATAAGCCATGAACTTGACCATCCTTAGTTCTTATTTGTGGAACTAAATTATAACAGTACAAAAAAACATTGCATTCTAAATCATAAAAACAATATGCAGAATGAGGTATAAAATGAGATTATACTTAACAGCCCTGTATTTTATTTGCTCTTCAGGAAAATACCTTCCTTGGGCTCTCAAAATATATTTTTCTATTCAATTTTGAAACGGCAGTCAATTTCATCTGCAGTTGAACCAGCTATTAGCTTTCTGGAGAGTCAAAATTCTCTTCGTTTTAGGATCAAATTTGTATTGCCTTGTTTTATGGAAGAAATGGAAAAATCCTAGAAATAAAACAAAAGAGATTTACTACATTATACAAATGATTTCTAGGTTTAACTTGAACTCTTGGAAAACCCAAGTCATTTGGGTGAACAAATATTGTTGGCATTTTCTGTTAAAATAATAATATGAATGCTATTCTATGGCAATGAAATAAAACACACACACGCACACACACACACACACACACACACACACACACACACTCACTTACCATCTTTCTGGAAAACAGCATCAACTTTGTTGCCAATTCCAGGAAAGCCATCTGCTATCAGTTTGGGATAACCTGCATCCATGGATCGTTTGTATTCATCATACCTGGTCAAAAAATAATCAAAAGTGTCTGATCCATTTGTTAAATGTGTAGCCTTATCAAAATCATTACAGAGAATTCCCAGCAAGAATATAATATGAACTTTTAATTCCATAAATCATGTGTAAAATGGGGAGTGGGATGAGGTGAGGTAGGATGTTGGGTAGATTAGATTTATATAGTCCCTCTGAACTCCAACATCTAATTCTAATTCTCCAGTGCCACACAATGTCCTATTAAGGTAAAATGTGACTAAACATAAGTTTCTTTTGGCTGAAGTAGCTCTATGAAGATGAATATCCTCCTTTCTATGTCTTCTTTTCCAAAGTCAGCCCCCATTTGCTCCCTGGATTTCTGGGACAGGTATTGCACAATAACTATTGGTAAAGAGACTTGGATGCTGGATGCCATTCATAGAAAAGGCAGCTAGCCGAGGCAATATGAGACTCACTTGAAAATGGTTCAATCTAGAACTTCCTCTCTATCTAGAGAGAACTGGTGCCCTAACATTTTCTGCAATGAGTCTTTACCTCCAGTATTTGTTACCAACAAAGAAGTATGTTTTTCCAGTATCTTCCTCAAAAACAGCAGCATCGATATTTTTCACACTTCTAGGGAAGCCAAAGGATCTGTAGATGTCCCTGGGGTATCCAGGCAGCACATCGTACCCCCGAACAGCCCAGTACTTATGACCTGCAATCAAGAAAAAGAGGTGAAAATCTTTGCCCAGGGCACCAGCAAACAGATTTCCAGGGAAATTCTTAGTCTTACATGCTAGAGCAGTGTCTTGGCTACACATTAGAATTATCTCAAGAGATTTTTAAAAATACTGATACTAGTATCCTATCCCAGACCAATTAAATCAGTATTTTTTTAAGGTTTCCTAGATGATTCTAATCTGCAGCAGAATCAGATTAGAGAATGACTGGTTTATGAGGTTGGGGGCTTCTTTCCAAATGTCCAAATGACTCAAAAGTTCATGATGCCACCTAGTGATAGTCAATTCATGGTAATTCAGGACTTCTCATAGTGTAATGTACGTACAAATTACTTGGGAACTTTGTTAAAATTCGAAGTCTGGACTGGGACCTGACAACAGGGATGGACCTTAAGGGCATTATGCTAACTGTAATTCTGTACATCTAGCAAACTCCCCAGATGATGTCAACATGACTGGCCCATGCTAACCAGTGTGGGACGGGGGCTCCCCCTTTCTGAGGAGAGTCATTTATATTAAAATAGCTCTAGGAAGTCACACAATTCAAAGTTTCTGTTCCAGCCCTCTACAGTACTGGTCCAAGTCTCTCCGTTTTTTTTCTCAGCACCCCCAACGATGTGGAGAGGGCTTAAAACACATAAATAGTTTTTACAGAAAACGCTTTCATAAGTCCAGATTCATAAACAAACCAGAAAATTTATATCTCCAGTTATACGCTTTTAATTTTAAATAACTCAGAAATACATTATGCAATTCTTAATTAAGGTGATGGACTCACATTGATTTGGTGATACTTAGATTTTTTTCAATTCCATGGAGAGAGCTAGTATTCTCTTATATCTCAGCCAATGAAAAAATAATTCATAGAAACTGAAAAATAAGTGGAAGCAATACCTTTGAATAACCGGACTTCATCTCTATCAGCAAACTCATAAGCAGCTTCAAGTCCATTTGCCACAATTGGCCAGAAAACAGCAATCAAATCGAGCTCAGTTTCAGGGTAAAAAGAATTTACACGCATGTAGAACCTGGTTTGGAAAACAAGAAAAAAAGGTTTTGATCTAATCTATAGCAAGCTCTGGCTGACATCCATCTCCTTCTTGTTGCTGACACTAGTGGTGTGCTGGTAAATATTTAACATCTGGCTCTCCAAGGTGGGGGTGGGGAGGAGTGCCTGGCTTGTAGCATTTGTTTATTTCCATGGTGAAAATACTCCCACCAGAGCAGATTTTAAGAGATCTGCAGTGGTGACCATTGTGTAGGATTTCTACCATACAAATAGCATTAGGCATAAACAACCTCAAGAACATAAATAAATAGTCAAATGTAAAATAATTACATTTGATTATTTTTATTATCTTTGGTTTAAATGCAATTTTTAAGTTGATATAATTTAACTCTTAATAATGGTAGTGTTTAACAACCAGCTGGCAAAATTCTCAAAATTTAAAAATTGGCTTTGGTGAGCCATTGGGATCCCCCCTGCAGCATAGCACTGGCTGGAACACAATGCAAATTTCCTACCTACATTAGTGTACACATCCATCACATAGGCCCTTTAACTACATCATGCTTTACCTCACAAAAACCCTACAAGGGAATATTACTCTCATTTTACAGATGAGAAATTAAGGTCAAGGAGGCAAAGGGAGGTGTCTAAGGCCATGTAGCTGATAAGAGGCAAAGGTGAACTGTAAACTCAGATCTGGCAGCTAGCCCTTTTGTCTTGCTTTGGTTGGTGGTTAACAAAGTTGATTCTATAGCCCATACGGACTGGGGAAATGGCAAAGCATAGACTGTCGTGTGGGCTGACAGAAGGGTTTCTAGATTCCAGGCCAAGGGGAAGACTATGACCTTGGCAGTCAGAAATCTGTCTTCTAGATCTAGTCATGCCTCTGCTTGATTGTGAGATCTTGGACAAGTCAGTTATTATTACTGTTTCTAGCATTCCATGTCTTAGTGACTTGGTGACATTTAAACGATCTCAGTGTCCTTTCAGTTCCTGCAAATTCTAGACTTTGTGCTGTTCTTCAGAGTAGTCCCTCAAATACTTGCTTGGATAGGTGTGCAGTGCTCTACTGAAAGCTTTTCGTAAACACAATGTATTTCCTTAGCACTCCCCAGCATTGAGCCACACCCCAGGTGCTTTACAGCCAGGCTTATCTTATCCACTCAAAAACAATTAAGAAGAGGACGGAAAGCATTAGCAGCCAATACCCTGCATTTTGGCCTAGATATGGCCACAAAGTATTCAAACAGCATTAACACCACACTAAAAAGAGTAGCAGAGGAGAAGTGAACCTTTCTGAGCACCCCTACTTTCTATGTGCTGTGGACTGCATCATTCAGAAAAAGACTGTATTATTATTGTGCTTGGTCTGTTAGCAATCTGTATGGTACACAAGACCAGCCTTTTCCTCGAGTGTGAGGGGACCCACCCCAGCCTTTCTGAGGCCACGTGCTGCAGAGGGAGACTTAGGGTCCTCCTCTGAGGTGGAAAGCGCATTGTGATTGCTCACATCCACCCAAGAGAGGGGCCTCATGAATTCATGGGGATCCTCCCACAATGGCTCCCACCCTTCTCTAGGCCTCTGGGGGCAACAGCGTCCTATCATGATCACACGCTTTGGGAGGATTGTCTTTTCTAGGACAGAAGGGGTGATACTTAAAAGGTATCAGCTTGATGATGCTATGAAAAGGACTGATTTCTCTTAATAAAGTACTAACATACTGATCAACATAAAGAATGCCATAAAGGAAAAGAGCCCTGAAGGAGGGGTCAGAAGACCAATTACTGCCCTGTCACCAAAGAACTCTGTGCCCTGAAAAGGTCTCTTTTCTTCTCTGCCTTACTTTACCTATCTGCAAAATGGGATTATATTTACTGGTTTTCTGTTTCAATGGTATTTTTTCTGAAAATCAAATGGCACAATAGATGTGGGAAAACAAAGTTGTTATAAATTTATTATGTTTTGAAAAATGCAAGCAAGTGCTACCACATAATTATGTATGTATAAAAAAATAAGATAAATAACATGTGATGCACACTAGGGGCCCATAGGGAACCATAGTAGTGAGTGTTGTTATTATTACAAACACAAAACTAGAAGGAGAATTGATGTCTTACCTGTCTTTGAAGAACATCACTTCTCCCCGAAGCGTAGTTATAGCATCAAAGGTTAGCTTACTGTCACATACTCGTGGGGTTTGTGGGCCTATTGGCTGGATGGGATTTTTGGAAGGTCCTAAAGAGAAAACACATCTTGAGTTAGTGCTGCTTGGTATTGGAAACCTACATAAACAATGAAAGACAGCTTCTTAAAAGACATAGCGAATGGCTGTTGTAACAGCCCCTTGTCTATGATGTTTTTCTTTATACTCACCATATATGGCCTGGATACCATCGATGTCATCCTGAAAGAGCTGAACATCACCACTGAAGATGTAGGTAGGGTACATCAAAGACCCAATATAAGAAGAATGAGAGAGTCCCAAGGAGTGGCCCAATTCATGAGCAGCAACATGATACAAGTTGTAATCTAAAAGGGCCAATAAACCCATTTGTAATTACTTGAAATGTTTTCAGTTATGAGATATTTAATTAAGAAGTAATGTACAATTCTACAAGGACTAATGCTCATATTTATTTCATAGTTTTTAAAAATATATAAAAAACTTTTTTTTCCTAAGGTGAGAAGGATGTATTTATTAATAGTGAAGAGACAGGTTAAAGCCTAAACTCTATGATTACACTGATGCAATTAAAAGGCAAACTCAGTAGACTGAGAGTCTAGCACAGATTTGTCAATCTTGTCAGTGATTAGATGATGCATATTATTTCACAAAGAAGCAATGGAAGTCTGTTAACACACATTTTTTTTCCTGTTTATAAAACGGCTATATGCTTAATGCTAGAAATTTTGGAAAACACATATAGCCTCTCCTCCCTTAAATTGCACGTAATCTTACTACCACTAGTAAATCTTGGTGTGCCTGTCTTTCTAGTAAAAAAATTGTATGTAGATGCCCACAAGTAAAACATTAGGATTTTCAACATTTTCTTAATAGAAATTTTAAAGTGGACTATTTGTAGCCAATAAGATGTTGTTACTAACAGAAATACCCTTTTCTTACACTTTTCTAAATGTATTATGAATTTTCTAAGAGGTATTAAAAAGTACGCTTCCATTGATGCATTCTTTTAGTGAAACTAGTCGGTTATTACAATGAACCGTGAAGGGGTGGGGGAATTGAGAAAGGCAAGGCTAGTTGACTTACCTGTGAAATCGTTGGTCCACCTTTCTTCTTCATCAAAATGAACATCCCCTCCAATACCTGGGCCTGGTTGAAAAGCATGAGCAAGGTTTCCTCCAGGTCCATAGAAGGGAGAATTGTCACCATGATCTGCAAGAAACAGAATTCAACAAATGTCCCTCTTGCTTCTTATTTAGTTTAACAGAAGAGGACAAGCATTTGCTTTGCTAAGAGGCCAACAGACTTCCATCAAATATGACATAGTTTCCCCCTTATGCCTATAAAATCAATATTTCTCTGAAACAAGGAATTCTAGGTGAAGAGATTTAGTGGCCAGATAAAGTTAAAATGAGAATACTTTTGATACATAAAGAGCTTACCTCTCCAGACAAAGGATATCATTATGTCTGCTTGACCCTTAAAAACCTTGGTGAAGGTCAGGGGTGAGACATTACTCCAGAGTTGAAAGGCTCTCTCAATGGTATGGTCCACAACTGCTCTCGGCAAATCTGGTGTGTAATTTTCAATCCTTAAAATGAAATAATATAGAGACACATAGGACCTCATTTCTTATGGCTCTGATGGGAAATAGCATTCTCACTCTAGTGCTCAGTCTGGTTACCTGTAGGTCAGGTTTGTGTGCTCCCAACGAGGGTTCCCCTCAGTGAGGACAAACTCAGCTACGTCAGGCACCCCACATCTGGCCTGTTTCATCACATTCAGCGTTTCAGCATTTGGCTTCCCAGTAACTTTCAACCCAAAGAATTTCTGCATTTGCTTCAGTTTTTCAACCATGGCAATATTCTCTCTCGTCTTTTTCGTTTTTTTCTCATCACTGTTCAGGTTGTAGTAGTTTTCCAGGTATTTCTGGTGAAAGATACAATTACTGAAACAAAATGGGAAATCTTTCCTATTTTTCTAAGGTTGACAGTAGGAGGTTTTAGCGGAAACAGAGAGCTACTTTTAAAGATTGTGCTTAGATTTCATGGTCCTTATTATCTTTATTACTGGTGAAAAGTGCAATTTCAGAGAAGAAATCTGCTTACTATTAAGCACTATGAAGTCAGAGTTACAATTTGTAGCGCTAAATTTGCATATCATTCCTTTAGTTCCCTCTCACCTCCAACTAGAAAAGGAGAGTCTGTGCATGGCTAGATACATTCTGGGGGAAAGTTAGCTTTCTAACAAAAATTTCTCTTTGTAAAAAATCCACCCTTACATAAATTTCATTACACTACTACTGCTCCATTATACTGTGGGGAAAATGCAAATAAAAACTTTTGCATTTCTGGCATTGAAATTCAGCATTTACCTTGACCATCTCCACATCCTGCCCTTGTATTTCTGAAGTCGCTGCTGGGAAGCCCTGAGACCCCGTGCCCCAGAGCAGCAGCAGCAGCAGAGGAAGGCTGGGCATGCTGACCTCTCTCTTCTTAGCTGAAGAAATTTGAAGGCTCCCCACCTGCCTGTTGCTCCAATATCTCATCTAGGGAACTCCCTCTTTATATACAGAGAGTCTTTGCACTTCCAGAAAGCCGGAAGTGGTCTGACTCACGTTTCATAACATCCTCTAGATTAGCAGTGAATAGCCTGAGCAATCATCAGCAATGATGACTCCATACAGATTATTTGGGTTTTCTTGGTGTAGCAATCTTATGATTAATATCAAACAGGACGTGTATGAAGGAGACACGCTGTACCATGTAAACAGCTCTTTTCTGCAATTCTTCCCTATTTGAGAAAGGCCTTGTTATACAGGACACAGATCACAGAGTACTCCATGACCTTTTTTTTAAAAAATAGACTTTGCTACTTGATTTTGCTGGTTGTAAAATGCTCCGGGTTGTATACACACCTTGCTTCTAGGACACAGGGCAGAACTGCTGACACCATATGCTCTCTGGCTGTTCAATACCTATACTGACTGAAATTTATTTAGCTCCACAGGCATTCACTTTGGGGTGACTGTCCTGGGTTCATGGGGTGACTTCTGCCTTTGCTAAATGGCCTGGTACACTATTTGCATAGCACCATTGTTTCCATTAATCTTTATTGAGACCTAGGATCTGAGAACCTTGGCTGAGAAGACCCTAGTCCACAGGTGGGGTATGAGGTAATTCCCTGCCCTGTGTAGACCCTGCTCATTGGCATCATGGGAAAAATAGGATCTTTATCTGAAACTTGTTAGAATGTATCAGGTGAGGCAGTGCTGGCAAAAGATCAAGTGGGAGACTGGGGTTTCATTTTTAATCCTTCTTCCCCTTGACGTGAGCACATCTTTGCTCTTTGAGGCTAGGCAGCAATTATCTATTCTTTCATGTATGCATCCATTCATGTATTAATCCATTCAAAAGATCCTATTTAGTATCTTCTGGTGCATCAATTACTATGGAAGGGGGCTAATTAGTAAACAGACTTCTTATGGGACACCTTAAAATATCTATAACTGAAGTCGGTATAAAGTTGCACACATTAGTTTTATGAGAAAGTGCTGGAATAGAAGACACTCTGGAGCTGGTCTAGCCCTAAGTTTCCCGACCTTCATTAATCTTCCTACCTCCACCACAATTTTTGCCAAATCTTTGCTAATACCACCTCTAGTACTATTTTTGCATTTTTCTTTAAATTTACTTTGAAAATTTTGCCTCATTTAGGTCGTCACATCTGCAAAAACATAATTTAATGAGCTATTATTTTTGTGTGCACATTAAAATACATACATAGTTAAGTTATGTAATGAAAAAATGTGCATTCATGTATTCATATGCCACATCAAACATCTGTGGTATCCATTCCACTCTTGGAGAGAAAATTTGGTCTAAATGAGTACCTTCCTCTACTCATGTCCCACCCTCCTTTGAAAGTATTTAAATAAGACATAAAGTAGAGAAACAATTGCCTGTCTTCTTCCACTGGCAACTCATGGTGTTTCCCATTTTGCTTTCTCAGGATTTTTTCACCATACCAATTTGTTTTCCTCCCACTCTAAGAACACCATCGTATGCATACATGTTGTTTCAATATATGTTGGACTGACATTAAAGAGCTTATTTCCTCCCTAATCATTTAACCACAACTTCCTCATTTAAGTGGAGTAATACTTGTATGCAAATTCAAAAGTGTAAGAGGAATTGGAAGCCGCTTTCACATAAATGAAATGCTTTCCTTCTTTTGGACTTCAGATAGAGAGGGTGGGGCAGTGACCAAAGAACATTAGCAATTAAAGTGACTCCAGCACAGGCAAGGAAAATCATGAAAGGAGCTCTATATTAGAATACAGACTGCTTTCAAAGTCAACTTGTGGAAGACACACCCTGACTATTAGGGAATCTGGTCGGTTTGATGAGATTGCCCCCAGCTCTGGGCTCTGGGAAACAAGAGTTAACTCAAGAAAACAGCATTGTGACCATCTGGGACTGGGCAAGAAATTACATAAAATATTCCGGAAGAGTCTCATAAAATGTTCAATCTGGTAAGAGTCTATATGTCCTACAATTTACAGATTTTGAAACTTTTGTAAACTACTATATCTTTTAAACAAAACCCCTTTTGGAAAATCAATTTGTAAACCAGATGAGAAAAGAAGTGCACTGATGGAAGTGGGAAGTGGGGCTTGGGAGTCCCACTTACGTCATTCCCACTTTATACCCCATCCTCCTTTCTCTAACAAAGTCCCCAATTTCTACGGAACAATGAGGGCTCCGTGGAGTGAAGCTCAAAAACCACTGATCTTGTCCGGCACCTTGATTTTCCAGATGAAGAAACTACAGAGAAGTTGCCTATAGGCTCAGTGTTACACCACCTTGCGGAAGGGAGGACAGGGGTGGGGAAAAGAGCAGCAAGAGCTTAACCAGCACCATTTTCTGCCGGTCTGAATCCAGAGCTCTTGGCTTAAAAGCTCTGAGTGTTTTGTTACAATTTATAAGGATGTTAATGTGGATTGGAAACTGGTGACTTAAAGCGGCATTCTGTTAAGTTTCTTTCTAAAATAACAAGTCATTTTAAATTAAGTTTTGGTTAAGCAGCAAGCTTCAAAGTTTCAAGTGGTCCTGAATCTGGAATTTCCAGTTAGGTATTCATAGCAGAACACATGTAACTTCTGGGCTAGTGCTAGAGTGTGATCTACTTGAGAGTGAAAAGAAAAACATAAAAGTCTAGAACAAAAAGTTGGGGATTAAATCCTACAAAATCCTAGCAACACCTGTACTTGGCCTAGTTTCCAAGAAGCTCAAAACATGTTAAAATTGTGTTGCTCTTCACATCTGGATGTTTTTTCTCTGGGAGCTTCTCTCCCTTTAATCCAGTTTTGGATATAATGTTCTGGAAATCATTTCTCTAACTTTTATCCCTCGGGAGAATGACAGGCTTAAGAGACTCGTGTGGCTATGTCAACTCACTCCTATTGTGTTTCCTTGAAAATAAGACCTAACTGGAAAATAAGCCTTAGCATGATTTTTCAGGATGATATTCACTGACCATAAGTTCTAAGGTGTCTTTTGGAGCACAACTTAATATAATACGCGGTCTTATCTTTGGGGAAATACAGTAACTATTTCCAAACAGGCAAATTATTTCCATGGTTTTCCTGGTCACTTCATGCTGGCTGCTCTGTGAAATGACTCAAATATGTTTGTATTTTTCCACATTAAATTCAATCTCAGAATTCCAATTTTGTGTTATATTTTTTATGTGTGGAAATTCAACATTTTCAATTTTATAATTCAATTTGAATGTCAGATATATTTTCTATTTCTCTGGTCCTACAAGTCTTGAAATGGTCTTTAGCCAGAGAGTTTAAATATTTAATGCTGTTTTGTTTAAGGAGTAACACAAGGGAATGATGTGTCCCACCCCATGTATTTTTCTACCTATGGCCATGTGGTAGATTTACAGACACTTACCAGACACTTTGTTCCTATTGGTTACCTCAGTCCTCATGGTTACACTCCAGGTAGAAATGATTGACACATCAACCTCGAGTCACATATTGACAGTCGTCTGTGTGACTCCAGTCCACCTCTTAGCAGTCTTCATGCTGCTCCTGTCACCAGACATGAGACACAAACTCTGGGTAGAAAAATTTTGCCTCCTTAACTAAGAGAAAAATGTTGTGAGATGCTAGGCTGGTTACATTAATTCTCTCCATGCTCTCATTTTGTCCCTCAGGCCTGAAAGAATCTTCCTCTTCAAGCTACCATTCAATCACACTTATTTCCTTTAGTAAAATTCATGAAATTGCAATTTACAGTTACTATCACAATGTAGTAAGTATTTACAAATGATTGTTGAATGAACTAATGAATGAATAAATCAATGAATAAATAGATACTAAATGACATAAATAAAAGGGCCATTTCTTGTTAGGCTCAGTTGCCTACAAAAAGTGTTATGCCCATGGATAGGCTTTTATTTCTTTTACTTATTCTCCTAAGATTAACATTGTTTAAAATACCATAGGAAATTTTGGGGTACATCCAGTGAATGAAGATATTGAATGAAGCACTAAACAATTACTTTTGGCTATTTGCCTGTCATGCTATAACCATTTAGTGTCTGATTATTTTGAGCACTTTATTGATTTATTTGCCAATAATATTTTCTGATCTGGTTAATTTATTAGGCATTCTGAAAAATGCTTATAGCGATCACATCCTTGAGACCATCCTACAAACTTTTGCAGCTCAAGTTCTCTTTTAACAAAGTTCAAACCAAGGGCCTTGGTGGGGATAAGTGCTGCTTGTACCATGCTCAGCTCAGATATGTTGGCACCATTCTCTCCCAGACCTCATGTCTGTACATATGGACTTGAGATATGTGAGGAAGCTCAGGATATCCCTATGAGATTTTGATAATGCAGCAGTGCTCAGACTATGACTTGCTTGTTTGGGAGTCTCTGATGTGCGAGCTTTAGAATTATTTTCTATGATTAAGGCCTCAAATTATGTTCTATTGCTGCAGAATTTTTCTGTGTTTTCAACAAAGTGGAATGATCAATAAGCCCACTCGCCTTTTACCCAGTTTTTAAAAATTTATCTCAAATCCTCATGCCCCAGCTGTAATTTATTGCAGTGAGAGCTGGGCTAATCGGCTTTTCTGAGTCAGTCAACACTTATGAGTGCTGGCTAAAAGAAATAACATTTAACGTTTGCTTGGTCCTTGACTACTTTAACGTGCATGACTATTTTATCCTCATAATAATCCTGTGGAATAGTTAGGGTAGATACTATTATTTCTATTTCATGGATAAAGAAACTGTGGCAACTTTTCACGATTAGCTCTTTTGTACAGGTTGTCCCACTAGTAAGTGGTGGTGATAGAAACTTGAAATTAGGTCTTTGGGGTGGCCGGATGGCTCAGCTGGTTAGAGCGCAAGATCTTAATAACAGGGTTGCAGGTTCAATTCCTACATGGGATAGTGGGCTGTGCCCCCTGCAACTAAGATTGAAAACGGCGACTGGACTTGGAGCTGAGCTGCGCCCTCCACAACTAGATTGAAGGACAATGACTTGGAGCTGATGGGCCCTGAAAAACACACTGTTCCCCAATATTCCCAAACTAAAAAAATAAACAAATAAAAGTTGTGTTTTAAAAAAAAGAAAGAAATTAGGTCTTTGGTAACAAAAATCAGGTTACACAGCTATTAATACAAAACACAAACCATGCAGACATTTTAATATACTTGGCGTTGAGAAACATTTTTTAGTTCTAGTAGAAATTTATTGTTGAAACAGCTAATGAAATAGCACAGTCCCTTTTTGCGTAAGCTGACACCTCTCCCTCCCTGTGATTTCAATGCTTATCTCTCCCAAGTGAGTGTTTCATTTGGTACAGCTCTTTTTCTGGATCCTGTGAACATGTCTGCCTACGAAATACATTGATGACCACAGTAGTAACTATTATTTCAACCCACTATCCCTTGAGCATCTCTCTTGTCTTTACCACCAATCTTATTACTTAAACTTCAGTTGACTTTAACCCTTTGCACTGCACTCCAATAGTTACTACTAACTCCCACCGCCAAGTCAAATGCTTTTTTATTGTTTTCTTTCTCAGTTTACACTATTGTTGATTCTTTCTGGCATTTGATGCTCTGTGTTGGAAATTCTTCTTTCCTTGGTTTGAGACTTTCTGCGCTTATTTTTTTCTCCCTGTATTTTTCTGGTTACTTCCTCTCATCTGCTGGCAACTCTACTTTTCCTTTCTCCTCAATCTAGCTATTCACCAATGTCCTGCTCTGAGGTCTCATCTTTAATCTCTGGTCACTTTTTTTTTTTTCCTCCAAGGAAGTGTCATCTATTCCTATAACTTCAACCAACATCCTCACAAAAATCCTCACTAAACTCTGGCCCTAGTTTTTTCCTGAACTTCTATCTCAGTTTCAACTGCCCTAGGACACCTCCATCTCGATGGGTCTGGTATCATTTCCTTGTAAACCAAGATTCCTATTCCTCACTTTCCTCCTTCTTATCTAGCACAGAGCTTCCTAAACCAGACTTGGGTTCAAATACCAGCTCGTCCAATTACTTGTTAAATAACCTATTATTCAAGCTTTTATATCTTGGCTTTCTCATCTCAAAAGTGGAAATAATAATAGCACTTGCCCTCGGTGGATTTTCTGAAACTGAAATAAGAATACATGTACAATGTACATGGAACACAGTAAGCACACATAAATGTTTGTAATTATTTTTATGAATGAAACCCTTCAATGGTTTCCACTATCTACAAAAGCAATAATAAACTAATTATAGTACTGAAGACCCTCCATGCTCTCATCTAAAAATAACTATCCAGTCCCATTTCCCACTCTTCTAAACAAACTGAGTGACATGGTTTCCCACATGTGGCTTGCACCTTGTTTCTCTTGTCATATTTTTTTATTTCTCTCTATTCCTACTTAATACAATTCTACCTGCTCTTCAAGGCCCAGTTTAAATGTTACTTTATTCACAAAGTTTTCTCTCTTCTCCCTCGTGAGAGAGTTTTGCTCTAAATTTTCGTAGAACATCACACTTTCTTAAAGCACTTTTCATATTTTTCTTACCTTGACCCCATTCTCCTAATGGAAAATAATCTTTTGAAAGGATGACTAGTGTTTTAATTGTGTTTGTATCCCTGTCCACTTTCCAAAGCTTATCAGTTTTTTGTATAGGTGTGATATGTAAGGGGTTGGGCTACATGCTATCTTTGCAGCTACATTAACTGCAAAGATAATCACACACCAATTTTGTTTCTGGAAGTTAATTTTCTCATGAAATGGATGCAGCCCGATTATTGTATAAATTATCATTTCTTCAAGTATCTTTTAAAATCTTAGGTGTAATTTTATATTATATCAGTGAATGTTTACATAGGCGTATAACTCCAAAATTATTATGGAAGAAAGGAAAAAGAAGATTCATAATACAAGTACGTACTTTCCAGTCAATTTATCCAGAAATCTATTAATCGCTAAAACAAATTTAATCAAAGTCCCTTTTTGCCATTCATATAAGCATGGCTTATTTAGTTCTGGTACTTCTTAGTACTGATAACAGATCTTGTCATATTGACATAAACAACATCGGTTGGGCATTTTTAGAGAGGCAAGTGGAGAATGATGTAAAGGAGCTGTGTGGATGATCTTTCAATAAGGTCTCCTGTTGAGTCCTGGAGAGCTGATGAAAGTGAAGGGCTCTCAAGACATTCTGTACATCAAAACATGAATAAGTATTAGTTAGGATTTGGTGTAGGGGTAAGGACACACAACTAGTCAATTTCAGAATCACATGTGACATTGGAGAGAATTTTAGAGATTGATTTCATCACAGAAAGGGAGCTAAGTTATCAGGAAATAATTTAATCTCAGAGATCAATTGAAAAAGAAACTAACTTCTGTTTCGCTATTTCATATTAGTGGTCTTTGAATTTGGGGTAACATAATTTTATTATTTTTCCAAATAAATCACATGCAATCAGAAGAGTTTCTGGCACAAAATAACAGAATAAGTGTTAAAGAAGAGTTAGCTTTATTATTGCTATTATTGTTTGTCCTCTACCAACTAAATTCAATGTGAAAGCCATAGCCTATCACTTCCAATCAGATTCTGTGGGAACCTGGGGGTGGCATAGGTTCCATAGAGAAGCTCACAAAAGACAGTGCCTGCCCATTAGGCACAAGCCTGGTACCCATCCATGTTTTGGAAAATGAAGCTAGGTTTCCAGGCTACGCATCTTTCAAAAGGAGGATGCCTGTGGTAGAGCAGGAGAACGTGTACAGATAGAATGAATGAAGCATAATGGTTGTTAGAAAAAACCGTTCTCCAAGGATAAGAGCCAGAACCGCTCAGAAGACTCTATCTTAAAAGCTACACAACTAGAGCATGGGGCTATTTTCTTCCTTGGCCTTGCAGGTCAGCCTGAGGTCATGAAGCCCCTCAAGTCCCCCAGAGTCTTGTTTCTCATCTCTCCTAGGGCCCTGCTGTCAAGGTTGTAAGAGAAAATCCACATAATAAAAGGATGAAAAGGGACTGGTATAATAAGGGACTAATGTGTATTGCATATTTTACATGTATATGTACGCATATGTATGTGCGTATATACATAAACATATATATGTGTGTATATATGTTTATGTGTATATACACATCCATACATAAATACATATATATGGGATCTTCATGACTCAATATCTATGCACATTTATACAACTATGCATACATAAATATACTTAACAGAGTGTTTGCAAAAGAACATATACATACAATTCTATAGAGATTATATGTCATAGGATAATGTATTGAGATGTAAAATTGTATTTTTTGCTCTATAATTTCTCCTGACCTTGCCAAGAACGTCATGTTCCCTAGGATCAGAAGTGTCTTCAGGACTACAATCAAAAGCTACTTGATTGAAGGAAATATCTCTTTCTGACTTTTGGGAAAGCTTGAGATCATTAGAGGAGGTTATGCCAGCCTGATTATTGGGAAAAGGAAAATGGTTTGAGGGAAGCATGAGTGAGAGGAGCAGTTTTCTTAGACTGAAAAGGGGAACATTGGGGCAGTTCCCAGCAGGCATAACACCTGTGCTCTACTTCTGACTCCTTGGAAGTTCCTGCAGTGGTCATGAGACAGGTCTAGTCAGGCTGCACCCTTAGAGCTGAATCCTTCCATAGCACAGGTGAGGAAAAATTGAAACTCAGACATTACCTTCCCCAAGGCACCAGTAGGTGTCAGAATGGAGATGTAAGTCCAAGGCTGTCTGTTTCCAGTCAATGTACTTTCCCACATCAGTGATTTGTGCCCCAAACTGTGGCTTTCTCATTTTAATGAGCATAGTTATCTTGTTTGTGGGGAGGAGATGTGTAGGAGAATCCTCTTGTAAGGACATGGTAGAAAAAGCCCAGTATTTTTAATTAAATGATGTAGGCTTGAATCACAGCTGAGCAATCTTGGATGTTATCATCTGCAGAAAGGAAATAATAATGCCTAGCCCATTTGTTTATGATACAATTGAATTGACAGGTGCTTTGTAAGTTGAATGACTACATATTGTAATCATCATTACTTTCTGATCTTTAAGACGGTCCTCATGATCAGATGCTACATAGTAATGTAAGATAAATAGGAATTCATACCCATTTTTTAGTTTATTGTTAGTATTTTCTTGAAATAAAAAGATATATTTTCCCCTCAAATATTAACCAAAATACTATACAATCATTAGAAATTCAATATACTCCCATTGATTGATACTCCAGGCAGCTTGATTGCAAATGTTGAATTATCAGAAGTACACAGAAACAGAATATAGACCAGAAACAGCATTCTGATGAGAAAGAAAACTACTTTTTGTATAAGGCAGATTTAGATTTAAATCGTGATTTTGCAGCTTTTTAGACCTGTAACCTTATGCATGTTAACCTCTCTGATATTTCATTTTCTCATATGCAAAATGGAAATAATAATATTAAGATCTGCCGTGACAGTTTGGAAGATAGTTAAATCCCCAAATGCAGCATACATCATGCTTGTCATGTAATAGCCACTCAATGAATATTGACTCCTCTTAGACTGGAAAGATATACAAAAACCATCTGCTTTAACTCTGCTACATTGGAGATGAGGAAATTAAGCCCTGAATTTTCATTTATTTTATTTAATTGAAAGCAAAACTATTAGAACTATGGTTCAAGAATCTTGATGCGAATGTATCAATACACTAAATATTGATAGAAAATAATTACCTGTAATATAAACTAAGTATGATTTTTTGAGGAAATGGTTATTATGAAATTAAATCAAGTTAATGGGAATATAGTTTTTGCTAAATGCACATCATAAACCAACACATTATATTACCCCCTTTATTCATTTTGGAACCTTGCCTAAGAGGTGTCGTGTCATCACCTTCATCATCATCAGGTAATGTGATTCTAAGAATAAATGTCAATTATTTTTGTTGCATAAATCATGGCCAGGAAGTCACGTATCATACGTACACACCTTTAGTTTTATCTTAGGAAAGTGAAACACATTTTCCGTTTTGTCACGTTGAGGAGGTTTCATTGACAAATATACGTATAGCTATTTTTCTGTGGCCTGTCACTTACCGGGACTATAATCCAGGGTGGAATTCTCCCCCAAAGCAGATTTGTTTTCTATTGACCTACAGGGATTAAATGACTGATGTGGAGCTGCAAGCTCCTCTCTTCTCTAAATCTTTGGAAGACCAGGGTGCTTATCCCTCTATATTCTTTGCCCCTCTCTGAAGCACTTTTAATCTATTTCAGAGATGCCTAAGAAATCCACTTCATGTGCAGGAGGTGCTTTTAATACTTGTTAGCTGAGTAAATTAATAGTTTAACTTATTGTTTATAGCTTGACTACTATTTCCAAAATGAATTTACTGCTGAATTATTCACAGGCTGAATTATTTTGTTAATGTTTTTGGGGGAGCATTTTCTCTGTTGTTACACCTATTAAATGAAATTTAATGTTATTAATTATATAATTAAGAAGTTCAATATTTAATGTTCTTCCTTTTATAATATAACTCAGAAAAAACAACAACACCCAAACTTTTCTTCACTGTAGTCAAACCAACTCTGCAAGTCCCCAAATACGGTATGTTCTCTCATTACGTATCTTCACACCATTGCATGACTGATGGTTTTCTCCCCATATTTGGCCTGATGGATTCCTCCCAGTTTTTTATATCTATTGTGTTTCCCCAAAAATAAGACCTAGCCGGACAATCAGCTGTAACACGTCTTTTGGAGCAAAAATTAATACAAGACCCGGTCTTATTTTACTATAAGACCGAGTCTTATATAATATAAGACGGCATCTTATATTAATTTTTGCTCCAAAAGACGCATTAGAGCTGATTGTCTGGCTAGGTGTTATTTTTGGGGAAACAAGGTAAGATCAAGCATTGCTTCCTCCTCAAACTTATCATTCATTCATTCATTCATTCAATAAAAGCTTAATAAACAATAATTAAGTTACAGCACGGTGTTGAGCAGTGGGGACTGTTCAATGTGGGACATACTTGAGGGACTACAGCATGTTGTGTATTAATAGGTGGACATACGAGGAAGATTAAATACAGCCAGGGGGCAGGATGGGGAAATCAGTGAATGTGCCCCGGAGAAGGTAAGCCCTGAACTGGGTCTTCAAGAGCAAGTGAGCTAGGTGAATGGAGTATTTGTTTTCATCAGGAAGCATTTGATTGGAAAGAATGACAAACTGAATTAAAGGGAGGTTTACTTTAAAGAATCAAGGAATCCAATAATGAGAAGTAGTTTGAAGGGATGGGTTAGGCAGGTAGAGTTATGTTCCTCCAACCACTCCACCAGCCTTTTTTAATAGTCCTTAACCCATTTCTTTGCACTCAGAGCACTACCATTCCTTTTAGCAGCCAATAGGGCAGCACATTCAACTGTTGCAGTTCACCTAGATACGTGATTAATCTCTGGGCACATCTTCATAGTCTGAATGTGAATAACAGACTGTAAGACTTCTGCCAACAGTTATTTACTGATTTTACTTATTTTTAGTAAGGACACCTGGACTGTTACATGTCCCTTTCCTTGAAGACTTGAGATGACAAGAAATAACCAACAACTTCAGACACCTTTACTTTTTATTCCAAGACCCTTAAACTTTGCTCTTGGGGAACCCACGGCTTGAGGTTCAGGAGACAGTTTAACAAAGATGGTAGTCAAACCAGCTGCTTTTCCCCTCTCCTTGCTGATTGCTAGTGTCACCTTGACATGGCGTTTTCTTCTGCCCTGCTGGGACCCCACCGCCAATTCTATATAGTGCCTGAAGGTCTGTGGCTTACCGACCCACTCCCACTTTATATCTAAGCCAAGAATCGTTTTGTTGAGAGGTTAATTACAGTGGATTTATAATGAAGAACTTGGGGAATCTTTTGGAATCCAATCTTAGGCTTGTCTTCTTGAGAAATGGGAAGATTACAGGTTCTCTTTGTCTCTGTCGCTGTTTTTCCTACTCAGTTTCTCTGTCCCTCATGTTCTTAGCCTTTGCCTAAATATTTGCTATTTTTTCGCTTTCCATAGACCAGCTTTGCTTCAAGGTTCATGCTCCTCCACAGCAACAGCCTGTGCAGCAGGACTTGCAGGACTTTTGCCTGCCTTTATCCTAATTCTGGTTCCAGTCCTGGGTGATGTGTGTGATCTTATAGCTCCTGCCTCCAACATGGTCTGACCATATGTTGGGGGTCTGTTCTTTCTAATTCTGTGAGAGAGCACCTGATTGGCTCTATTTTATTCTTGTGCCCTTCTTTAATCCAAGTACCTATGGACACAACTATGGAATTGCTGGTAAAAATGCATTTTCTTAGCCCCACTCTGTCTACTGGGATTTTGAGAGGATATGTCTAGAGGAAAAATGAACTGGGCATATGTACCAAGTATGTCATGCACAGTATGCCAGGCAGTGGGTACAGCAAGCATAAGGGCTGGAGGAGGCATAGAGCTTGGCACATATAGGGAACTTCAAGTGGTTCAGTATGTCTGAGTGTAGTATTGGGTGGGGAAGCAGAATAATGCGAGATGACATAAAGAAACAAACAGGGCTGAAATTATGAATGGCCTTGATGCCATGCTATGGAATTGAAGGAGATAAAATGCCATGTTTTTTCATTTTCAGGCCCTGTGGTATACTTTTTATCTGGAGGGGACACCATCCCTCTTCTGTTCACTAAGTATTTGCCCTGTGGGTTTCAGCCTTGATGTATCTCCTCTGAAATTCTTCCCTGACCTCACACAACTGGATTAGTCACTGTGTGTTTCCTCAGCTCTGCGTGATTGCTCTGAGCAGGGCTCACATTCCGCTTGCGTTCTGATTGCCTCTTCACTTTTCTGTCTCTTCCACTGGAATATAAGCAAGAACTTTGTCTGAATATATCTTTATCCCAGCACAGTGCATGATAATCTTAGACATTTAGTAAATACCTGTTTCAGGAACAAATAGATCAATGAATAAATGAGATGGAGATGAGTCCAGCCACAGCAGCACCCCTTTCCTTGCTTGAAAGTTAAGTCCATTGTTTGCTTCTTAGGTACACCAGCTGTTGCTTTCTTGGCCCCTAGTCCCTGAGGAATGGAAGCCCTCCTGCAGGCTCTCTGGTCTCAACCCTGGGACTCTGGGTGAAAATTCTCTCCAGACACCTCTCTCCTCCTTGTTCCCTATCCACGTCCTACATGACCAATGTAGATTACTTTTGTAATATGATTCTATATTATGTCATCTTAATTATTTCCCTTCTTCACTCCCTTCTCCCTAATTTCCTCCTTTGACCTGCTGAAACACTGCTCCACTCAACGTCTGTTCATCATTGTGTCATCTATTCTGGTTCACAGATTCCTGTCCCAAACTGTGCATGCCACCAGCACATCAAACCTCCTCTCGATGTCAGACACATTTATATGAATGTAATAATGCTCATGCTTGATTCTCACAAATAGCAAGGCAAGGCAATCTATAATTATAAATTATGATATGCCTGTTATCCTGCTTTATTTCATTAATGACTGTAATGCTTCAGTTCAGTACAACAGAAGAGTGGTCAGATATATATATTTATTGTGCATGTGTTCTGTAACTGAATATTGGAGTGCCCCAGAGCTTGGCCATTGGGCCTTTTCTCTTCTACATTCTTACTCCATTGTTAAATTCATCCAGTTTCAAGACTTTAAAACTACCAATGTGCTGATGCTTCCCCAATTTATATCTCTAATCCAGATCTTTTCCTTAAACTCCAGACTCATATATCCAACATCTCTACTTGGATGTCAAATAGACATCTCACAGTACACAACAGGTCCCAAACTGAAATTCTGATCTTCCCACCAGAGTCTGCTCCACCCACAGCCTTCACCTCTTAGGTGATGGCAACTTGGCTGCTTCATCCTTCCAGCGGTTAAGTCCAAAAGATTGGAAGTCATTCCAAACTCTTTTCTTTTCCTCACACTTTAAAGCACATCCATCATCAAATCCTGTTGGTTGTACTTTCAACTATATCCAGAATAAGTTCTCTCCACTACCAGTGCTACCACCTTACTTGGAGCCACATCGTCTCTTGCCTGAATACTCCCGTAGCCTCCTAACATGTCTCCAAGCATCTACCCTTGCTCCTCCACAATCTAATCTAACTGAGGCTCTTCTCTTCACCCAGAAGCTCTTCTGATCTGTATCTTCCAATGGTTTCTCCATTTCACACAGTAAAAATCAAAGTTTTACATTGGCCCAAATAACTCCACATGATTTGCTCTCTGCTTCAACCCTTATCTCTCTGACTTTATCATCTAGTGCTCCCAGCCCCCTCTCCCACTTACTTTATTACTGTAAGTAGTCCTCTTGCTGTTCTTTGAATATGGCAAGTACATTCTACCTCAGGATTCTTTACTCTAGCTGTTCTCTCTGCCTGGAGTGTTCTTCCCCCAGATTCACCTGGCAAGCTCTCTGACTTTTTCATCTTTGTCCAGCTATCACCTTTTAGTGAGGCTCACTCTGACTGCTGCACTATTTGTACTGCAACCCACCCTCATCCCCAGCACTCTTCACTTGCAATCCCCTTACTTCACTCTACATTTTTTCCCCACAGCATGTATCTCCTTCTAAAATATGATATAGTGTATTTAAGTCTATAATTCTAGTTTCTTGTCTGCCTTTCTTATGAATATAAGTTGTAAGAAGAGAAAAATCTTTGTTTTGTTTACTGATTTATTCAATCTCTTAGCAATATGCTTGGCATATAGTGAGTGTTTAGTAAGTATTACGAAAAAAATGAATAAATGGAGAAACAAATAAATATCTCTTATCCTGTCTGACTATATTTATCTCTGTGTCATGGTATTATTTCCTAATTCTGAGCTCCAAAAGGATAGGAAGCATTTCTGTCTTTTCTTAGCAGAGCCGAATTTTGATCTTAATTTCTGTAAACTGTAGTCTTGCGGTTGTGACAGTCCTCATAAGTTTATCACTCATTCATGAGGATGTGATTTGAATCCGATTAATCACAGGAAGGATGTGGGCTGAGAACACTGAGAAAAAGACTCTGCCACTTGCTTCAGAATCAAATGGTGACATATTAGAAATTTGTCGGGGGAAAAAATTCAAAACAAGTTAACCTACAAAAGAATTTAAGAATTGAAATGTCATTTTCAGATATAGAACTTGTCATGGATATTGATGTGATGTTCTGTAACACATCTATAAAATATTTTTAATGCATTTAAACATCTATTTGTGGTCTCACATGTCACATGTCATCCTAGGGGTCGGGAGGCCTCCACAATGTTCTTTTATGTGTCACTCATGACCTTTCCTGTGGTACCAGTTTTTGCAGTAATTTTTTTTTTTAAGAATAATTAACTACTTCTTTTATTTTTATTTTTATTTATTTATTTTAATTTTTTTATTGGAGAGTATTGGGGAATAGTGTGCTTTTCCAGAGCCCATCTGCTCCAAGTCAAGTCGTGTCCTTCAATCTAGTTGTGGAGGGCGCAGCTCAGCTCCAAGTCCAGTCGCCGTTTTCAATCTTAGTTGCAGGGAGCATAGGCCACTGTCCCATGAGGGAATTGAACCAGCAACCTTGTTGTTAAGAGCTCGCGCTCTAAACAACTGAGCCTTCCTGCCGCCCCAGCAGTGATTTCTTAATGGATTAATCCTAACTAATAAATCATCAGATATTCTTGAATTATGAAATGGCTACTTTTTAAATTAATAACAGACCATATTCCTATACACTTAGATGAACATGAAGTATTTTATTACACGACTTAACTTTCTTTATCTAAATGGAAAAAATAATATAAAGCAGCGTTATAGGAACTTCTCAAGTTATGAGCCTTTGACTTTTGAATGTCTGAATCACATACCTGTTCCTAGGTCATTTCTACCTACCCTTTTTGATCAACCTGCTACAAAGATCCAACCCCTTCTTCTGTCTCTTTTGTAAGTAACTCTTACCCTATACCTCTGTTGTCTATTGTTTGCTTATCCCTTTTGCTGTTAATCACATTTATACATCAATTCATTTCAAGACCGAGAGTACAGAGGTAGCAGAGTGGCTCAAACATAAGCTTAGATCCCTGGCGCTGCCATTTATTTCTGCATGGCCTTGAGAATATGGCTTAACCAGTATGAGCAGCAACAATCTTTATATTTATAAAACTGGTTTAATAATATCTACTTCAAAAATGGGAACTAAATAAGATAGTATATAAAGTATTTGTTTACTTTGCATTGAAATAGGACTAGTGATATATATCAGTGTTTAAAATGGATTTGTTAATGTCTGAATACAACTTTTTTCATGCTTATTAATACACTTTTACTTGTATTCTAATTAATATTCAATTTATTAAAGATAAATCTTAAGTTTTCTTAAGACTTTACATTCAAATTTCGAAACTTATTGTGTTCACTAATCTAATAAATGTGCATAAAAATAAGTATAATCACTTTCACTAGTTCTTTGATTAATATTTAATTGAATCATATGGTAAAATATTGAATTGTCTTTAAACATTTAATACTATTTACATTCATAAATAATATTTTAATCAACACTTTAAATTACAATGGTGATTTTAATATAGCTAATTCTTTTCAATAATTTAAAAACTATTATGCAAACTTCAAATCCAACAAGAAAGGTATTTCTAAGTATTTAAGCATCTCATTAATATAATAAAGCAAATAATTTAATGCCTTAAATAGTATTCTCATACACTTTTCAAACACCTTAAAGACAGACAAGACATATCCAAAAGAGTAGGATGATTACATAGCGTATCACAGTATAAGAATACTAAGTAAATAAAAGTTCAGTTGTATTCATTAGTCTCTTGTCTATACATAGTTATATGATCTCCTTCCAAAAGTGGCTAATTTGCTCCCCAATCAAAGGGAAGTTAATAATTATTTCAAGTCTACCACAACCACCAAAGTTATACACACTGATTATTATCAATGATTGTGAATCAAGGCAATAAACTTCTGTACTGCTTCCAGGATAATTCTACCTAAATCCCAGGTTAGCAAACTAAACACTTTCTTATAATTAAGCCCTGCCGACTTCTTCAGTTTTACAGAAAATTGCTTTCACAAACTATTCCTGCAGAATTTGAGTAGATTTAGCAGGTTCTTCCCACTGTGTCTCTTCACAATGGGATCACACTGAATCTCCACGTTGCTTGATTTCTGGTGATGGGCTTCTGAAATGCTTCTGAGATCGTAACCTATCTGTTCACAGACTGGTGAGATTCTGTACTTTGTTTATTTTTTATTTTCTCATCTATGTTAAACTCTCCATTCTGTTGGTTCATAGTCAAGTTGCAATCTGATTGCCAGCTCCTGTTTTCCTTTCCCCTTTTCCCATGCTAGGGTTACTGGATCATTTTATATGAATATAAATGTTCCCTAAATTTCCAAGGCAAGAGGAAGTAAGCCAATTCTTCAGCATCACTCTGGGATTCAGCATCACATCACCATTAGGGCTGGACTTGTCCTGACATGGGCTACAAGTCTGGTCTCTGATCTTGGTCTCTTGTTGGTATCAGGAAACACAGGTGAATTGTTTCCCATCACACAAACTCACTCCAGTCCTTCTGGAGCAAGACTGCTTGGGGAAATTTACGGAGGGGATCAGTAGCAGATGTGAGATTCTCTATAGTCCCTTAGAACTTGGGATAGTACAGGGAATTTAGAGAGGCTGGATGTTAGATGCAGACAGAAGAAGCCTGTCCCTGGAGCTGTGAAGATTTTAAATTGCAGGATTGAGGAAGAATCAGCCCCCACCCTTTTGTGGTTGTGCAGTGTGATATAGCAGAAAGAGCATCTAGCTCAGAAAGCAGTCAAAGCTAAGTAAGATAAGGACATCCAGAATGATTTATTGTCTGTTATCCTAGACAAAATAAGAATACTATCTTTGAATCCAGGAAGATATAAAATTAGACCTGACTGTGCTACATACTACGTGACCATGGCAAAGTTTCTGAATCACTTTGAACTTGTATTTCTGTACTATTGAGTCAAACCTCCAACTCATTAGTCATTATGAGGACTAAATGAACAGTACACACCAATTCCCTAGCTCAGTGACTGGCAAAAAGAAAAAAAAAAAAGCCAAAACATGTATCCAGTGAATAGTTGTCTAGTTCCTTTTCCCCACCAAGCAAAGACATGCATAAGAAGTATGAATCAGGTCTGGCAGTACAAAGAAAATATGTTTTGCTTCCATCTCAGCACACCTTTTCCTAGGAATTATCTGTACCTCTTATTTCCACTTTCTCAGATCCGAAATTGCATTTGTGGTGGAGGTACAGTTTGCTGCCTCAATATCTTTTCTCTGACCACACTATGTAACAGCAACATGACTGGGGTGCAATTGACTCATCCCGTTTGCCACAATTCTAAGATCATCACATGATTAGAGGAGGTGATCCAACAGAGGGAGGCTCAGCAATGTGGTTTGGTGGTTGTGGGTAGTGCTTTATGCAGGTGTGATGCCTGGAACTACTACAGGTGTTATGCTGCCATGTGGAAAGCCAGCCCGAAGGTAAAACTGACACAGAGGACAGAGTCAAGACAAGAGTAGAGGGAAGGAGCCAGAACCATGATCATACTGAAACTAAAACCTGCCTGATTGCTGTACCTTTAAGTATTATGAATAAAAAATAAGCCCGCTCTTTCTTTTTCCTTCCTTCCTTCCTTCCTTCCTTCCTTCCTTCCTTCCTTCCTTTCCTTCCTCCCTTCCTTCCTTCCTTTCCTTCCTCCCTTCTTTCCTTTCTTTCTTTCTTTCCTTCCTTCCTTCTTCCCTCTCTCCTTCCCTTCCTTCCTTCTCTTTCTTTCTTTACTTTTAAAAACTTTTTTTTCCAGTTTATTGAGGTATAATTCACAAATAAAAATTGTATACATTTAAGGTGTACAACATGGTGTTTTAATATACCTCTACATTGGGAATTGATTACCACAGTCAAGCTAACGAGCACATCCATCACCTCACATAATTAACTCTGTGTGTGTGTATGTGTGTGTGTTTGTGTGTGTGTGTGTTGACACACTCAGCAAATTTCAAGTATATAATACAGTATTATTAATTATGGTCACCACGCTGTATATTAGATCTCTAGAACGTCATCCTATGTAACAGAAACTTTGTACTTATTAAGTACAATCTCCCTATTTCCTTCACCCTCTAGCCCCTGACATCCACTATTGAACTCTCTGCTTTTACAAATTTTACTTTTTTTCAATTACACATATAAGTGAGATCATGACGTACTTGCCTTTCTGTGTCTGGCTTATTTCACTTAGCATATTGCCTTCAAGTTTCATCCATGTTGTCACAAATGGTAGGATTTTTGTGTTTTCTTTTTTAAGGCTCAGTGATATTCCATTGTGTGTGTGTGTGTGTGTTGTATATATCACATTTTCTTTATCCACATACCCATAGAGTGATTACTTAGGTTGTTTGTATGTATTGGCTATTGTGAATAATGCTGTAATGAACATGGGAGTGCGGATATCTCTTTGAGATACTGATTTCATTACTTCAGATATATACCTGGAAGTGGTATTGCTGGATCATATGTTAGCTCTATTGTTACTTTTTTGAGAAAATTTCATACTATTTTTCATAATTCCTGCACCAATTTACATGCCCACCAAGGGATCCTTTTTCTCCACATTCTTGCCAACACTTATTTTTTGTCTTTTTGATAAACATTTTTATTTTTAAAACAGTTGGCTTTTTTTTTTTTGCTACCTATAACCAAAAGCATTTTAACATACCAATATTTCAACTAACTTTAATCAGAATTCAACTCTGTCACTACACCAATACTGCTGTTGTAAAGAGCATACACCAGCCCACATGGTTGAGGATCCAGCAGACAGTTTTCCTGCTCCTCCATCTTGCTCAGCATTTGAAGGTTAAATTTTTCACCAGATATGTAAGTGTGCTCAAGGATATTCATTGTAACACTGGGAATAATAATGTTGAAAATAACCTACTGATATACTGAATATTGAAAATCTAATAATGCACACAATTTTATTTTTTATTATTTTTATTTCAAATATATTATATATTTTTCAAATGTACATTTCATATATTATTAAATTATTTTCTGTATATAATATTTATATATTTATTTCAAATATTTTTAATTTTGATTATTTTTATTTTAAAATTTTATTTATTTGATGTATTTATCTATTTAATTACTAATTTAGTCACCAATAGGGGGCTGAATAAATAAATTACATGTATATTTCATAGAATGCAGCCAATGAAAGAGTGAAGCAATTTTACATGTACTAATGTACAACAGTTACCAAGATATATGAAGCAAAAATAACAAAGAGCAGAGTGGTGCAAATTTGCATGCTACCATTTTAATTTTAAAAGATGATATTAATGCTTGTGTATGTATGACATATCTCTGAAAAGATTCATAACAAATAATTTGCTTGGTTGCCTCTGAGAAAAGGAATTAGATGGTGGTGATGGGTATGTGTAAGGAAAATTAACTTCTCATTGCATAATGTTTTTTTCACCTTTTGAATTTGTGTTGTGGTTACATATTACCTATGCAAAAAAATAAAACGAACAAAGTTAGGTAATTTTTAAAATAAATAAACGCACACTTCCTGGCAAAATATCTATTTTCTCAGGCACCCATGCCTACAACCTAGGACAATCCTTGGCACATGGAATATAATTAATAAATTATTCTCAAATAAATCAATAAATTAAAGAGTGAATGGGCTCTCACTGTGTAGCAGATGATGTACTACATGCAGTACTTAGGGGAAATAAACCCGTCTTAGGACAAGCATTTGCCCATAGACTTCTAGCATGGACAGTACAAAATGATCACAAGAGGATAGTTGCATGTGGAAATAGAATGGTTATGAGCTAACTTGTTTGCTAAGGTAGGAAACAGGTTCCATTGAGGTAATATATAAGTAAATGGAAAAAATGAAGAACAGGTTTAACTTTGCCACCTGAAAAATGAGGTGAGTGATCTAGGTGATTTGCTATATTTATAAGATTCGGCTTCACGGTTTTTTCCCAGATCATGCCCTACAAGGTGACAACTGCCCTAGATCTTTCTCATAGGGTATGTCAGGAACACAGATGATGTCTGGGTGGTGAAAATAAGCATCCTGTTTGTAGGACACCTTCAGGAGGGCAAATGGTAAATGGTCTTTAGTTTTGGATGAGCCCGTTGTGAGGCTGCAGCCATGGAGACCCCATCCTGCCACCTCCAGTGGCTGAGTACCTCAGACTGTCTACTGCTCAGTGCATAATGTGCCAGAGATTGTTCTTGAAACAAAGAAAACAATAAAATAAAATAAATGACAGATCCTCTTTATTAAATAACAAGCAAATAATCTATACACAACCCCTTGTCTGTTACACATGAGTTCTTCACCCTTCTGAGGATGATTACTCCGTGTGATCAAAGTGCAAGTTCACCAATTGGTGTGAATGCCCTGTAATATGTGAAGCTGACTGATAAGACGCACAGTTCACACTCGCATTCTCAGTCAGTGCACATGAAGGAGAAAATGCACCAGTTCAATCCACAAAGACATAGGCGAAGAATTATTAGCTTCATTTAAAATGCCCATGTTGTGTCTTCTAAGCCTTTCTTCTAACAATTAAGCCAGCTGTTACTCTTCAAAACATGCGTCACTTTCTTTGCATTTGGGTCAAATTCCAACTGTGAAGATCCATTGAAGAAATAGAAAAACCCTGCAAATACAGATAAGGGGAATAGTGAGGCATTTTTTTCAAATAAATAAATTTAGCAACATGCAAAACTCAGAATAATAGAAAACTGGAAATGGAAAGTGTTTATAGCATTTACTATATGCCAGGGACTGTATTAAGCATTTTACATGATTTTATTTATTTATTTATTTATTTCTGCAAAAGTCCTGTGAGGTATATCTAACTCCATTTTACAAATGAGCAAGTTGAGATTCAGACAGATTTAGTTGCTTGCCCAAAGTCACTCAACAAGGAAAGCGTGGAGATAGCACTCCATTCCAGCTCTGTCTGATAGCAAAACCAGGCTCCAGGTGATTAGGCTATTCTGCTTCCAAATCGATAAAATGCTCTGCTTCTCAGGAAACTATGATCTCTTTATTTTCTTTCTTCCTAATACTCCTTCTCCCATTTCCCAATATTTGTAGCTTGAAGGATATTGCTAGCCTTAGAGAAACTAAGGACCTGCTTTGGCTCTGCTGTCATGGTGCTCTTTTTACTTTTCAATAAAGATCAACAGCCCCCATGCATCTATTCTTCAGCAGAAAAAAAAAAAAATTTTAAACTTTGAGAACATGAACAGGTAAGTATTTGCAAGTGACCAATGGGGGCAATGACTGACTACTCAGGTTAAGTAGAAAATATCCGTAGGAATTAGTAGTAGCAACAATATGGAGTGGGGGAGAAAGCCAGCCAACTAGCATTAAGCTTGGCTACACCATTTGAGGGTATTTTTATTCTGACACGGTCGTTTGAAACGAAATAGCTCTAGATATAGGGAAGTGACACTTGAGAACTTTGGCTTTGTCTGCATGTTCTAAAATAGATTCGTGTCAATTATCTTTATGATTCAGAAAACCTATTACGTATATGAAATTGTTACAAAATTGGTAAGTTGAAATTTGGGGGAGGGAGGAGAGAACTGGTTAAAGTAAACCTGTTATTAAAAGTTATTTCAATTCGCTTTTCCCTTCTGATATCGTAGAATGTTTCAAGAGACCCACTGCCAACAAAATAAGTATCCTCTTACCAAATGATTCAAAAACAGCATCAACCTTTGGTCCAATCCCTGGAAAGTCTTCAACTATTTGCCTGGGAAAGCCTGGATCCATGGTCTGTTTCTTCTCATCAAATCTGCACCAAATAAAAGAATGCAGCTCAGCATTGTGTAAAGGCCATGTTATCCAAATTCATAAATCATGTTAGGTTTAATGTGAATTCTAGTAAACTTTCCAAGTACTGCAAATAAATGTCAAACAAGTTTAGCACTACAAAAATATGCAACTTTAGTGGCACTGCAAACTTAGCTCTTAAATTGTATCTTCACCAGGATCAGAGGCAATATCCTGATCTAGAAGATGCTGCTTGTTATTACAGTAATTAAACCTGGGCAGAAGGAAGCTTAATCATCTTTCTATTACAAAGACAGGAAGATGTGAACAGATATATAAAGTGAGTTGAATCATTCATCTCAAGTACAAGTTTCAAGTTCTCCACTGTACTTGGCTCATATGTACCCTCCCCACCCTGCACATCTGGATTTCTTGTGGCAGTCTTCTAGAAAAAGGGATTAGGATGTGAAACAAAGCACAGTAAATATATTTTGGACTTATTGCTAAACTTCGGTTGGTCTACCCAGATGTCTCAGAGGCTTGGCAGATGGCCAGTAATCAGCCTTTCTATAAGTCTTGGGTTCTATCTATGAAAATGACTGCTCCTTCTCATTGTCTTCTTAAACAGGCAGAGGTAATGAATGGGTGAGGTTAAAGGAAGCACTTGAAAATCATATAGTAAAGCTGAGAAGACAAGGCAAACACCCAATGAGACAATGAATAGAAATTTAAGACCATGGGAAAGGAATGCTAAATTCTGGTCTGGATTCTCAAAACCCAGCTGGGTTTGGAGTCCAACAGGAAAAGCTTCATGGAGGTGGTGGGACTTGAGCCAGGACTTGAGGATGGGTGGGGTTGGGTAGGTGGAGGAGATAAGAGGGTGTTCCTGGCAGGCAGGTCAAAGGGAAGCTCCCTCCTATTGCACGTGGGACTCAAAAGAGAAGAGCTTAAGAAATGCCTGTTACCAGGTACTGCTATATTTTAAAGTAAGCATTTCTCCCACAGTTGTCCAAAGCCCCGTTTTTCCTACTGAGAAGGAAGCAGAACTAAGAGTGAGGCAGGGAATTTCCTTAGAGAAAAGAAAATAATTTCTCAGGTCGGCTGAATACAAGTCATTCCAGTCACATCTTACCTCCAGTATTTGTCCTCTACAAAGAAGTATGATTTCTTCTTTTCCTTATCAAAAAGGGCTGCATCTATTTTCCTTACTGTTGGAGGAAAGCCCAGAGTATGGATGCCTCTGGGGTAACCTGCTTGTTCCTCATTTCCTCTGATGGCCCAGAACTGGTTTCCTGTTTAAAAAATAGCAATTCAGAGTTACACTGAATTTATAACAGTTAAGCCTTTGGGATTTAGAAATACTTTTTAGCATCATTGATTTTATAGTAAAGAGGAAGCCAGAATTTTAGATTGAGTCACCAGCTCAAAGTGGGCATTTAACAAAAATTTGCCCCTTGAATGCATGAACATAGATCAAATGAGGGAATATACAACTCTGGGCAATTTATATTTCTGCATTCATTTTTAACATCTGTAAAATATAATTAAAGCAGTTCCAGTTCTAGTTATTTCTTCATTACTTTAGAGTAATAAAGTAGACAAAATTTGTCACAGTAGAGAAAAATAAAGTCCTATTCAATTTATGGAACAGGGTTTATTTTACCCCTTTGAGAGGATTTATTTCAACAAGTTAAAGAAATTATTATGTGATAATTACGTTTAAAAATGAAAACAATATCCTTGCTAGTAACTTCATATGCAGCATCTATTCCTGAAGGAAGAGATGGCCAAAACGAAGACAGCAGATAAAATCCAGGTTCAAGAGTCCTTAAGGATTTGCGCCAAAAATGTCTGCAATATATGTAAAAAGAAATAAAAATTGTAAAACAGTCTTTCATCTTTAGCATATTTTCTGTATTGTCCTTCCTTATCCATCTTCCCTCATTCCCTTATCCTCTAGGCTCAGTGACAGACAGAGATTAGGTATATTGCCACTGGGAAAATATTTTTCCTTTTTCTTCAGAAGACTGCACCAGACCTCCTGCCATGAGATTCCAAAGTAATGACTTCTATGAAATGAAAGTTATCCTACAACGCAAATTAATTAGCGGAGTATAAGATTTAAATACCTACAATTAATGCAAACACTGTTTATGTTATACTATCTTTTACATTTTCAAAAAGACAGACAGAGGGGCGGCCTGTTAGCTCAGTTGGTTACAGCGTGGTGCTCCTAACAACAAGGTTGCCTGTTCTATCCCCACAGGGGTCACTGTGAGCTGTGCCCTCCACAACTAGATTAAAACAACTACTTGACTTGGAGCTGATGGGTCCTGGAAAAACACACTTAAAATAAATAAAAAGTTAAAAAAAAAGATAGATATGTGTGTATGTATATGGACTATGTAAGCATATTTTATATATGCACGGGACAATTCTAGAAGGATAACACAAGGGTCCTTGATTGTGGATGAATATGGGGAAAACTGGGAAACTAAGAGTCAGTGATACGAGGGAGACTTGCTTTTAACTTTCTTCCCATCTGTGCAGTTTCAATGTTTTATTATGTGCATACTTATCCAGCAGTAATTAATTTATTAAATGTAATGCTACTCTGGTGTCATGTTTAAAGGAGTTAAAGACAAAATTCTGACTCTAAAGTTCTCCTTATGCCTTTTGAAGAACAATCGTGACTTATAACATTTGGATACAAATAATCAAGTCATTTGAAAATGAACTTGACAATTTTAGGAAAATGTGGGAACTAGAGCCCCAGATCTAAATAATTTCAGTTCAGAAAAATCATTTTTGTTTTAAATGTTAAAAAACCTCTATCAAGTTTCTGTATGCTTTCATTTCTAAGCATTGTAGAGCAAAAGAATAGATAGGGAAATACAATTTTCCGGTCTGACCTGTCTTTAAAGAATAGGATTTCTCCCCTCAGAGTGCTGATTGCATCGAAGGACAAAGTAGGATCACACATGTCTGGTGTCTCAGGAGGTACAGATTCTGTGGGCATCACCGGGTCAGCAGGGGAATTAGGGGGAGGTCCTAAAGAGAACAGATGTGAGGATGCAAACATTAGGAGAAACATGAGGCTTCTGTCAATTTATATGCATTCCAAACATTCTCAAAGTGCTTTGAGTTGGCTTGCAAATGCTTTCTGCAGCATTTTAAAGCTGTCCTACAAAGCTCCAATGCCCAATTTTTCCAGCATCACTCACCATACAGGAACTGAATGCCATTCACATCATCTTGAGAAAGGCGGAACCGGGCCAGGTCTGTGAGTGGGTTGTAGACTGGGTACATCAAAGCTTCAGCATTGTCTGAGTGCTGGAGACCCAGGGAATGGCCAAGTTCATGGGCAGCAACGAGGAATAAATTGGTCCCTATTTAAGAAATCAGAAATAAGAGTATTTATTCCTTAAATACATGTACATTACAAATGTCAGCTGTGTATTACATTTATTTACTTCTTGGAAGGACAGGCATTTTTTTTTTCTTTGTTTTTTTTTGTTAATTTGTCAATTGACTAATTACATATTTAATGGAAAACGGAGTGTATTTCAAGGCTCATTATTGACATCAATCTTGAGACAAAGTGTGCGGCCATATCCAAGTACTCCCCTCCGCTGCAGAAGCCTATTAATTTTATGACCAGGTCCCTTTTCTTGTAGTATTCTGGAATGGGATGAACCTACTGGTTTAGCGCATCAATAAATATTTTTCTTTGTTTGTCAATGAAAAGATAAACATTGTTTCAATGTACTGACATTTGCCGGTTACAATCTAAATTAAATGAATCACAGTTTCTTCATCTCAATTCTGGAATTCTTAAACAATCTTACTAATGTTATCTGCCATGGGAATATTGCATGCATAATTTTTCAGCCTCATGATGATTATTCAGCACATTTTGGGTTCAAAAATATTAAGAATGATAGATGTCATTGGATCTATAAGATTGGTTTAAAACATAATACGCCCAATCATGTCTACCATTGACCACAAAAGAGATTTTGGCCACACAAACACTAGCTCTATTCAGATTATTTTCTTCATATTACATTTTTTAAATAAAAACAAACCAAAAAAAAAAAAATACAGAATACTGAAATTGGAAGGCATTGGGTAATTACAATTGACATACCAAGTAAGTTGACTTTACTTTTAAAGTTGTTGTTTGAGACTTTGTGGGACTGTCCCTTTGGAGCCAGAAGTTGTTAATTCAATCACAACAAATAATTTTACCCAACACTAACGTCACATTTGTTCTCTCTACACGGATTCTGTTTGCATTTTGATTATAAATCCTAATTAAATTTCAGAAGTAGAAGGATTTGTTTTAGCCAATTGTTTGAAAACTTTGAAAGCCATTCTCAAACTATACAGTTATGAAATGAGAAACATTCTTCTACCTGAAAGGTTTGGACATTTTATTTTGGGGTTAGCCGTTCCCTTCAGAACAAGTTCATAATTTTTTTTTTTTTTTTTTTAAGCTAGAGAGAGTAAATTGTTAATTTAACCAGATAAACCTAAACTGGAACCTCAGTTTCTGGAATTTAATTCTCATTTCTGTTTTGAAGAGTAAAGAAGTCATTGGGGTAAATTTCCCCAGTTGGATATAAGCAATATCCAGGACACATGTTTGTGTAGATTTAACCCTTGGATAGCTACAATTTGATATGAGAAATTGTTTTTAATGATGATTCTAAGGTTGCAAAAGATCCACAGTCATCAAAGAAATACTGAATGATGCTTCCTATATTGTGCTTACCAAGACAGAGAGAGAATAAACTTTTTAGACATCTGAAAATGTTTTTCCATAATAATTAAGACAAAAATACTTACATTCTGCTGGTCTGTGACCCATCGGGCAATCCAAAACAATCCATTTCTTCAATATTCTTAATTATTAAGACTTTTCCAAATATTAAAAGCATCAGAATCATTCTGAGAAATGTATAACTAACCTGATGTATCCTTTGTCCATTGTTCATCATCATCAAAGTGAGCATCTCCATAAATCCCCGGCCCGGGTGGGTAGGCATGAGCCAAAACCATTCCAGGTCCATCAAAAGGAAAAAAGTCTCCGTGATCTAAGACAGAAAACGTGTTTTGTTTTTGTTTTTGGTGTTTCGCTTTTTTTTTTTTTTTTTTTAATTGGAAAGGTAATTGTTCTTAATGATGAGGAATCTCTTTGGAATCCTTTCCAATAAAACACCACCAGCCAAATGGATGCATTTCATGTGTCTTGTTTGTTTGTTTGTTGTTTCTTTTTACCTCTAACTGCAAAAGTGATCATTATGTCAGCCTCTCCTTTATAAATCCTGGAGAATGTAAGTGGAGTCACCTTCTCCCAGACTTTCACAGCTTTCTCAATGGCAGAATCAACAGCATCTCTTGGCAAATCCAGCGTGTAATCCACAATCCTGTATGAGAGAGAACATTTGAGGAAGATGATATTTTCTTCTGAGATAGTAACTTATAAAATCTCAGTGTTCTGTGAAAACCTCTTGGGACCCGTTACCTGTAGGTAAGGTGAGTTTTCCTCCACCTTGGCGTGCCAGGAAAGGTACTGAAGTGACCGACATCAGGAACTCCGCACCTGGGCTTGCGCATCACCTCCAGAGTGTCGGAGTTCAGCTTCCCGGTGACCTTCAACCCCAGGAACTTCTGCATTTCTTGGATTTTTTTGACAACAGGACTACTGTCCTGTCTTCTAGCAAAGAGTTTCACATCTTTTGAGAGGTTGTAGTAGTTTTCTAGGTAGTGCTAATGGGATAATAAGTATAGATTTTAGGTCATTCTTATGATTTTTAGCCTTTTGTAGTACACTTGTGCAATTACTTAATCTTTTTCAAATTTCCTCCAGTTTGCTGAAATCAAAATAAGTGTCATATTATTTTTAATTCTTCAATTAGACTCCTTTTCACCTTTGCTTTATCTTTGTAAGTAAATAATCTCTACAATTTAGTTTACTACCAAAGCAATGAAAATGAAATGGAAAATTTAGATAAATATTTAGTGCACTTAAAGGAGAAAACAAAAGACTTCTTTGGGATTAATTGTATATTTCAGGTACATTTATTTAGTTTCCTCAATTTTCCACTTCATTTGTCTCACAAGAACTCGGCTTAGGAAAAAAAGTGGACAAATCTCTGTGTCTAAACATGACACCAGCAATGTAAAAATCTAGCTACTTTTACATTAAAATATCTAAAAAAGTTCCAAAGCAAGACACATTTTGCACACTCTCCCCTTGTTCATGTGTCTCAAGCCCAGTGCTGCTGCTACCGTGGTGTCTGTGATCTTAGGGAAATACCTAATCCATCTCACCTTTGTTTCTTCGTCCCCGAAAGGAGAAGCTGGAATAATGATACCAAGACCCTTTTCACATCAAACATTTCATAACTCTCTGTCCTTGAAATAGTCCTGCACAGTAATTCAAACCACTCTGAATGAGGATTATTAATGGAAAACAGAGAGTTTTCCCCTTTGGCCCTGTGAGTGAGTGTGGAGCATATCGCCCTTAATTACCTGAACAAGGTCCATGCTGTCATCCTCGTCCCTTGCAGCTCCGTTCAGTGGATAGGCTGAGCAAACTGCCACACACAGCAACAGCAGCATTGGAAGATTCTTCATTTCCACTCGCTTGACTCAGCTCTGTGTGGTCTTAGTGCTTTGCTTTTTGCCTGTCTTCTCCTAGGTCCACTGCCTAGAGCCCAACTTTTATAGGGTGACAACATTCCTTTAGATCACGCACAGCTTGACTCATGATTGCTGTCATCTGCATAGCAGTTGGACCACTTCCAAAAATTCCAAATCCAAAATAGGATGATACAAGCTACTTTACTAATTTCTCTCAACCTTTCCAATTTTGCAAGTCAAAATAATGATTAATCTCTCCAGGAAATGCTTCCTGTCTTGGTAGAGAAAAACAGGGCTTTTTTTTTTTTTCACTCTGGAAAAAAGTAACTGGAATTTACTAGACAACTTATGTTTGTGTATTTGAGAGAAGTAGGCTGACTTGGTAAAAAGCCAGAATTGTGCAGAACTTTTAAATGCAGTTTTAAGAAGAACATATTTAAAACGAAATGTTGTAAGATGTAAGTAAATGAAAAGCTGTACATATATAGATATAGTCTATACTATTAGACTATTAGAGTCTGTGAAAGTGGAAGAAATAACATGTACAATAAAATTGGAAAGGAGAGTTCATTTGTGTGTGTGTGTGTGTGTGTGTGTGTGTGTGTGTGCGCGTGTATTTGATTTGAAATACCTATTATTGCTTTCTGGCTAGATTTTGTTAGTCCTTGAGGAGGAAAAATTCAAAGGCAGGATAGAACAAAGATTGTGAACAAAACAGAAGTGTACCCATTCTTTTTTGGTTGGTCTTAATTCTGTACCTAGTTTATTAATGGGCAACAGACCTGTAATAGCTGATCCATAAATACTAGTAGATTTGAAAGGAATTACATTGTTCACTGGACTAAAATTCTCCTCTGTTTCTATCTTCTACACTTTTAAAAAATTCTCTTTCAATTTATTTTCCTTCTCCCTAAATTCAAATTAGTAGATACTTTGAAGTTAAAAAATAAAAAGCCATCCTAAATTCTCTCCCCATACTGCTTATCTTTTTTTCTCTCCATTCCTGTCCTCTCCTTTTTCCTTCTTCCCCCCTTTATGTCCCTTCCCTTTCCTTCTTTTTCTTTCTTTTTCTTTGTCAGTAGAGTACTGCTCATACTGTGTTTTCCCGAAAAGAAGACCAGGTCTTATAGTAACAACTGTGTATACTGAATGCTTGTAGGAAGCACTAAATAGTCTCAAAAGAAGAATCTTTGTTAAACTTTTTACAGCCTTCTTGCCATCTGACACCCATCCATCTCTCCCACTAATCCTAACCCTTACAAAAAATAAAACAAACAAACAAACAAACACACAAAGCAAATGCAAAAGGAATGCAAAGCAAAGGGATTAAAGCTTACACTTATTAAATGTTCAGTAAGTACACAACAGTTTTGTTCATTGCCACTCTTTTTTTCTTTGTTTGTATGTTTGCTTATTTGTTTACTAAAAAGCAGAACATCCTGGGAATGAGTATTAAGTAAAATAGTGAATAAAAATGCGCACTTGTGTTGGTCTGGTGGCTCAGGTGGTTGGAGCGCCCTTACTCCTAACGCTGCCTGTTGGATTGCCATATGGCACATTGAGCTGCACCCTCTACAGTTAAGATTGTGAACAACAGCTCTCCCTGAAGCTGGGCTGCCATGAGCAGCCAGAGGTTGGCGTGAGCTGCCAAGGGCTGCTGTATGCTGCTGATGGCTGCTGTGGGCTACTGTGTGTCATCATGAGCGGTCGGTGACTAATGTGACTGGCCAGCAGCCAGTGTGAGCTGCTGTGTGCTGCCGTGGGCTGCTGTGTGCTGCTGTAGGCTACCATGTACTGCCATGAATGGCCTGAGGCCAGCCTGAGCAGCCCGCATGCAGTGAGAGCTGCCGTGAGCTGCTACCTGCTTTGAGCGGCCACGGGCAACCGACTGCCTGGGGGGAGGGGGGAGCACAAGGCTCATAATACCAGCATGGGCCAAGGAGCTGTGTCCTACACAACTAGACTGAGAAACAACGGCTTAAACTGGAGTGGTTGGCGGGAGGAGGCGGAAGAAAAATTGTGCACTTAATGAACATTTAATAAGCGTAGGTTTTGCTTCCTCCCACTTGCATCATTTTTGTATTTTCTTTTCTTTCCTTTTTTTTTTTTTTTTTTGCTTTATCTTTGCATGTTTCTTAATAAACACAGGAGAGATTTCATCGAATATGTATAAAAAATGGAATAGGATTCCTCAGTCATAGGATCCCTGTAACAGGAGATATCCAGATGCCTGAGGACCACTTGGCAGGGGTTATACATCAAATTTAAACATCCCTTTTTAGATTAGATTCTGTCTGAAAACATTTCAAAACTCGTGTTCTACATTCCTTTGGTGAGTGGGGGGAAGTCTGTGTCTTGTCTTGATGGAAATAAAGGGGAAATATTTGTTCACACTGATGTCAGGATAGCTAAGGGCCTTTCCCTGTAGTAGAACCGCATTCCAGGAAAGAATGATGGAGTCAGACAGAAAAGGAAGTGAGAGATTAAAAGTAGGAGAGCTGTGGCAGCCACAATAGCCAATTTCCTCTAGATTAAGGTTTTGTAATATTTCTCCAGTATCATAATTTATAAAACATATTTAAAGTTTAGTGGGAAGCCTTACAAGTATTATGTTTATTTTCCCAACTGTTCAAATGTAATTGGCAAAATGTGCCACATTATCCCTGACATAAATACAAAAGTCTGCCAAAGGCAGAACTTTGTCATTTTTTAAAGCAGCTTCAGAGACTTCTTTGAGAGTTCTTCCTCAAGCCCCAGGAATAGTTCATTATTTACTTCCTAATGGTATCTTGTACCTGCCTCAGTTGCTGATGATTCTGACTGAACTGTAGTATATTGGTGTACTTATACCCCTCCCCTATATTACCGTAAGTTCTTGAGGATAGGAACTGCTTCTCATTTATTTCTGTATTCCTAATACTTAACACAATGGCTTCCATATAAAAGATACCACAACATTGCTTAGATAATTAATTAATACATTAATTATGAATGAAAGGATCACAGCAAAAGTCAAAATGAAAAGTCAAAAAATTCACAAATCATGCATATGTTTCTAAATTCCCAGATCTTACATGTGATATTGACCAACTCTCCTAATAACTGAATTTTAAAGACGTTTCATTTTCTCAGAAAAAGTTTAAGCTGTCATCTTAAGTCTTTCTAATAAGAGAATAAATCAAAGACTTACGTATTCAAAATCCTCATCCTATGTCTGTGGAATAGCCAAACTAAGATTCTAGAATCAGGGAGTTTTCTGACAATGCATGCGATAGTCAAGTTGTATTTTGTAGATTTCACTTTAAAAGACAATGCATTAAAGAGAAGGAATAGGTAAATTAAAGAGCAACTGAATGAAAGAAGGAGGGAAACGGAGGGGAAGAAAGGAAGAAAATGAAAGAAGGTGGGGGAGAGGGATAGGAAAAGAAAGGAAGAAAGAAGGAAGAGACAGAGTAAATACAGTAAATAGAGAGGGGAGCTGTGAACATCAGAAAAAAAAAAAATTCCCCTCCCCCCCACAGAACAGTCATTTGTTATATGGCTAAATACATAGAAGGGTCAGATAAAGACCAGCTTTATAAATCTGACTTCCAGGAATCAGAGACTTAGAAGTAAACTTAAATTCAATGTAATCCAAACTTGGATACAAAAGCTGATAGTAAGTCTAAGTAACATTCTATCTGATGTCTTTTCACATTTGTCTCCCTATGTATCATGCTTCTCCATGACGAATCAGACAAGATAATACATGATCCTTGTTATCTCCAATTGATATAATCATTCTTTCAGTTGAACATTCATTTATCAAGTGTCTGGGTCAAATTCTTCAGAATACCCGAACTAAGAGTGTAAATTTGGAGATACTATTTAAAAGAGAAATTTAGAAATAATAACCAATTAGTTATTTAAAACTAGAAAAAGAAGGAAGGATGAAATAAGGAAATGAAAGAAGGAAGGATATAATCTGATAGAGGAGATGACCCCTTAATTCTATAAGGAATAAAGAAAGAAGTTGTATAGGCATTATGCAGAAAAAAATGTGTTTACCTTAGAAAAAGCCCATAGAAAAATTCACAAAGAGTGGAACCTGAAATGATTTGGACAAGGAGGGAAATCCAGGAACAGAATAAACAACTATGCAGTCATGAATAGTTTAGAGTCTACATGGAAAATGGCAGAGTTAATTTTTTTAACTGAAGTAAAAATTATGTGAAAACTAGTAATGAAAAATGAAAAATAATGTTGTGAGAAGACAGGTTGCGGCCTATTTGTGGAAGGCCGTTGGTCTTGTGAAAAGTTGACATAAGTGGAGCCATTTTAAAATAGAGCTAGAACAGCCTTTCCAGAGGAAGAGACTTGCACATTTTACTCCTTGAAGTTTTGAAATATTAGAACTGGGCAAAATGACCTTTGAACTCGGCCAAACCAACATTGTCTTACAAACAACTCTGTGAAGCTAACAGGAAAACTTTTTAGAATCACTAACCAGCCATGTATAATTAAAGAGTAACCTAGCTTGTTAGTACCAATAGAAATTCTTTTCTTCTATTCATGTAATGATTTCATTTTCTCCAACTCCTTTGCCTTTAACTCATAATTGAGGCATAATTTGGGTTTCTGCCAGAATCTATGTCCTCAGGTTGCAGTTCTTTTTGACCCCAAATAAATGCCTGTTGCCTCTCACTTTGGCGTTTTTATTTTTTGGTTAACAGTCTGCAGCTAAGTTGTTTAGTTTATTCTGTTGGTGATGAAAAGCCATGTTTCTACAAACCATTTAATTAAAGTATTTTTTTATGTTTCAGTGAAGTTTTATATTTTTATTATAGAAAATGTGGAAAATAAAAAAAGGTAGAAATAAGATAATAAATCATTTATAGTCATGCCATAAGGAGAAAAACATTATTAACACTACATTGTACTTTCTTCTAATTTTTAAATACCTATATATTCTTTTTTACATCATGATGATCATGGGAAATTTATAAAATTGTGCCTATATTTTTCCATAATTCAGAATCTCACGGTTCTAAATTAGACCATATATGCTAATTTAATGCCTACTTGCCCCAGAAACTTTCAAACAACGTGCTTCCCCGAAAATAAGACCTAGCCAGACAATCAGCTCTAATGCATCTTTTGGAGCAAAATTAATATAACACCCAGTATTATATTATATTACATTACATTATATTATATTATATCAAAAACCCAGTCTTGTAGTAAAATAAGATGGGTCTTATATTAATTTTTGTTCCAAAAGACGCATGAGAGCTGACTGTCCAGCTAGGTCTTATTTTCAGGGAAACATGGCATTTTACTTGGAAGGTGAACTGGAATAGGGAAGGGAATTAGGAACAGATAGTATTTGCACATGGATGGCTCAGTCTTTATTTATAAAAGCTTAATGACTCACATCACTCAACATGAGTGGTAAAAATGTTGAAATCTATCATTCATATTCCTTGGCAATAGCTATAGCATTTATGTGGCTCTAGGCAACTCTGGTTTTATGGAAGGAAAGAAAGCATTTTATAATATTCTTGGCATAAGTATTCCAATTGTGCAAACAGAATAACAATAGTTAAAACTGTTAGTGATACTTCAACTGGCAGTATATTCCATTTGATTGTATGGTAAAAAATTTTGCTTGAGAAACACTTTTTCTTATATGAGGATTAAAGTGGAAGCTGAAGGTTCAAGAAACAGCATGGGCCACGCATAACCTCAGACTACCAACTCCACCGGACAAGCTATCTTTCAATTAGAAAACTGACTGTCAAACAAACTGAGGAAAGGCAGCTCTGTTAATCTTTTCATAGCCTGACTTATGCATTCTGAAATTATTCATTTTGAGTCAGTTGGCAATTGGTATGTCTTCGTGTAATTTTTTCCAAGGTGTTTCAGGAGAAATGTACTGATTCTAGCATATCTGAGTATCTCTTTTGTTAAGCACTCTTGGGGAGATATCGTGAATGGGTATGAAACTAGGGTCGCAATTTCTCTTCTCTCTTTCAAAATCAACACCCATCCAGTAGAGATACTCATACAGCTTCGATGTTTCCTAGTTCACACAACAATAAATGTCCCTGAACAGACATGTGAGGAGCAAAATATCTTTGCAGTTCTTTTAGATGACCAGAAGTTCTTGAGGTTTCATAAAACAAATATAGATAGACCTCCAAATCTTTTTTTGTAATACACCTTTGCTGTCCCTATAAGCAGTAGAAAAATACATTCTAAAACAAATGACTTTGTTTTCAATGTTATAACAGTTTTTTTTCCTTTTCATTTTATGTTCTGTAGTGAAAGTTTGGGAAAAGCTGCTTCAGTGTCTACTAGCCAATGTCTTCTTTTTTCCAAAAAAATTATACACAGACACACACACAGAAAGACAGAGAGAGAGAGAGAGAGAGAGAGAGAGAGTCAAAGAAATGTATACACATTTTAAGAAAGAAAAAACTATTAAAATTGTAATACTCAATATATACCAATAACAAAAGATGAATACAAGTCAAATTTGACTTCTGCAATTACAAAAGGTGATCAGTGTGGTTACCATCAATGTCCAAACACTTTTGATTATGGCAAAGTACTGATTGAGCAGTGTTAACCATCTCTTAAAATGTGTATACTTTTTTTAGCACATCGGTGTGTGTGTGTGTATGTGTGTGTGTGTGTGTGTGTGTGTGTGTGTGTGTTCGTGTTCATACTTGTTACTATTATGTATATAGTTTTGTGTTTTAAATTTAGGTCTGTGATCCATTTTAAGTTAATTTTTTGTGAAGGGTGAAAAATCTGTGTCTCAATTCATTTTTTAAATTATTTTTTTTATTTTTCAATTACAGTTGACATTCAATATTGTCTTAGTATCAAGTGTACAGCATCATGGTTAGACATTTACATAACTTACAAAGTGGTCCCCCAATAAGTGTTATACTCACCTGGCACCACTGTAGTTATTATAATATTATTTACTATATTCTCCACACTGTTCTTTATATCCCTGTGATTATTTGTAACTGCCAATTTGTACTTCATCCCTTCACCTTTTTCACTCAGCCCCCCAAATCTCCTCCCATCTCACAACCATCAGTTTGTTCTCTGTATCTGTGAGTCTGTTTCTGTTTTGTCTGTTCATTTATTTTGCTTCCTAGATTCCACATACATCAATTCAGTTTTGGGGTTGTTTTTTTTTCATTTCTTTTTTTACATGTGGATGTCAAATTATTCCAGCACCATTTGTTGAAAATACTATCTTTGCTTAATTGTATTGTGTTTGTACCCTTGTCAAAGACCAGTTGGCTCTTTATGCGGGTCTCCTTCTGGGCTCTCTGTTTCGTTCCACTGATCTATTTGTATATTCTTTTCCCAATAGCACACTAACTTGATTACAATAGTTTTATAGTAAGTTCCAAAGTTGGATAGTATCAATCTTCCAACTTTGTTCTTGTCCCTCAAAACAGTGTTTTGACTATTCTAGATCTTTTGCCTTTCCATATAAACTTCAGAATCAGTTTGTTAACACCCACAAAATAACTTGGGTTTTTGATGGAGGTCAGTTGTCTCTTTATACTGAAAATATTCCCATTGAATGTTTTTGGTCAGATGAGTGATAACATCACAACTATGCTTCTATGAGATTTATCTGGTATCAGTGATTGAGGCAGATTAGAATGTGAAGAAAGTGAAGTTGATTGGTTTAGGGACGATTATAATCATCCAAGTGAGCTGTAAAGGGAACCCGAAAGACTGCAAGTATAAGTAGAACAAATTGAGAAAGAAAGGAGATGATACAGAGAGAAACAAAAAAACAAAACAAAACAAAAAACCCAGGATGGATGAAAAACTCATGGCATGGCATTGAATCTTATAAATTGGAGAACTGAAACTAGCTACTTTGCAGTTAAGGTTGTGTTCCTTTCATTGTGACTTGGCAGATCTTTGCCTTGTATGGAACAAAGACCAACCAAATGGGAACAAGCAACAGTAATTTATTCAGAGTTTGCTATTGCAAGAGAGTCAACCACCATCACTGTGTTTTGGCAAAGTCAACAGCAAGCAGAGAAGTGGGAAACTTTGTAGTGGAAAAAAGGGAAGACTTCATGTACAAGGTCTGACAATTACAGAACTTGCCACCATGCGCTTACATTGGCAACACTGTAAGAAGAGTAAGTTTTGGTTGTCGGGACAGTTTTTTCCTGTGGGCACGGCTAGGAGCTCCATCCACCCCCCTCCTGCAATATTAATCGGAGCTGTCTCCGGCAGGCCCCACTCAGAGCTCCATCCCCCTCCTCCTCCCATACCTTATAATTGGAGAAATCTCCGGTGGGCACCATATTTAGAGGCCTCCGTGTCAAAACAATGTTGAGTGATCACAGCTGCTAGGGACGGACCTCCCTGGCACCCTGGCCAGATTTCCCCCCAACCCGGAGGCCTAACCCTATAAAACAAAGCTCCCGACCCCAGTAAGTGCTCATTCTTTGGGAATAATCCCGCTGAGCCTACCGGCATAATAAAGCTGTGTTCTCCCTGATCTCTGCATGCCGATTGAGTCTCTCGGTTCTCGCCGCTTTTCCACAACACGATTTCATAACCTTGGCGTATCAGTGTCTCACAGCGGTGTTTGTGTCGACATGTGGTGGCGTCTTGCTGAGTGGCATTCATTATTGTTGCTGCATGTTTTTGTGTGCTGTCACAAGAATGTTTGAGCTTGAAGTAGAGCAATGAACAAACATTAAATTTCTTGTTAAACTTGACAAGAATGGAAGTGAAATCAGGAGATGTTAGTCCAAGATAATGGGGAATGCCATGAAGAAAACATCAGTGTACAAATGGATTAAACTTTTTTCTGAGGGGAGAAAATGCATCACTGCTGAAGAGATGTCAGGGAAGCCAGTAATGAGCAGAACTGACAAAAACATTGCAAAAATTCACCGAGTTGTGCCCCGACCAGCAGGGCATTCAACAGGGACCGAAGGGAGACACCCTGAAAAGAGAAAATAGGAGGCGCGAAGAAATGGAGGCAAGACAAAGTTCTGATCAAGCCTCAAATTTTTTATTGCAGCTACAAGATTATATGGGTTAGGGTAAACTGGGCGGGGAGTGAATGAGGAAGGAGAGAGCGGAATGAGGAAGGGGCTTTACTTATCAGAGACGTGACCTTTTAAGGGCAAACTGACTGTTCCAGGAATTAGGTCATGTGCTGCCGGATAGCATAGTTTCTCTGAGTCAGGCTCCTACATCTCCTCTCTCTTTATCTTTTTAAGAGAGTGAGCCTTAACCAAGACGGGAACTCAGGGGTCTCAGACGGCCCGAGTAACGCGCAAGGCGTAGCTTCTGGTGTCTTTTTTGGACCAGGGGTGAGGCAATTGTTTTGACTTAGGCACCAACCCCTATGTAGTCTGGACATGAGTTCAGGGAGAGCTGAAATTGGGTCAATCGGGACCCTCCCTTGCAGTACCCAGTCGCTGCAGCTGTCTGGTGCTCAAGCCCTTTAGATCGGGCCGACACATTTTCAGCCACCGTGTCTGCTACAAGTTTATATAGCTGGAGCCGGTATGATTACCTTCCGAATGGTCATTTGCGGCCAGACGTTGATAATGAATATGGATAGGTTTGGCCAAAATGTTGTCTATTTGTTGTTTGATGAATCCTGTCAGTTTATTAAATGCCCAAGGTCCGAGGGAGACAAGTAGGAGTAATCCTAGAATGGGACCAAGGATGGGGAGGAGGACAGGCAAGAGACCATGAAAATTGGTTAGAAAGGGGTTGTCAAGAAGTTGTTTTTTGCGTTGAAGAAGATCTTCTTGGAGTCTCTTGACCTTGTCTCGCACTATGCCGGATTTGTTGGCATAGAAGCAGCATCGTTCCTGTAAAGCTAAACAGATCCCCCCTTGTTCCGCTGTTAGAAGATCAAGCCCTCGTCTGTTTTGGAGTACTACTTCTGCTAAGGAATCGACCTGGTCTTGAAGGTCATTAATAGTATCTGATAGTGTGGTAACATCATCAATAAGTTTAGAGAGAGCCGTTGATAAGTGTCTACGGACACTCCTACCCCGGCAGCACCTGTGGCCATAGCGGCGGTTATACCTAGTCCTGCCATAAGGGGAATAAATGCGAGGGCCTGTTTTTGTCGTCCAGGGAAAAGATCAAGGGCTGGTATAGGAAGTGACTGATCTCCGGGTAGAATATCTATATCTGGTAAGAGAAAAGCCAGCGCACAGAGGCCAGTCCAATTGGTGGGGAGGGCCGTGAAGGCCAGGCCGTTGCCGCAGATGAAAACATGATTAGGAGCAGGGCAGGCAGGAGCAGTGGAATTAACAATAGCGGTGCAGTTTAAGGGGAAGAAGCCTACATCAAGGGCATTGGGGGGGGGCTTGTAGTGTTGGAGAATAAGCAGTCTTTTAGATCAATAATAATTTTGGCGTGATTGGCTGGTATGGCAACAGGGGAGGGGAGGCCAGGTTGAAGGGCCCCCATGGCAAACATAGTTTTATTAATTTCACGGAGGTCTTGGAGAAGTCTCCAGGCTCCACTCTTTTTTTTAATAACAAATATAGGAGTGTTCCACGGGGAGGTAGTAGGCTCAAGATGGCCGGCCGCCAGTTGTTCCTGTACTAACTGTGTGGCGGCTGTGAGTTTTTCTGAATTAAGTGGCCATTGGTCTACCCATACAGGCTCATCCGATCTCCATCTTATTTTGTCTGCATGGGGTACAGGGAAGTCAATGGCCGCTAGGAAAAATTTTGGTCGGGATGTCCCAGACCTGTCCGATTATTGTTGGTTATAACAGTTATGGGATGTTTGATGCCTTGTCCCGACTTTCCAAGCCCCTGTCCTGGGACAAAGCCTTGGTTGAGCATTTGTTGTGTGACTACTTCATTGGGGCTACACATGACAAGCTTTAATTGGGAAAGTATATCGCGTCCCCAGAGGTTAACGGGCAGCCCTGGGATGATATAAGGTTGGACGTGGCCGGTATTACCTTCACTGTCTGTCCAAGTGAGAAGTTTTGTACTTTGTCTAGGGTTAGTAGACTGACTGATGCCCTTTAGATGGGTGGAGGCAACAGTGGTAGGCCACGAGGCAGGCCAGAAGTGAGAGGCGATGACCGTAGCGTCAGCCCCAGTGTCAATGAGTCCTTCAAAGGGTTGTCTAATTTTAGAGTGAGTACGGGTCTGTCAGGGGTAATTTGTTGTATCCAGTAGGTATCCAAGGCTCCAAAGGCAGAGTGTAGTCTGGGGTGAGGGAGGTTAGACTTAGTGGAGGAATCTAAGGGAAGTAAAATAAGTTGAGCTATTCTCTGGCCTTGTTGAATAGTAACCGGCCCGTTCGGCGCTGAGGCCAGGAGAGTAATGATCCCCGTGTAATCTTGGTCAATTACTCCCGGGATAATATTAATCCCCGCTAGAGCTGAACTACCGCGCCCAAGGACTAGCCTGAATGTATTGGGTGGTAGAGGCCCATGGGCATTGGTAGGGAGGAGTTGTATGCCTTGATCGGGGTTAATAATGTTGGGGTGGGGGACAAGAGGTCCAATCCTGCACTGCCTGGGGTGGCTCTGCAAAGGGAGGTAATGGAGACTGGGACTGAGGAACAAACCGTATTGCCCCTGGTTTGTTCTGGGGACTTGGGGCCAGGGGCTGGCCCCGTTGGGGGTTTCCCAACCTGGGGGGAATTGGGTTACCCATAGCATCTACCTTGGAGTGACAGTCTCTAGCCCAATGTTTGCCGCGTTTACAGCGAGGACAGATAGTGGAAGGTGGCTGACGGGGCTGTTTGTCTATAGGGCATTCCCGGACAAAATGACCAGGCTGTTTACAATTGTAACAGGATTTTTGATTGTCCTGTGTGAAGCTTTTTAGTGCGGCTCCAATGGCTAGACCGATGACGTGAGACGCCCCGACACCAGAACAAAGTTTAATATAGTCTGAGAGGGAGCCATTGTGATGGGGGCGGATGGCGTTTTGGCATGTGGCATTGGCATTTTCAAATGCAAGATGTTTAATAAAGGCGCTATCTGACTCTTCTTTTCCAATTAAGCGCTCGGCAGCCTCAGCTAGGCGGCTGATGAAATCGCAATAGGATTCGTCAGGCCCTTGATGGATTTTGGCCAAGGAGGTGCTGGCGGGCCCTTTGGGTGGGAGTTTACGCCAGGCCTTGAGGCCGGCATTTTGGACTTCAGCTAACAAGCCTGGGGGGAAGGCGGCCTGAGCCTCATTGGTGTTATAGGGCGGTTGGCCGAGAAGGCGATCTCTAGTCCAGGAGCGGGAGGACTGGCTCTGAGTATTTCATTCAGCCATTATTCGTGCGTTCTCCGCATACTCTGTGCACCATAAAACAAAATCACCGCCAGACAGGGCGGCGTGAGCTAAAGTGAACCAATCATTTGGCGTTAGCCAACGGTCGGTGAGGCTTTCCAGCAAGGCTACCGTGAAGGGAGCCACAGGGCCATAAGTGTGGACCGCAGCCTTTAAGTCTTTTAAATATTTAATGTTTAAAGGGCGGTAGCGCTGTCTGTCTCTTGGGGGTTCCGTTTCTTCCTCTGAGGGGGGGTTATCTTGTTCCTCAGCCTCATTATCAGACCCCTCTGTGGTATCCTCTTCTTGGGGGTCCTCAGGGGTCTGAGTGTCGGGACCTACCTCTGCAGCCTGTCTGCGAGTGACCGGAAAAGCGAGGACAGGTTTTTGTTTGGGAGCTCGTTTTAGGGGTAAACGGGGGGAAAAGGGCAGCCCAGAGAGTGCAGCGAGTTCAGCCTCAAGGGCACGGAGTTCTTTGAGAAGACTAATGTGTTGGCGTTTTTCCTGGAGGGCCTCTCGAAGAGAGGCAATCTGTTGTGTTAGGGAAGCGGCTGTTTGAGTAGGGGGATTGGAGTGAGGAATAGTAGAAGGGGGACCGTGGACGATGGGAGCGAGGAATGGAGGGTGTTGAGGGATGATATAAGGAGGTGGCCGGAAGGGTGGAGGAGACGATACAAAGGGGTCCTTCTGATGGTAATGAGTGGCCGCATCCTCACGGGTAGCCTGGTCCTCGGGAGGGAGGGTTGTGTCCGAATCTTGGGGAAGGTTTTTAAGGCAGGGATAAAGTCTTAATGAGGGATGACTAGGGGGTTTAGCCGAATTTGGGGTAGGGCCTTCCTCGAGACAGGGCTTGGGCTTAGGGTCAGTAATAGGGATATCTATAGACACGGAGTCATTTTCTGACGGGGGACGGGACGATTCCTTTAAGAGGCTCTCCCCCTTTTTTATAACCTCTCTAACATCCGGGTCATGGGAGTGAACCCTGAGGACGTCATTTATGAGATTACAGTAAGTAAAAGTAGAAACGGGGACCTTTTCAGGCCCAAAGGCTTTATAAAAATCTTGGAACACATCGCCGACGCACTTCCAAATTCTAATATCAATCGTTCCTTCTTGGGGGAACCAGGGACAAATATCTGTCAGAAACTCGAAAAATTCACTGAGATCCTTTTTTCTAGCCTTAATTCTACGCACCTTGAGGGAACTCTTTAACCCAGAAATGAACAGTTCATGAGAACTTAATGTCTGACACATGGTCCCCTTCTCGGCCCTTCAATCAACAAGCGAAACAATCAGATGCCCATCTGGCCGTGACCCTCGCGGGACTAAATCTGTCTTAGCTAAGGCGCTTCGGTATAAACTCCCGAACTGGTGGACCGGAGTCCAGTCGCCGTTATGCCGTATGACAGAACCGGAACCACAGATTAGGGCCCAAGCAAGCTCCGTGACAAGAAGTCGTGGAACTATCACTCATTCACACATTCAATCGACCGAGGGGTAATATTACATCTAAATTCATCCCAAAACATCTATTTTCGTATGTCTGCTTACCTCTATCAGATCAGGCTCACGGATCGGCTTGTATCCGCGGAGATCAGGAAACGAGTCAGGCTCACGCGGTAAAATCACGCGGAGACTCAGCAACGCTTCCGGCCGGACTTAAGGCAGACAGTTTTTCAAAGGGTCTGGGATCTTCGTGCCCCACGTTGGGCGCCAGAAATGCCCCGACCAGCGGGGCATTCAACAGGGACCGAAGGGAGACACCCTGAAAAGAGAAAATAGGAGGCGCAAAGAAATGGAGGCAAGACAAAGTTCTGATCAAGCCTCAAATTTTTTATTGCAGCTACAAGATTATATGGGTTAGGGTAAACTGGGCGGGGAGTGAATGAGGAAGGAGAGAGCGGAATGAGGAAGGGGCTTTACTTATCAGAGACGTGACCTTTTAAGGGCAAACTGACTGTTCCAGGAATTAGGTCATGTGCTGCCGGATAGCATAGTTTCTCTGAGTCAGGCTCCTACAGAGTTGGGAGTCAAAATAGTCGGCTGACTGTGAGAAGCATACAGACCAAATAAACATCAATAGAGAAACAGGAAAATCTTAACTGAAAATCTTGGCATGAGAAAGGTGTGTGCAACAATGGTCCCTATCATGTCCAGCACAAGGAGGGTTGTGGGGAGGGAGGAGGGTGGCGCAGGGTTAAGAAAAGACAGTAGCCATGAATAGAGTTAAAGTGCGGAGTCCAAAGGACCAGCAACCTCAAAGAGTAGGCTGTGGTGCCTAACTGGGCCAATGGGCCAACGCATTAGCTTTTATTAGTTAGGTGGGGAAACAAAGGAGATAAAGCTTGTCAATCTCAAGATCTGTGAATTTTATACACCATAATAGGAAACTGATTCAAGCCAATCACCCTTGCCTGCAGGCAGCTGCACCTTAAATCTCAATTTCCCCAAGGGACACAATCTATATGCATATGAATAGATGGAGAGCACTTCATTGAATCACTTCCCTTGCAGGTTGTGGGAAGGAATGCATCCATAGAGGCAGAGGTTTTTCTAAGCCTAGGGAAGGTGGGGGGCTGTGCCCACCTCTATGAACCCCATGGGTTCTCCTGTTGGTCCCCACTTGACTGCACCTGGCTTGAGTTGTCCCCCACGTGGGAAATCTTACTCATCATTGACTGACCAGCCATCTTTTGGGGGCCAAAGAGGGAGACATAAGGTGCAAACAAAGGTTAAGCAAAGTCCCTGAAAGATCTGTCTCATAGACTCTCCTTTCTTTGGGGGCAAGTACAAGGAAACAAACGGTTAAGCTGCTGCATGGCCACAGTCCTGAAGGAGCTCTCGTGTCACGACAAGGCACGAGCTCACACTGTACTGATGGTGAGGGAGTTTTTAGCCAGTCAACAAATCACTGTGTTGGAACACCCTCCCTGCTCAGCTAGTCTGGCCCCCAATGACTTCTTTCTTTACCCGAAGACAAAGGAAATACTGAAAGGAAGACACTTTCATGACACTCAGGACATCAAGTGTAATATGACAAAGCTCTGATGGCCATTCCAGAAAAAGAGTTCCAAAATTGCTGTGAAGGGTGGACTAGGTGTTAGCATCTGTACATAGTTTCCCAAGGGGAGTACTTTGAAGGTGACCGTAGTGATATTCAGCAATGAGGTATGTAGCACTTTTTCTAGGATGAGTTTGTGAACTTAAGTGTCATACCTTAATTGTATATCCTGAATGGAGGCTGTCAGCATGGGGAAGCTGAAGGTGGGGTAAATGGAAGTGGGGCATTCTATGCTATTGGTTAGGTGTGCATATTTGACTCTTTTTTATTGGTCCTCCGTTGGAAACAGGGACACAAATCAGAGAAGCTCTCAGCTATTAATTAGACTTGGACACTTTGGACTGATTGTCACAGGAGTTATTATTTAGCTTCCTGGGTTGTCACTAGAGATAGCAATGTGCTTCTTGCAAGTCTGACTTACAACAGGCTAGCTTCCTGGGTTGTTCATTGTAGATAAGGGGATTGGTTTCCGGAGCAAGTCATTGAAGGTTGGGGGGGTCAAATTCTATTTTATATGTGGTCTGGCCATTGTTCATTTGTATAATCAGTATCTCGCTAGAAAAGTTATCTCTATTCTGTGGTTTATGCACCCCTATAATAGATCAAAATTTGGGGGTGTTTACCTTTGGCTGAATGACACCTTCTTTTGCTATCCACACAATTTTGCTTAAACTCCAGAATTCATAAATGTTTTACTGTGGGGATAGGTCAAATATCTGTAACTAGGAATGCTCATTACCCTGACAAACCTGTGGTAATGGCCTTAGGCACTGCTTCGCCATGGCTCTGACACTTCGTCTTCTTTTGAATCATGATTTGGTAATGTTGGTACATCATTTGGATGGGTCACATTATGTAAGAATGACAGAATGAAATTTTGTGTTGTATTCGTAGCTAAAATTAGGGTGGATGTATATCAAGGCAGAGCTAACTCACACAAATCTACACAAATCCACAGAGCTGGTGTTGGTTGCCAGCTTACTTCCCATTAAAACTATACTATGAGGAGAATGGAATCAGGGTTCCAACCTTTCATTCTGAACTTTCATTATTTTATATAATTTTAGGCATTAATATCTCGGTGTCTTCTCAGAGTGTGTAATGTGATCAAACAGATATACATTCAGAACTATCCTTTAAGAAAGGAGAAAAACACTACATATTGAGCACCTAGTATGTACCAAACATGTTACATATATTATTTCTAATCTTTACACCTACATTGCAAGGTAAAGATCAGTATCCTCATTTCACAGATTGAAAATTGGAGCTCGGAAAAGTTAAAACATTTGTTCAAGTTCACATATACAGTGAGTAGCTGAGATGAGGCAAGTGTTGTACCATCAAAACTAAAACAAACAGAAAAAAGAGTTTGCAATGTCTACAAATTAACTCCAATCCCTGCATCTCATCTGTTTATAACACCCCCTTAGCCTGAACTTAACCTTTCCCACAAATTTTCTCTCAAATTTTCACATTCTTGAAAACTGAATGCTGGCTATGTCTCTCATCCCAATATCTGTCTCTTATCCCATTAGTGTTACATTTTGGGGGCTCCTTTCATAAATTTTTGACTTCCGGACTTTCCTCTCCCTTTTTAAGCCCAGTCTTTCCTCCCCATTATCCTTCCCTCGCGCTGCCCAGATGTGACCCAGTTGGAACTCGTGTCTATGAGCAGTTACTATGTGTAACTAAGATTCAAAAATCCACAAAGCCCCTCATTCAACCAAAGTTAGTCAATGTTCCAATTCCAGAAAAAAATCAGCAAAATCTTGCTGGCCCTGAATTCTTAAGTGTTTGTCAAAAAAAATCCCCAACTAAGGTTCTGAGTATAAACACACAGTTCAGTACCTCTCTGGCTGAAAACACATTTCCCAATCCTTGCTTCTTTTGAAAGTCTTATTTTATTCAAATACAAGATAGGAACATACTGTTCCAAGTCATGAATTTAGAGCATAAGTGGAAAAACTTCTCCTTAAATCTCACTTACATTCACATCTTCCTTAAGATATTCTATTGTAAACTTGATTACTCCAAAAAAGTATGTAATAAAAGCAGAATTTTTGTTGTCATTGATAATTTACTGATCATTTTATCTTGCTCCAAATAATTGGTCCAACAGCATTAGATCATGCTTCTTATTAGTTTAAAGATTATTAGCCAAAAGAATCAACATGGCATAGTAAGAAGAGCATGAGTTTGGGTTTAAGCTCTCAGTTAGACTTACGCTGCCCTTACTAGTTCTGTGACACCAAATTGGTTACCTTCTCTGGGCCCTTTTTTCTTTATTTTTAAATTGGCAATTAAAATGTCTATTCTACAAGCTTAATATATATATATATATATATATATATATATATATATATATATATATATATGTATATATATGTGTGTGTATGTATGTATACATACATATATATACATACATATATATGTGTGTATATATATTTCCCTGAAAATAAGACCTAGCTGCACAATCAGCTCTAATGCATTTTTTGGAGGAAGAATTAATATAAGACCCGGTCTTATTTTACTATAATATAAGACAGAGTCTTATATAATATAACAGAATAAATATTATAATATAATATAATATAATATAATATAATATAATATAATATATAATACCGGGTCTTATATTAATTTTTGCTCCAAAAGATGCATTAGAGCTGATTGTCCAGCTAGGTCTTATTTTTAGAGGAAACATGGTGTATATATATAGATATACATATATATGTACATATGTATGTACATATATGTAAAAGAGAAAGTATATGTAAACTTCTAGACATATAATAAACATTATTATTTACAACAATTCGATATCTAGAGTGATGGCAAAAAAGTTAGGTGACTGCTGTATTTCTTTATAACTTTGGATGGTCTTTAGTAGTTGAGAATAAGAAAAACATGGAGAAAATGGAGGAGGAGCCACATGGGCTGTCTATCTTCCTGCAGGACAGAATGGTTATTGGGGTGTCAGCGTACCTTTTGAAGAGAAGAGCAGCAAAACTGGAATTCTGGATTAATGGGAAGTTGAGATGGGAAGAAAACAAGCTTCAAATGAGTAGCTGCTAAGTGCCAGGGGCTTCACCTATGTTAATCCTCAGAACAAACCTAAGAGGAAAGTATTATTATTATTATTAGTATTCAAAAATGTCAACTAATTTGCCTAAGATCACACAGTGAATCACAGTGCAAATTTTCTAACTTATCAATATTATGGACTTTATACAATCAGTCACTGCCCACCACTCTGCCTTCCAAGATATTTTGCAACAGGTCAGAGACAAGCCGTACCTTCACTTCCTGCAGTGTAGCAGACGACATACTCTGAAGGTTTCTTTCACTGTAAAACAACTTCAGTCTTAATAACACCCACTTTTTAATGCTCTCCTGGGCTTACAGAAGATAATGAAAGTCTCCAGGGCTTTCCTAGTCCCCCTATACACATGCTTACAAACATGCAAGCGCGCGCACACACACACACACACACACACACACAAACACACACACACTCACACACACTGAGCTGTTCCTCAATGTCAAATGCTTATAGCAGAAGGACCTCCTTGACGATACTAAATCTTGAGCAATCTATGAGGTGAAGAATCTGCATCTGGGGGGTGGCTCAGGTGGGTAGAGCTCCATGCTCCTAACTCCGAAGGCTGACGGTTCGATTCCCACATGGGCTAGTGGGCTCTCAACCACAAGGTTGCTGGTTCAATTCCTCGAATCCCACAAGGGATGGTGGGCAGCGCCCCCTGCAACTAAGATTGAACCCTGGCACCTTGAGCTGTGCTGTCTCCTGGATGGCTCAGTTGGTTGGAACGTGTCCTCTCAAACACAAGGTTGCCAGTTCGACTCCCGCAAGGGATGGTGGGCTGTGTCCCCTGCAACTAGAAATGGCAACTGGACCTGGAGCTGAGCTGCGTCCTCCACAACTAAGATTGAAAGGACAACAATTTGACTTGGAAAAAAGGCCTGGAGGTACACACTGTTCCCCAATAAAGTCCTGTTCCCTTTCCCCAATAAAATGTTTATTTAAAAAAAAAAAAAAAAAAAAAGGGAATCTGCATCTGAGTCCCCTAATACAAATTCTAGAAAGAGACCAAAGTAGTTCTAGATGAAAAATTCCCTTTGCTTCCTAATAGAAGCTATAACCAATATTGTTAAGAAAAAAAATCATGCCCTGATTAGACCCTCCAGATTGATGCAAATGAAGATTTTAAAAAATTGAGCTCAGAGTCAAAGTTTACCTAATACACAAGGAAACAAACTGTAGGACTGAAAGTCAATAGAAATAGCAAATCACAGATTTAGACCCACAAGATGTTTGGATACTTAAATAATCAAATCTAGACTATATGATAACAAGGAATTTAAAGTATGAAGGAATAAAAGATGAAATCACATAAATGAGCAAACAGCAAGAAACTAAGAAATGACTAGTCAGATTTAAAAATGAATAAAATGGAAATTTGCATTTTTCAGCTCTAGTTTTATTTTCTACTTTTTTTTTATCATTCATGTCTCCCCATATTACGTCTACATTTTCCATAAAATCCTTGAAAATATTTATAACTGTTTTTAAAGACCCTGTTCTGCTAATTCCATTATCTCTGTCACTTCTGCATCTATTTTTATTGGTTAATTGTTCATCTTATTATGGGTCACATTTTCCTACTTCTTTGCATGTTCAGTAAATTTCTTTGGATGCTAGACATTGTGAATGTTATACTTTTAGGGGTTTAGACTTTTGTTTTTTAAAAGGTGTTTCATTTAGTTTTGGCAGGCAGTTAAGTCATTTGCAGATCACATTGATCTTTTCAGACATTTATTTTAAGATTTTTAAGGTGGGTCTAGTGTAGCCTTTTTCCTAGTGCTAACTTAGTCTTTCTAACTTAGAACTTCACTGATTGCCCCATGTGTTCAATATCTTGCCACTCTGGTTGGATGGAACTCGAGTCTCTTCCAGGCCTATGTCATCTCTGGGAATTATTCAATCTACTTACATGCACCATTTCCTTGGTGGTGCTATGCAGCTCATCAACAGCCCCAAGGGGACCCCTTTCCCAATTCTGGATGCTTTCTTTGTATAGATCCCTCCTCTTCCATACTCTTCTCTGCAAAGTATAGCCACTTCCACCTCCCTGAACTTTAATATCTGTCTCATCTCAGTGAGGCCACTGTGTTCTGCTGGGTTTCCTTCCCCTGTGCTGGGTCCTGAAAAATACCTAACAATATAAAGCAGGGAAGATTTTGGAGCTTGTATCATTTGTTTCTCTTCTCTCCTAGACTATACTGCCTGGTGCCCAATGAATGGAGTCAGATGTTTTCTATATTTTTGCCCACGTTTCTGGGGAAAAAAAGTTAATCATACCAGGGTGAAAGATTCAGTACTAGTTACTCAAATATGGCCAGAAATAAAAATTAATCTTTTGAAGCTATATTTATATATAATCACATAAAAAGACAAATGTCTTAGATTTTTAATCTCCAAGAGCCAGGAGTTTTCTTTCAGGAGTAAGCATGCTCCTTTTTATCTGGTATACTATGAGCTCTTAAAATATTTTGATATTTGAATAACAGTGCTATACTCTTGAAAGTCACTCCTAAGAATGGTGCATACTATAAACACTATTACTTATGCTCCTCCTGGGATTATCTGTTAACTTTTGAGTTACCTTCCATCTATCCACCGAAGAATCTAATATTTAAATTTCTGTCCAAAACCTTCTACTGTGCCTTGATTCCATTCCATTATCTACAGGACATCTCCACCTGAATTTCTCAAAGCTCCGCAGACTTGGGTTGAAAGGACGGGCAAAATAGGTGAAGAGGATGAAGGCATATAAACTGCCAGTTGTAAAAAAAATAAGTCACAGGGATGTGAAAAACAACATAGAGAATATAGTTGATAATACTGTGATAATTTTGTATGGTGACGGACAGTAATTGGCCTTATTGTATAATCACTTCATAATGAACATAAATACTGAATCATTATGTTGTACACCTGAAACTAATATAATATTGTAAGTCAATTATACTTCAGTAAAAAAGACTCCCCAGGCTCAACAAACTCAATTATCTTGATTTAATCAAGCAGACCACCACCTACTCAATCACCTGCTTTGCATTCTCTAATCCCTATTCATGATCACTTCTCAAAACTGATCCTTAAATATCAACCTATATTTTTTCCTGTCAGTCATACCCCACATGTAAAGCAGTGATCAAACTCTATTAATTCTACTTTCTAGCTGTTATAATGTCCCCATTATAATGTCAACCTCTGTCCTCCCCATTCAGGTTTTCAGTATTTATTGCATGGCGTAGTGCAATAGTATACTAGTTGTTCTCTGCTGTATCTAACCTTAATTCCTTGTATCTTTCATAGTTCCAACAAAAAATCTTCTAATATGCAATTTAGTCCTTTCTTCCTATCTTACATCCCTTTAATAAAGCCATATCACTTATGAAATAAAAAAGTCAAACTCATGACAGTAAAGGTCCTTCGTGATCTGGTGTCTTATCTCTTACGACTCCCTTCTTCATATTATATTCCAATTTAATAAAAACTAGTCTTTGTATATAATGAGCTTTTGAAGAGCCTTCTTCTTCTGCGTGGAATACCTTTAGCTCACTTTTCCACCTAACAAATCCTTCTCATATTTTAAAACATCTCAAATATTATTTTTTGCATTTAGTAGTCTGTGGTTCCTGAATCCTGCAGAGATTGACTCACTCTTCTATCGTGTACACACATCTATTATTGTACCTACTTCATTGCATAATGATTTTTTGTTCACATGTCTGTCTTTGATGTTTTTACCATATTTTCTGCCTTTGAAGGCAGAGACTTGGTTATCTTTGGATCCCTCATGCTTATCACTGGATCTGGAATCTAGCAGATTCTCAATAACTATTATTGAATGAATGGAAAAAGTGAAAAAAAAGTGAAGCTTGGAAACTGTATGTTACCCAGATGTGGCATATCATTTCCTTTCTTTTGTACAGAGGCAGTGTCCATCCATCACTGCATTATTAGAAGGTAAGAAGGTAGCCAAGATCGGGAAAACTAGACTCTAGTTGTTTCAGTCTTGAGGAGTTGCCTACTAATTTGTGGCCGTCTCCACCTGGTAATCCAAAAGGGAGAGCAGGTCTCTGCTCTTCCATGTTGGCTAACTAGTACTGAAATATAATATTAAAAGTTAAAAATGACCTTCAGGCAAATAAAAAATAAACATGGTAAACAGATCATTCAACTCACTAACTAATGAGGGAATTATTTCAAAGAGGGATCTGAAGAACAGATATACGCAGTAAGAAATGCTAAAATAAATTTTCTAATGTTATAAATTCATTAATATCTTATAGAGCAGTGAAATGTAGTGTTTGGGGTTGTCTTTTTACCAGACAAAAATCAACTATATTTCTAATAGATAACATCTATGTACATTGCTATAGAAGAGAACTATTTGCACTATTATCAGCTTTCTATTATTTTTATTCTCACAGTTATAAAATAGCCTGGTTGATGGAAAATCGATGGTGCACACCCTCATCAAATCAGCTGCTCTGCAGAAGATCTGTTAGGCAGTGTCCAGCACTCCATTGTAAAGACACCTATAACTTTCAAGTCTTGGACATTTTTTCCCCCAGACATTAGCAAGGTATCATTATTACCTTTTCCAATGCAAAATAATATTCCCAAACTGAACACACAGAAAATTCTTGTGACATTTTAAAGACCTTTTAATTTAAAGGTCAAGTAAAAGCAACATGGAGTGCCAAGAGGTTTTACTTTATTTGATTGTTTTCTACTTCATAAATAGGAAAGGCAGAATTTTGTGGTAGTTAATAACACAGATTCTAGAGTCAAACTGCCTGGCTTTGAATTGCAGCCCAAGGCTATGTGACCTTGGGCAAATTAGTTCACCTTTCAGTGCCTCAGCTTCCTCATTTGAAAAATGTGAATGATAGTATTTATCTCATATTTATAGTGAGGATTAGGTGATTACTTATTGATAAATAATCATAAACTTATCATTAAAGGTTATTTTTGTGTGTGTGCAACTCTTAGAACAGTGCCTGGCACATGGTTAACATTAGAAGGATTTGTTAAGGAAGGTTAGATTTCATCACTTGTCAAGGCCACATGGCAATTACATGGCCCATGTCCTAGACTTGAAGTGCAACAGAAATGTCACCAAAATGGAAAGTTCGATTTCATCCCTTCTCCTCTCCAAACTCGTGGTCATACCCTGTAGGTGCTCCTTGGGGTCATAGACAGTCTGGAGGATGTTTTCTTGACTTGAGACGAAGGATTCAGGTGACTTTAGACAAGTGGTCAAAGCAAATATGACCTTTGTCTTTTCTTAGTTACCATATTTCTAGTCACTTCTTAGTATATTCACATAGAAACTTGTTTTATTTAGGAGTAGGTCCAGAATTATTTTCAAAACACATATTCTATTTTTAAAGAAAAATTCTTAAAAACCAAACACTTTCTTTCAAAGTTTTTATTTAAGCAATATATATATATATATATATATATATATATATATATATATATTATATAAATAGGAAAGGTGTGTGTGTGTATATATATATATACACACACACACACACACACACACACATATATACGTTATATAAAAAACTAGAAAAGTCAACACTGGCCACAGAATAAAATTATATCATCACCATAATTATATAATTTACTTATGTCTTACATACATTAATTGTCATTTTTAAAGCTCTAGGTGCATTCTGTTTTTACTCTAAAAGAATTAAGATGATATCCTTGCTGAAACATTTAACAAAGAAACAATCATTTCTTAATTTTAATTAAGCCAGAGAAATAATTATAACTTCTCAGTTCAAGGATATTAGGAACCAAGATATTCTCTTGGTCTTTGAAGAAGTCAATTTTCAAACTTTATAGCAGAGTCAAGTAAAAATTGAGGATGAGAGTTTTCAAAATTAAAATATCTTATGTATTTTGCATAATCACTTATCCATACGATCATTTCTCTATGGTCTATAGATGTTACCTTACTTTATGATACATGTTACTATTTAATGATACACTGGGCACAATAAGTATGCAATAAATGTGTAACAAGCTGTAGTGAGTTTGCAAACACCATGAATTATACTATTCCTAACATCCAAAGTTGGCAATGCTTCTCAGCTTTTTGGTGACACGATGAGACAGGACATCATATTCAAATACGTTAGATCCTTGGTGAAAATGGTAATGTCCTAAAAATGAAAAAAAATTGTTTAATTCTCTGCTTGTATTTTTTTAAAAAAAGAACAGAGATCTATGTTTTTATAGATTATCTAGATTAGACAAGGTCTGATTCTAGAATATAAATGTTGGGTCCCTTCACTAGGTATCCTGCCCCCAGATATCTTCTTACTGCCAGTCGTTTCATTAAAGACCTTCATTAATTTTATTGAGAAGGTTGTTTAGTCTTCAACAACTTGACTATCAAGATGCAAATATTTTTGAAAAGTCACATTCCAGGTGGAGAACTCAGAGTGGAATAGAGGAGATTGGGTCCAGGTAGGGAACAGAGAAATCTTGATGGAGAAAGTGAAGACGATATAGGGATGGGAAGAAACAACAAAATATCTTGGTTCAGTCAACAAATTTTTGGTTGACCTTACTTGAAGACATTCACAAACACAAACTCAAACAACCTAACCTTCTCTCATCCCATCTCAGCCCCAGTCCATGAGAGCCCATGTTGGGTGGAAGGGGCTGAAAGGAAGGTAAAGATGCAAGATATAGAGTAGTATAAAAGACTTAGTGTTTTAAAAAAGGATTTCCAGTATCTTCATAGCTCCTAATCTACTTACTCTTATAATAGAAGACTGCATCAATTTTAGGCCCAATTCCCCGGAAGTATGTAGTAATCAATTTGGGATAATGAGGGTCCATTAATTGCCTCCTTTCATCGTACCTGAGTAAAGAAATAACCAGCAGGAGCTTATTCAGAAATGAATGTCATGACATGAACAATAAAACCTGTCTTATTCTCTCCTGAAAGGCTCTTCCTGAAAGGATTTAAACTGTATTGATAAGAAAACCAAAGACCTAACACTCCACTAATTTATTCCAAGTCCATATAGGACTCTAACCCTAGGCTTCCTGACATCTAGTCAAGCCCTTTCTTCACTCCTGCAGTGCTTTGACCTGTGCCCGGTCCTACTTTACAGAGCCTGATTGTCTAATTTCCTGTTGGTGACGACCTTGCAGGATCAGCTGTCACTCAGAGGATGGTTTCCTCATTGTGTCTTATTAGGTCCGATCATTATAGTACAGAAAGGAAGCTGAAAATACATTCACCCTCCAAACTGACTGTAGAGACTAGATCTCATACAGCTCTACTACTATTTTCCAATGTATTTTCACTATGGTCAATAACATGACATTTTATTCAAAGTGTTCCTTTAAAAACATATTATGTGTTGTCTCATAAATCAGAATCCAAAAGTACAGAGAAAATAACTAGGTAGACAATAACTATTCCAGTCCTATATTCTCTTGATCCCTCTCCCAGGAAGGTCAAGCAACTTCAGGAATTTGCATAGGAAGCTACCATGTGGAAAACCTCACTCTCTACCTGTTTCACAAATCTTAGGGGACAAATTACCAACCATTAAAGCTCACCTCCAATATTGATGATCTACAAAAAAGTAGGTCTTATAGCGAAGCGGGTTAAAAACAGCTGCATCAATCTTTTTCACAAAGTCAGGGAAGCCCAAAGAATGTATGCTCTTGGGATAATCTGGCTTTGGTTTTAAATTGCTGATTAACCAGTACTTATCATCTGTGAAGACAAAGAAAAGGGCACATTAGAATTATACAAAAAGAATACTAGGAATATGTACTGACTCACTACAAACAGCATCAATTTTCCCCCCATGGCTCCAAAATGTATTGCCTGTTGTTCTTAAACAAGCTCAAGCTTCTGTCATCTCACCCTCAGCCCCCGTCCACGAGAGCCCATCAAGGGGGGAAGGAGCTTCTATCTCCTGTGGTTCTATACTCTTTTCCCCACATGTATTGCAACCTATATTTTACTAACTTTTCCCAGAAGTTTTATATATTACCTAAGTATTTAAGCAATTTTAGGTTATAGTTCAGCATTCAGTTATTAAATTTGGAGTGTTTTTTTTTTCTATCTATGTTTATAAAAACAGTAGTAGTGCATAATTTGTTTTATTTCCTTAATGTAGACTCAATAGCAAAATTGGAATTACCTTTAAACAGAAAAACTTGTTTTCTGGCTCCAATTTCATAAGCAGCTTGAATACCAGATGGTAAGGTTGGCCACAGAGAAGAAATTAAACTAACACCACTCTTTGGACTCTCAGGAATCCTCCATCTGAAGGAACTGACATGTAAAACATTTAATATATTAAAAATCATTGTAGACTCAAGAACCATGAAATGTGAGGACCTATGAAATAACTGAACGTTTTTTCCATTATCTTCACATTCTATTCCATGGATGTCTGTGTAGAAGCACCACAAGGAAAGGATCTTAATCAACTCTTTGATAACAGCAAAGATCTTAACAGGCAAACTGTATGTGGAATTACCCTGGAGCTTGGAATCACAGGATCTAGGTTCTAGTCTGGCCCCACAGTCCATTCACCAGTTTTGTAATCTAAAGGATGTCACTTATTCTCAAGTGTCTCAAGTTTTTCAATCTCAAAAATGAAGGATATTTTTCCTCCGTACCAAATACCAGTCTTCTATACTCCCCCACAGCTCCAATATCTGCTTCAATCTGTGTTGTTAAGACAGAAACCATAGGTCATCCTAGAATTCTCTTCTCTATAAGCAAGAATCAAATGCTTTAAATGGGTACTCTGTCAGACTTCACCATTCTCATCTAGGGTTAAAGTAGTCTGGCTTCTCGGCCTCCTGTCTTAGCTTTCCCCAACCCACACTCCTGCAAATCTATTTTTTTTTTACAAGCCAGCTTTCTAGTTAAGACATAAATATAATCATATTACTCTCTTGCTTCAAAATCTTCAAGACTCTCCACTGCTGACAGATTCAAATCCAAGTCCCTTCTCACAATTTTCATTTATTTCATTTTCCATTATTAGTACTATTCTCTGACAACCGCCTTCACCCCCCCGCCCCCACCAGAAAACAACGCCTCAGGACAGAGTCTTTAAAATTTGTCCTATATGAAAATGATCCTACCTGTCTTTAAAGAAAAATATTTTTTCTCCCACTGTAGTGATAGCATCAAATCTCAAATTGGGGTCACAGGTAGTTGATTCTGGATTGTTAGGGTTTGATGAGGGTTGGGTCTTTTCTGGACCTCCTGAAAATACATTTCAAGAGGCATTAGAAAAAATAAACTGCATTTTATTTCATAAGAGGAAGAATTATTCTTTTAAAAATTATTTAATTTTCTTGATTAAAAAGGTATAAAAAGCAATTTAAGCTTTCTATGACATTTATAGGAAGCATACATTAAGGATTTTTTCCCCAACTGGTTGTAACATCATGGAGGAAAAAACCTTCACTCTGGGTTTCCTGTTCAAGTTTTATCATTTCTCTGTGTGTCTTCTTCAATAAACAATGGTATGTTGGATAAAGAGAACAAATTTGAGGCCAGAAGACTCAGTTTCTTCCTCTGGCTCTGGCATTAACATACTAGGTTCTTTGTGCTCATCTTTAAAAATGAAGATGATAGCTGTGCTTCCTACCTCACAGAGTTTTCACGGTGTTCAAGAGTAGATGTTAAAGTTTATCCAAATGCAAATAATATGGAAACATTCGTAAGAGTGAGTATCTTCATAAAGCAAAATGGTAAAGAAATTCAACTCACCATAGAGAGACTGAATGCCACGTATGTCATCAGCAGAGAGGTGAAATGTGTTTGGGTCAACAGATCTGTATGTGGGGAACATTATGGCCTTTCGATCTTTGGAATGTCCAAGACCCAAGGAATGGCCAAGCTCATGAACTGCAACAAGGAACAAGTTGGTGCCTAAGAAGAAACCAAGCAGAAGAGGAAAAGAGCAGTGAAATATATAGGCATCTAGAAGACAACGACATGACTGAAATCTGACACAATTGGAAGGGAAACCTTTGGAAATCCTTTACTTGGTTCCTCTCCTTCTAGCACAAGGCTTTTCAACCTTGGCACTGTTGACATTATAGGTCTAATAATTTTTGTTGTTTAGAAATCTTTAGTTTACCATCACATTCAAGTAGCAACCCCCTCTTCAGTTTTCACAACCAAAAATGTCTCCACACAATGTCAAATGTCCCCTTCGGGGCAAAATTTCCTCTGGTTAAGGTTCACTGCCCTATCATACAAATAAAATATATCCTGTTGTGAAAATTTATAGAATAACTCATAGATGTCTTCAATAGTTCTCGTTGCCTCTAAATCATTCCCACTCTATTATACTTTTATTCTTGATCAGACTTGAGTGGATATAGAAAAGTATTTAGTAGCCATGCTTTACTAAACCCAAACATCAGGTCATATTAAGTTCCAGGTACTATGAGTCACTGAGAAATATACCAATAAGGATTAGAAATATGTCTAATCCTTATACAACTGAAAGGAAGCCACCATGCTCTCTATTTACAGATGAGGACACAGTATCAGCAAGATTAATTGACAAAATTAAGTGCTGACCCAAGACTCAAATCTAAATTTCTTGGCTCTAAAACTCATCCTTTTATTACATCGGGTTCTAAATGAAATCAAAGAGACTATGCTTACAATTGAGACATATTTACATTGCCAAGTTGTAGTCATACCTATTCATTTTTTCTGTATTTTTGTAGGTAAGAGAGAGTGGTGTGTCCTTTATTTCAAATTTCCCCATTACCAGACGAATTGAATACTCCTGGCTATATTTCTTTTTTACCTGTGTTTTAGTCTAATGTCTTCATTTTTCACTTTCTTTTTCTGTGGCAAAACTGAAGCTCAGAACTACTTGCCTAGGGTCACACTCTACTTAGCTACAGAGCTTGGCCTTAACATACTCTCTGGCACCCAAGTGTGAAGACAGAGTCTACACCTCTGTCTTTGGGGGGTATTTAGGAACACTCCCTATAACACAGGAGCTCAGCAACTAACTCAGAGAAGGTTTCAGTTCTCTCAAATAATGAGAAAGAAGCAAACACTTGGTCATTCTCTCCACTCTGTGTAACATGGGAAGAGTAAACAAAGCCCTTTATAATTTGACCTAAGCCTGAATTAATTTTATTCCCAATTCCTATAATCCTTTTACCAAAGGCCACCATTGGTCCTCATCTCAGAATAATGGATTTCTGTTTGTATTCTGTTCCTCACTAGACTGCGTACTCCTCCAGGTCAGAACATGTTCTTTACATGTCTGTATCCAAACACCCCCATCCCATCCCCTTACGCCATAATTGAAACTCAATAACCATTGAGCTAATTATTCATTTAATTTATGGTGTCAAAGAATTAGGCTGAGAATGAGCACTTTAAGTTAAAATTTCCATAAATAGTTTAGCTTTTTGAAAACATAGAATGGAACCAATTGAAAATAAGGCAACATTGACGGGTACAAAGTACACACTGGGCTGAGATAAGAGTTGGAAATGCATGTTCTGGTCCCAGCTTTTCTGTAAGCTAGCTATTAACTATCTCTTGGTCTCAATTTCCTCTATCTGGAAAGAACTGTATTAAATGATTTTTCTAAGATGCTACAGAATTCCAAAATATTCTATGAGGTAACTTGCACAAATCTCCCATATCAGATAAAAATATTATAAACCCCAAATAACCTTGGAAAAAATTAGACAAATTTGACATATATAGATGAGGGTTTGCAACTCAGCAAAAACCTAATCCTATGTCATTTGTCTTTTGACAATGCAGAAGTCATCTTCTCAAGAATTATTGCTAAACGAAATAAGTCAGACAGAAAAAGCAGAGAACCATGTGATTTCACTATATGTAGTAATATGAATCAAAAACAACAAAAGAACAATACAAACAAATGAGAAACAAAAACTCATAGACACAGACATTAGTTTAGTGGTTACCAGAGGGTAAGGGGGGTGGTGGTAGATGAGGGTAAAGGGGAGCAAATATATGGTGACGGAAGGAGAACTGACTTTGGCTGGTGAACAAACAATGTGATTTATAGATAATGTAATACAGAATTGTACACCTGAAATCTATGTAAATTTACTAACAACTGTCACCCCAATAAACTTTAATTAAAAAAAAAAAAAAGATTTCTGTAAGCCTTAAGCCGTGAATCAGACTAAAGCAAATAGCCTTTCTAGTCTGGAGAATATTGCCATCCAATGTGCAACATCAGCCAGAGAGAGGGGGATGCTGATTAGGGCATATTCTTGATGACATTCTCTTCATTTACTTTCCACATGAGTCAGTTATATAATCTAGGATTTCCAATAGAAAGATTAGGAAGGCTTCTGATAGGATGGTTTAAATGTTTCAATGGATAGTGATTTCTCCAAACAGGGGAGACTAGTTATCCCAATTTTCCAACTCTCAGAGAGGGATGGTGAGTTACAGCCCCCTCTGTAAAAGCACATAAGGTATTATTAAAGGATTAGTTGGGCATTCTGAAATTTTTACCCCAGGACCACAGACCACAAGACCATATAACCCCATGACCATATAACCCTGTGTTTCTCTACAAGGATCTCTAAATTCTCTATCGCATCATCTTTCTGTGTCACTATGAATCTCAGAAATTCACAACATATAATGGATCATGAAGATGACTACTCTATCCTAGGATTGTTAGCACACACAAAATTAGTATGTGTGTTGCCTGAGTTTACGAATTGCATTGTTAAAATCAATCACCTAAATAACAGTTTTTACTCTTCCATACTATGGTTCTCAAGTCTCCTGAGTTTATGCTAATGAACTAGCTCACCCTTAGATTCTTAGAACTGACCTTTAAAACAATCTAGTCCAATAGACTCAATTTATAGAGGGCAAAATTGAGACAAAGTGTCACATTTTATTTAGTGGCAAAATTATAATCAGAACAGGTTTTCCCATCTTATAATCCTTTCACAGAATGTAGCCTTTCAAAATGGTTACATATTTAGAGTGTGTTTCCGTTTTCTTTTGTGGTTTTGTTTGTTTATTTTGCCTACCTCTGTAGCTTTCAGTCCAGGTTTCAGCCTCATTAAAATGTGCGTCTCCTCCAATACCAGTTCCAGGGCCAAAAGCATGTGCTAGGACTCCACCTCTGAAATCAAAAGGACTCATGTCTCCATGAGCTTTTTAAAAAGGAAAGAAAATTAGTCCTTCTATGTGTGCTACAGGTCAGGTCAAATGATACAGATGAAGTAAATCCAAGTTCTCTACCTCCCCATGCAAAAAGGATCATAATGTCAGCTTCGCCTGCATTAATCTTTCTGAATTTCAGAGGGGTGACATCACTCCATACTTGAAACGCTTTTTGGATGGCATAGTCAACAACTGCAGGCTTCATATCAGGAGTGTAATTATTGATTCTTTATCAGCAAAACAATAGAGAGAAAAATATACGGAAACCATGTATTAATTTTGTCTTATTATACGTCATTTCTGCAAGTATCATTAGAGAATGAATCACTTCATAAATTAATTGTCCAGCTGTAATATATGCTTCATATACTACAGAAACATCTAGCCTTGGACAGCTTCCTCCTTAAAAAGAATCTAACTTGATTGCTCTCATTTATGATTATGATTTATGGATCACCATTGAGAAAGATTTTCATTCACAGAAGCTTATGCTTTTTGCTGCAGCTCTCCCCCGCCCCCGCCCCATACTTCTGCATTTATCCATCTTGTCTGTTCTATAAAACTTTCTCTTGTGTCTTATTTATTGTAGATTTACGTTCATTCTCCTTTTGTTCGCAGCCTTCTTGGTCTGGCAGCCAAACAATCCCTGAGTGAACAATCCACCTTTCCAGAGATAATGAATTTTAACAGAGGGGTAGCGTTAACAATTGAGGGAGGCTTCTTATGTACTTCCAGATTTGGGGCTGTATCTAAACGGTTCTGGTTTCTAGAAGTCAGATCTCTAGGAAAGTAGAAAAATGCATTGCTATGGTGTTACCTGTAGGTGATAAGATGCTTCTTCCACACCGGCCTCCCTTGCATTGTCGTAAAATGCTGTACATCAGGCACTCCGCAGCGAGGTGTGTGCATCACGTCCAGAGTAGATGTGTCCAGTTGCCCAGTCACTTTTAGCCCAAAGAACTGCTGCATTTCTTGAATTTTATTCTCCATGTACTCGTTACTGACTTTCATTTTTGTGCTTTTCTCCAACTTGAAGTCATAATAGTCGTGCAAGTACCCCTGGAAAACAATACATTCAGCAATACATTATTATACATGGAAATGTTTCTGTTGGAGCTCTGTATGTGTGACTCAAGTGCACAGGGATGCTTTTGAACCAGGTATTGGATAATTAATTATAGTAAGAAAAAAATTTTAGTTTCCTGTGTTGTTAAAGACATATCATAAACAATTAACAAGATTGATTTCTGGAAGCCCACTAAAAACACTTTTATGTCTCTACCTCTTCAAACTTGTTTCTAGTTTTTAAAACCTATCTCAGCATCTAGCTTATCATGGCATTCAGTAAGCAGCAAACCGTTATTGTCAGGATGTATAAGTTAATTAATTTGAGTTGGAATAAAGTTTTCTTGCTGAAAAATTCAAAGCTCAACACAATGGACAACTATGACAAATTCAAAATTAAAACAATCTTAGAAAATGGGGATATCATCTGAACTCATATAATTAGGCAAAAATAAATTGAAAAATTCTATTTTTAAGAAATACTCATGAAGAAATATCTGGGATAGTAAAAGTAGAGAGTATTCTTGAATTATCATGGCAAACTGAAATAGTTAAACTAATCAAGCAATTGTTCAAATCTTACATTATTAACTGACTTTAAATTATTAACATAAAACACCATAACAGAAGTAAAATGCTAATTATTTTGAACTAAAACTCCTTCGCCTGAGCTTTTTAGTAGAAGGGACAAATTCACCCACCAATTCTGTAACACTCCTTCAAAAGCAATACCTCTTTCTTACATGCCTCTTCTGCAAAGGAAAACTCAGTGCTAAAAGCAAATAGTCTCCTAAACCAGTTTTCAAAGAGTACTTGTGAAGATGAAGCTGGTCTGTGCAATAAATCTTAAAGACGAAATCGGGCTAGGTAAATACAATAGTGTTAACACTTACCAGAGCAAATTCCATATTGCCTTCAGTGCTTGCATACTCACTCAAGGGAAGAGCTCCAGAAGCAGTGGCCTGCAGGACCAGTGTCAATAGAAGAAACTTCATTCTAAACTACTCCTGAATGACTTAACCTAAATTACCCTGCTCTTTTTCAGTACAAGTTCCTTAAACGTCCCTCTTATATAGTCCTTAGGACAGGCTCTGTGAAAATGAAATCCCTTGAGTGACTCACAGTTGGTATCATCTTTTGATTTATCTTGCAAACCCGGAAACACAAGCCTGACCATATTGTAGGGGCAACAGCGGATCAGTTAGCAATGTAGTCATCACTCACTCAGGGCTATAGTTCTCCATAATAAGCCGTTAGCCAAGAAATACTAAACAGCTAAAATATACAAGTAACTTAAAAGGGAATTTTTAGAAAGTTCAGTACCTGAATTTTCACTGTAATACTTTATGTTCATTATAAGTGAAATAAGCTTTTAAGAAAGAACTAAATTTAGAAAGTTAGGTAATTAAAATCCTTTTGCTAGAACAGAGGGATCCTCTTTAAGCTGAATCTAGCTCCCTGGAGATATAGAGATTTCATGTTTATCAAGGAAAAGTTCGTAACATCATGATGCTTTGATGTTAGCTCTGGGTTGTACAGACTTCGATCCTGTTTCTATAACTTCAGATCGTCAGCCACCGGAGCTGAGGCCCAGTCCCAGCTGCATAGCTAGGCAAAGAGATTCCAGAGGCAAATTTCTCTACCTCCCAAATTGTTTGGTATTGGCAGCATGAAGGTCAACACTTCAATTTTGGAGGATACCAAAAGTTTGCATCTGGAATCTCTCTACCTCCCTATCAGCTCAGCTTCCTTTCCAGTGACCTCATTGGCCACTTAACACAGAATCTGCCTCTCAGTCAATAGAGGATATTTGAAGACTGAAAACACTTAAGAATCAAGGAATAAACAAAGGTAGAAGTGCAAACAGTGGGGCTACCTTCTGATCCCATATGAACAGTCTAGGGTGGGGGTGGGGAGAGACACAAATTAATTTGTTATGATTCTGTCATTGCTCTGTCCGATCTCCCATACCTGGGAAATGCTGGCTCCTTCCCAGCATTTCCTTGAGACTGGAGTTCTAGGAGAATAATTCCCTTTCTAAATAGGCAGGAAATGAGGCCCTCTGCATTGTACGTGGCATCCACTTCCAAATTCTGCCTTTTTCAAGCTCTGTGATTTAACATCTAGGGACTTCAGGTATTTCATTTGAAAATGAGGATAATAACTTTTGCTTCCCTATGCTTTTGTGATGATTAAATAAGACAAAGTATTATAAATACCAGCACATACTATAGGTGCTCACTAAGATTCATTCCCTTCCCCTTGGTGTGAGAAGAGAACAACATGCATCTTAATTAAGTTTGCAACCAGGTGTGGCTATAGGATTCATGAAGAGGAAGATCATATAGAAGAATTATAATGTAATCTTTTTAGATATTGAATGTAACTCAAGAATCATAAGAGGAATATGGCAGTTTGGCTAGAAAGCAGGAAAAAGGGATTATCAGAAAATATCGGAGACGCTGGTTCTCCACCAGCAAAAAAATAATTGCTCCGTAAGGACAGGGTCTGTCTGTATTTGCCACCACTGTATTCCTGGTGCCTAGCCCTGCCTTGAAGTTAGTAGGTGCTCAATAAATATGTGTGAATGAATCTAGTTGGAGAATAGGGCCTAATGGACATCAAAAGGAAACCTCCTTTGTGGGAACAATTATTACACAGAAGTTGCGTTCCTCAACCTCAATTAAAGCACACAAGAACTTGTCTTATTCACAGAAGGAAGGAATCCAGTTCTTAGAAGGTTTTAGGAAGTCTAGAAAGTGTAGGCTGTAAAATACATGGTAAAACTGCCCAAGATACAAAGGAAGTGAAAAAATGTCCTCACTAGAAGATTTCAAAAAACAGAAAAGTACACCGAATTTTAATGATTTCTCAGTCTTGGCTCACCAAATGTCCTAAGTGGATCAAGGAGATGAGGGACATTTGGGCAGCCATGGGACAGTGCAGTGGTTTTAAGCTTAGGTTTTGGAGTCAAGTCAACCTGCTTTAGACGTTAGCGCCATCATTTATGACCTTGGGCAATCCCTTTAATCTCTTTAAGACTTAATTTCTTCACTTGTAAAATCATTATAACAGTAGCCTCAAAAGTTGTTACGAGGATTACATTGAAATATACAGAAAACTATATGACCTCAATTTTGACACACCTTAAAGAATCAATGATTTGCTATTTTCTTTCCTTTACTGCACTCTTACGTAATACATTTGAAAGAGGTTGGTAATGAGGATGAGAAAGGCTATCAAATACATGCTAAGACCTCTCTACTGTGGTGGAAGGAGCTAAAAAGTGGTCGGTGTTCTACGAAAAGGTTATGAACTTATGATCATGAAACCAAAGGTCCTTATGATGATTAAATTTAGATTTAAATCCTAGCTTTAGAAATCATATCTCTTCATACCCTCAGAGACCTAGCCTTTCCCCCTGTATAATCAGCAACCCCTGATGCAGCAGAAGACAGTAACCCCAATGTGACTAATGGTCACATGTCAGGACCTCTGGCAGGATAAAAATAGCATCTTGACTGAAGTTATGTTTCAGCTCCTTAGCCCTAAGTTGGAAAGACCCCTTGGCTACTTTCCCATGAAACCAGAAAGAGAGATGCCAGAGTAGAGTTCAGAACTGTCCTCAAGACCTCAAGAAATGGTTTATTACCCTTACATCACCTCTAATCAATCAGCTCCCAGCAGAACCCCAAGCCCCTAAACCATGGTGTCTTGTGATTTTGCCCTATATAATCTGTAACTTACACGCCATCAGGGACTTGGGTCTTTAGCATTAACTCCTCATCTCTGGATTGGCCTATTCAGTATTAAACAATTTTCTTTCTATCCTGCTGTGTGTTTCTTTGGGCCAGTGAACACAGGCAGATGGACTCAAAAACAGTGGAGTCCCTGTATCAATCTTGGCAAAGACTGGAAGCTGGGTATCCCAGTAGAGACATATCTTCCAGGGGACACAATGAAGGAAATGAGAATGCGGGGTAATGCTTTATGTGAAGAAGAGCATGCCTACGAAAGTGCAGAAAGCAGGCAAGATCAGAGTTCCTCTAAGAGGCATAACTTTTCCTGATAAGAGTTTCTTTAGTAAAGGGTCGATTTATAAACACAAAGCTTCTGTATTACATTGCTACCTTTCTGAGTCAGACACCAGGACATTCTAAGGTATATGCCTGATATAATCACCTCCAGCTAGTTGTGGTATCATCCCTAAGGATCCAGAACTAAATGCAAACATGGTCTTTGACAATGACCAGGAAGGAGAAATGCTCCCGAAACATATGAAGAAATCGCTTAGCTGACTGGTTCACACTGGAAGAAAACTTGAGTTGGTTAACCCTCTCCTTTTATGGATAAAGAAATGGTAGACTGGAGAAGGGAAGTGAATTGCTGAGGAGACAGACATCTAGGAAGTCTCCTGATTCTGTCCTGACTGTTGGTCACACTTCATTTTGTCACACTTCATTTTGTCACTTGTATCACTTTGGTTTTTCTTCAGAATTATGTTTCCCTATGGGTATCTTACAAATACAAGCACTACAAAAATGATGTGATACCCTCAAGCTTTTTATTAAAGCCAGGCTGCCCCCTTTGCTATCGTGAGGGCCAGGAGTAATCAAACAGCCCTGGGAATGTAGGTGAGGGGGAGCAGAATATGCCACCCCAGAATGTGTCACTTTAGCATATAGATTATACTGAATTGAAGACAACTGGGGGCCCAGCAGAGTCAGGAAGAGCTTTGTATCTCCTTCCTAACTGCCTTAAAGAATTTAGATAGGGGGTCTATAGCAGGAAGAGACCTATTACCAGAGATGACTATTATATCAGAAGGACTTTTTTGCATGGCATGGCAAACATTTGTTTACTAAACGTTTACTCTTCTCATATTCTTGTGAATGGTCTCCCTCCTATTTGAAGCCCCAGACCCCTACCACCTTTAGCTTAGCTCAAGATGGCATATAAGCTTCAATTACCTGACTGCTGGGGGGTTCATAATATTTATAATTTTTAAAAAATTTATTTTTCAACTGTAGCTGACACACGATATTATACTAGTTTCAGGTGTACAACCTAGTGATTAGACACTTACATACCTTACGAAGTAGTCACCCGATAAGTGTAGTACCTACCTGGGGACTGTCATATTTTTATAGGGCTCCAATGTATGCAAATTTTGTTTTTCATCGTTAGTCTCTCTTATGTTAAATTAATTATTAGACCAGCTGAAGAACCTAAAGGGAAGAAAAGTGTTGTTCCCCAATATAGGTGAATGTGGAGAGCACTAGATGATGAGGCAAAAGAGTTAAAAAAAAGTGCACCTGAAGGGGGCCTGCCCAGGCCTGCATCCCCTCCCCAGGAACCACCCAGGCTCATCCCCTAGAAATAAAGCAAAGGTGTCCAAACCCTCCTAAAAAGAGGAGATAAGACCCAAGTGGTATTAAGTAACTGGTTCTTCACACATGCACAAACTGTTAAAACCTGTCCATTAGTTGAACTCTAATCTCATTATAATACAATTAAAATTAAATGAACATTAAAGCTTGCCCTCTCCCCACCATGGGTTTTTCTGTATGCATTAGTTATATAACCCACATATGTCAATCAAATGACCTCAGTCTGTACGTCACATATTCTGCTGTAAGGAAATTTCCTACCCTTTCCTGTATAAGAAAAAGCTAACCTAAAGTTAGGTGCAGTTGTCTGCAGCAGCAACTTCTATGCCAGCATCTTTCTTCTTGAATAAACTTACTTCATTGTTCTCCTCATTTCAGGCTGAGTATGTGAATTTTTTTCACCTTTTGCGAATGACCAGGGCTTAATTCCAATGACACAACACTAGAGAGGTAGTGTCACTAGTTTGCTCTCTGGAGAATCACCTCCTTTACACCACTTTTCTACCTCATTTTGGATAGAGCCCTGCTGCTAAGGTGCTTTTGTTGCCAGGTCTCCCCAGGATTGGCCTGTGAAAGAATAAATAACATAATCCATGACAAGCCCGTAGCTTCATATGATAGGGCCTCCGTAAATGTTCATTCTTTGTCTTCTGACTTTACTTCTGTCCCTGTATGTTGCTCATGTAGTAGTTGGGTTAAAGCAGCTAACTTTTTGCACATAGGAGAAAAGGTAACCTAAGTAACAGTTCGCAACCACAGGTGGATCTACGCCCAGCAAGGAAGCACAAGCACCCTGGAGAGGAGCTGATGGTGATGGTGGAGATGGCTCATAGAGTCACCTGCACCTTCTTCCAGAATGAACCGGAACTTGACTCTATAGGGAGCTACTACTTGGCTATCTACGGCAGAGAATGTCAGAGTGACTGGTTAGAAATCTACTGCCTGCCAAAGCAGTGCTCATCCTCAGATTGCATCTGAGAGTTCCCTAATCCCAAGGCACTCTTCCCAAGGAAGTGCTGGTGAAAAACCTGAAATGTGTAGGGTTTGGGAGTGAGTACAATCATACTGGGTACAGCCCAGAGACAGGAAGCAGACAAAAGAAATAAGGAAGGTAAAGGTTGCCACAGTTTCCTTTCCCCCAGCAAATGGCCCCCCTTCCAACAACTATATACTCAGACATCAAATGCAGCAGGTGGTAGATGTCCTACGTGTACATCACAAGGGAGATACACTGTGATGACCTGCTTACATGTAGGGGTAGTCATTGTTTCTTTTCCTGTTCTTGCGCTCAACAACAAAGTAAATACCGAAGGTAGAGATAATGACTCGTACATCTCTGAGCTGATTTGGACTCTGCAGCCTGGTTTAATGGGAAGAGCAAGGCTTTGGAAACAAACTTGGCCTTAAGCTTCAGCTATACTTCCAATGAACTGTGTGGCTTTGGGCGAATTGCTTAAGTTCAGGTTCCTCATCGATAATTGACTATTTGAGAATTAAATATGATGATGCTTGAAACTGCTGAGCACTGTGCCAGGCACAACCACAGCCTGTGCATATATACCGGCTCTTTTGCTTTTATAATACCTATGGCAGTTTCTTCCAACCTTTCTTTCATTATTGACCCCCTAAACAGGCATTTTAGACATTCCCCCTATGACATTTTAATACCATAGATATACTATATATATCAGTTTATGTGTTGTATGTATATCTGTCCTTTATACATAAAATACTTTTCTGCCCTAAATGACCTATTTTCACTCACTTTAGAGTGATGTCTCCCCATTCCCCTTTGAAAACGTATGTCATATAGTAGCATACACTCTACATTGCTGGGTCAGTAAATGACCATGACCCATGATACCAGTTTTGCCTGGTCCTACGTGGCATCTCACCAGGAAGTTGATAAAAAGCGCAACTTCTGGAAGATGTTCATAAAGCCAAGAGATCTGGATTTTAGAGACACTGTTTAGATCACAGAGGGCGTGTCTATGGAACTTTGTGTCAGTAAAAAGTAGTGGCAGTCTCTCAAAAGATTAAGCAGCTATATTCGTGGGTTAAATCAATTCAGAGAGAAAATAAATCAATGGCTAGAGAGAAATGAACAAATCAGAGAGAATCTACTCAATCCTCTTAAACGGTGAGGCAAGATCCTTTTTAAAATACTAAATCTCCCTCCTCCCCCATTTCTCTCCTTTCCTTCAAACTCCACTTGAGCAGCCAGCAGACTCTGTTGCTTGCCTCCATGTTTGTGACCCTAAGCACATTATTCACATTCTGACTCCTTTCTAAGAGCCTGAATCCACAGAAGTGGATATGGTTTGAGAAGAGAGGAACTTCTCCTAAACCGAGCCAATGCCAGGAGTGGAGCCATGAAGGACTGGGCCGCACTCCACAGCAACTCTGTGAAAATCATAGGATTACAGAAGGAATCAGCCCCAAATGCTGCAGGCAAGTGAAATCCTGGGCCTGGCGCTTCCAGCTTCTCTGAAGAGGGCATGGCTCAAAAGCAACTGTCATTAGAGCGGAAAGGACGTGCAGGCAGGGTGAATAAATGTGGAGGAGATGGAATGCCAGAATGATTGAAGCTGAATTTCCTACCAGCCCAGTGAGATGGGATCTCAGAAATGAAACTTTTTTTAATGCATTGTATCTGGCAGAGCCAAACTGAGAGTCATACATGTTTCCTATCCGGGCTACCTAGCATGGTCCTTTCTACATAGTGGGTGTGCTTTATTATCATTGTTATTAATAATATACTTTAAGTATAAGTTTAAAATATTTTGTCTCATTTTTCTATAAAGTGTATAAACTTTATAAATTAGTAATCATTGTAGACTCTTTCTTAGCCTTCAAACAACTAAAGGGATACTATTACTAGGAGTCAATAAATAGGAATTTGACTTTAACTGAATTAAAACATGAAGGTGACGCCACTGGACCAAGCACATGTACGCATATCTGCAGTAGGCAGTCTCTTTTCTATGCATGTACTCAAATCAGGGATTATCTAAGGCCAATTTCTGAAATACTTAAATGCCCTGCATCCCAACTCTTGAGCCATTTCCATCCAAACAAATTAGAGCCCCTAGAAGCCTCTCTTGCTTTTAGTTGCCTTTCAATAAATCCTCTCACCAGTGGCTCCTAAAAGAGCTGCCTGTATCTGGGGAATTTTCATTGCCTCAGAGAACACTGAAGACATAAAGAACTTCAAAACATTGAGGTAAAGCTCTCTACTGGGAAAACGTGGAGAGCCATGACTAGTCTCCACTGAAAGACTCCGAAACATGGCTAACTCATGAGGAAGATAATTTTTGAGTGAGAGCTCTTCCACTAGAAACACTCCCATTATCCAAGGTTGGGATATGCCAGGGTCTTGACCAAAAGTAAACCATGTAGGGTCCTGCTGGAGAATCACATGCGCCCATAAGAAGAAAGAGAAAGAGGAGGAAGAGGAAAAAGGTCCAGGGAAGGGAAAGCAAAAAGGTACACACACACACACACACACACACACACACACACACACACACACACGAATGATGCCATTTGACCATTGTTTTACAAAATCAGAAGTGGAATTCTCTCTGCTTCAGGATGATTACCGAATTTATTTCAAAGAAACTGAAAAGGAACTGAGGCCCTTCCTTAGCACCAAGGAAACTCAAGAGCTCAAATTTCACATCTTAGTTTCATTATGAATAACAAAACTCTTGGGATTTTCCAACCCATTGGCCCTTAGGAGACCCACTCCGTGGACACAGCAAGGAACTTCCTCCTTTCTAATACCGAGTCCATCACGTGATAAATAAGCCCTGCAAAGAAGTGTGAATCATGTTTACAATTTATTTTATAAATGCAAAATATCTTGTAGTGAGTGACAACAATGTCTACAAAACCATGTTTTAGGCATAATTCAAGGACATCACATTTTTAGTTATATTCTTGTCTGCTTGGAGAAAGACTCTGATCCTGCTTTTCAGTAATCTCAATGCAGCCTGTCTTCCAGGGCCCAGGTCTGGTAACACAGCTACAATAAATCTCACTCTTTTGCTTCGATCCCTATTCAAACAGGTAGCAGGCTGTGTTTTGTTTCAGCATTTGTGACCCTGAGACAGTCATTCATATCTGATTTCTTTCTCAGAACCTAAATCCACTGAAGGAAACCAGACTATCTCACCCTAAAATATGCATCTTTGACGTAAAGATTATTTTGAACTGAAGACAATTAAAAAGTAGAAAATGCAGAAAAAGCTCCCCCTTTTTGCCTAAAGGCAAGGCATAAATTCTCTTTATACTAGATACAGACTCAGCCCAGAGAATGCAACCAGAGGAATGTACAAACCTTAGTCCCTTAGCTTCTTCCCATATATTTACCTTCCCACAGTTTGCCCTCTGTAGAAGTCTAAAACTGCTTTCATTTGTCTAGTTATTTCTCTACAAATTTGTTTTTTGTTGAAGATTGTATATAAGCTGTAATTCTAAGCTGCCATTCTGAGTTATTTTTCATTTAGGTTTCTCCCACGAGATGTGCACTGCTCACATTTCATAAACTGTTTCTCTTTTGTTAATCAGTCTTTTTGTTAAAGGGTTCCAACTGCAAACCTAAGATGGGTTGGCCACCCCTACATCACTAAAGTGGATTTAGTGGGTTTCTTTCCTCTCAACCTCTAAGCCACCCCGTTGGTGCCACCCACATTGACACCTACCCACATACCATGTCCTTGTGGAATCTGCCCACATAAGGTGCACCATATAGATACCACAATTCGTGTGCTTTCTATGTCTAATTTCTGAGGATAATTAACTTAATGGCTATTGGAATTATACACTGAGAATGAGAACTGCCACCAGAAGTAAAAATAAGCAAACATTCTTTTTATATCAATGAAATTTAAAATATTTTCTCTAATTACATAAATAATATATGTCAGTAATAAAATATTTGTTAAAGTACTTTTCTGTTTCTTCTCTGTACCACTTTTTAGTGATTTGAATGGAGCAGTGGTTCAGAACTTTTGGAGACTGTGGGTCTCTTCAAAAATCTCATGAAAGTGATAAAACCTCTCCAGAAAAATATACTTAACATTTTTAAAAATTGCTTATAATTTTAGTGGCTTTGGACCCAGGTAAAAAATTGCTGAATTTTAAAGGAGAATTCTGTACAGCGAAGAAAAATCGGTATTGATTGTAACCACTTCCACTCCCCCCAAATCTCTGGACCTCTTCCTTTTGCTGATGACTATAGTAGATTATGGACTGGTAACATGGTAAAGGCAGGCAGATGAGAAGGTAATGTTTATACCCTCCTTTGTAGAAGTACAAGGTACCTCACAGGTCCCGGACAAATTTCCTTTATATCCTGACTTGTGTGAGTTTGGGAGTTACTGCGGAGGTGATTACTAACTTCTATGCAACTTAATTATAAAGTAGTTATTAAGTACTTATTAGGTAATATTTAACTACATATCACTTTATTCTCATAAGCTTACGATTTGTCATTGTTAATGTTGTCTCGGTCTCATTCTTATAGAGATAATGGGTATGATGATTCCTTAGATCCCAGATCTCGCAATGATACACGCAGTCTAAATTTTTTACAATTTCTTTGCTTGCTCATTAGGCCAGTGTTTCAATGACAGAAGTGAGTCCCAGACTCCAACAATAGCTGCCTTCACTCCCCTGTCCCGACTGCCATAGAATAAAAAAGGAATATGCTCGGACTGATGGGTGGGAGACCAGAAGCCTTTTGAGTCCCAGCCCTTGTTTCTGTGGTAACAAAAGAAAAAAGCTGGAGATGTTGAGGTTAGAGAATTGGACCCACGTATGACTTTTCCTGTATCTGTTTCCCCTTTCTTATCTGTGCCTTAAAGGCTAGAGGGCAGCCCAAGGTCATAAGAAGCTAAGGACAGACAGGGTTAGATGTTCTACTGAGCCAACGCTGGAGGAACCTTACCACCCAATGACATACAGTATCACATTTGGAGTGTGCTTAAAAAGTGCATACTTAAGCAATATGTGCTTTTAAATAACAAATTTCTCTTGACAGTGACAGGTTGATGGGGTTGTTACTTTACATTTGAGAAACACATGAAGAAAAAAACAACCTGCATAGGTCTAATGTGGCAATGTGTTAATGGAAACCACAACCTAATCATTCCAAAGAGATGAGATACTAATGGGGGAGTACCGAATCAGTTAGGCGTAATGAGGAAGGGATCCTAAGGTCACAAACCTAGCACATCAACATGCAGCATAAGGCCAAGGCTCTATGTGAAGTGAAGAAGACATCAAAGAGCCAAAACGATTAAGGCCCGGGTGGACCTTGAATCAAGGAGGGAGGAACCAGGGGAAGCTTTAGAGCTGATGACCATGTAAATTCCATTGCTAGATGAACCTTGACCAGGTGGCCTTAGGCACCAAACTAAGAAGAATGGAAAACTTGGGGAAAACCATTGTAAGAAAAGCCAGTTAATGCCACATTCTGCTGCTGACAGCAGAATTTCTCAGTTCTCCAAAGCCCTGTGTCAGAAGATGGCAAACATGAAAATAACCATGGATTAGATTTTAATGAATCAATCAAACATTTATGTAAGACTGGTACCAAAAAGTAAACACAAATTCCTTGTTATAGTCATCTGATGGGAAAATCCACTGTTTCGATATTTCATATTGCTGTCTGACTTACCCCCTTTTGATGTGGGGAAAATATGTGCAGTGAGCAAATGCTGTAATTCCAGCTGCAAGTTCCCTTATTATCATTGGCATCTCAGCAGCTGTGTTTGGCTGGGTTTCAATTACGACAGGGATCCCTTCACATTTTCCTTGTACTCAAGAATACCAGGGCCCGACTGGCTTTGGATGTTCCTAGAGCTTCTTCTGTTCTTTAGCCTTCGGTATGTTTGACCCAGTAGCATCTCCCTTTGACTTTACTGGGAGCTCAGACCTAGGAAAGCTCATGAAGCTGTAAAAGAGGGACCTTGTTGGAGAAAATGAGAACCTAACATTAATGGAGGTATTCTGTATGGCAAGCACGAGGCCAAACACTTTATACACATTATCTCTTTCAACCTCATAGGGATTTTAAGATGTTGGTAATCTCATTTTTCAGATGAAGGACATAAAGCTCTGAGAGTTTTAGACATTTGTCTGTACTCAACCAATTAGTTAGGGCGACGGAATTTGAGTGTGGTAGGTCCACATTCACTTACTCCAGAGGCCTTAGGAGGGCCCTTCACAGCCCACCCTAACATCACAGCCTAAGGTAGCAACCCTTCTTATCAGACAGAAACAGGGAAGGACTTTCTTGTTTTGTTTAATTTTGTGCTTGTTTTTTAGAAGAAGCTCTATCAGGAGTAATTTTGCTTTTCAAAGCACAATTTTTATTGACATACATAATACACATACAGAAAAGCATACACATTATCAATGTTGGTCTCAAAGTATTTTCGCAAAGTGAATATACTTGTGTAACCATAATTGGGCCATTTTACTTATTTAGTGTTTTTCCTTCAGGAGTTTCTTAAATTTTCTGCGGTTTTTCTAGATATTGACTATTAATGGAATTTTTTTATTAGGGAATGTCTCCTCAGAGGGAAATGAATTCTCAATTTTCATTAAGAAGAATTTTGTCCCATCCACAGCTGACACCAACCAACAACCAACCATTGCATGATTAGGGGATTTTACACCTCTCTCTGAAGCAACAGTCTTCTTTCTTCATTGGCCAAAAACACTCCAGCTCACTACTTTGTGACAGCCTTGAATATGTTTTATTCCTATCATTACATACACAGGGAATTAAAGGAATACATCTGCTCTTTAAGAACTCTTTAAACAACCTTTTAACTTTCTTTTATTGATCTCGCAGTCTAAATCTACCTGTTTCTCTCAATGTTACCAAAGTTCATAACCACCAAAACTGAAGCTACAGGAAGACTAGGGCTTTTTCTGTTTTGTTCAGTGGCATACCCCAGTAATTAAGACCAGTGCCTGTCATAGAATAGGTGCGCAATAAATACCTGATGAAAGGAGAAATGAGTAAAAAATACCCCCATTCATCCAATTTCCATTTTAAAAAATGTATTTAAGAAATATTTTATGAAGCTTTAGGTCATCTGATAATTCTATTCACCACTCACCACCACCTTTAAACATTTTCCAAGTCTTGTGATCTCATGTATTTCTTATCATATTAATTTTGTTCTTTTTCTAGTGCCATCTAGTCCATAAATTTATTATTTTATACCTAGAGTCTAAACCCCCTTCTAATTAGTTTTTCTATTTTTTATGCAAGACACATTGTTGCTGAATTATTTTCTACCCTTTACTTTTCACATAGTATTCCCTTTCTGAAAAGCTCATCCATAAAAGGGGTTATCTCAGAATGTTGCGGAAAACGGCAGAGACTGAGAGACTCAAGCTGCACGCAGAGATCAGGGAGAACACAGCTTTATTACGCCAGCGGTCTCAGCGGGATTATTCCCAAAGTCTGAGCACTTACTGAGTCGGGCACTTTGTGTTATAGGATGAGGCCTCCGGGTCTGGGGGGGATTCGCGCCATTGCTATTGCGGCGCTAGGGATTGGTTAAATCTGGCCAGGGTACCGGGGAGGTCCATCCCTGACAGCTGTGATCGTTGGACACTGTTTTGACGGGAAAGCCTCTAACTGCTGTGCTCACAGGAAAACTGCTCCGATAAGATATCGGAGGAGGGAGAGGGATTGAAAGCTCCCAAGGCTGTGCTCTCAGGAAAAAACCGTCCCAACAAGAATAAGGAGATTGCAAATGATTTTCACTTCCTTCTTTGTATGTTACTGTATTTCCCATACTTTCTAGAATAAATATTTTAATTTAAAATTCCAATGCATATTATCTTTAAAAAAGATTAAATTCTCTCAACCATTAATTCCACAAATATTTACCTACTGTGTGCCAGGCATGCTTTTAGGTTCTTGTTTTAGGGGCACAGTTCTTGCTCTCAAGGAGCTCACAGTGTAATAAAGGAGACAGATTTAAATAGATAATCACAATCAACTGAGAAGGACATGTTCTGGATTAGCTGTCCCTGGGGCCTTCCAGGGGTCAAGCAATGACAATGCCATCTTGGAGTCTGGGTGGGTTAAGCACACAGGAGGGGCACAGGTCTTTTCCTCTATGTCAGGAAAGCCTTCCCAGCTGATGTCTCAGAGAAGTCTTAAATGAGGTGAGAGTATAGAGGGGAAGCTGGGAGTGAGAAAAGTTAAGTGGCAGAGAATGTGCAAAGCCCGGAAGAATAAGAATGGCTACAGCAGAAGGTATGTGTATGTGTGTGTGTGTGTGTGTCTCACTGTGTGTAAGGGAGGATATCTTTAGTGGTGGAACTCCAAAGGAAAAGAGGGGAGAAACCTCTATCTTCCCTGGCAACAAAGATAAAAATCAGGGATTTCTGAAACCTGTGATTGGCTAGATTAAAGAAAGTTCTATTTGAAACCCCTATTAAAAAAAGAGAAAAATGTTACTGAGAGTCTGTGATGCCTAGCCACCCTCTAAGGCACAGTAAATACAAAGATGAGTGACTATTCCTGCCCTAGAGGAGGTCTGTTCAAGACAGTGTGTTTGTGTCTTTGTGTATGGATGTATGTGCGTGTGTGCGTGTGTGTGCTGTGTCTGTCTGTCTGTGTTGCATGGGGGATAAAATAAATAGTACATAATTTTTCTCCCACATTCTAAGGTCTTCTAGCTGGGCTAATAATCAAATGAACAGAGACAGACTAACAGGAGAAAATCACATTTTAATGAATGTGCATGAGGAATTCACATAAGCATGAAAATTCCAAAAATTGTGAGACAACATTGTGTATATACAACATTTTGAACAAAGAAGAAAAGGAGAGATAGGGGCTTAGATTTCAGAAGTGATGATGGACAATTACCAGGTACTTGAGGAACAGTGGAACACACAGGACAAATTCTTGCTAGGCAACTCAGAAACAACAGGAAACCAGGGTTATCTAGCTAACAAGCCCTTGCCTGAAGCCGTCCTATTTACCTGCTTAATTCAAATTAGGCCAAAGTGAACATGTAAGATTTCCTTTCTGAAGCAGTTTTTCTATCTGAATCTCTTGGGCAGGATATGGGCTAGGGTCATCGGTTCTGAGTCTTGTTTCTGAACAAAACAGCTTAAAAACCAATACCCCAAAAAGCAGCCTCAGGGTGAAAAACTTTGGTTCTTTTCAGATGGAAATGGGAGTGGAGTGAGAAAGGTTTTTTGAAAATGATGAGTCAGTTAGAGGCTATATCAAAAAGTGAGAGGAAAGGCACAAAGATTCCCTTAATATCGTGATCCTTAAAAATATATAGCATAGCATTGCAGAAGTCAATCTAGGCAGGAGTGTGGGGTTTTTTGGCTTGGCTTCACTTTGATTTCACAACTTTGATGAAAAAGAGACATCTGTCTCCTAATTCCTCTCCATCTTAATCAAATTGCAACGGCATCCTACTCCATTCTCTATCTTTAAAGTATTTCCCTGAGGCCACTGTTCCCTCTGGTTCTTCCTGAATCTCCCACCAACTTACAAGATCAATGCCCCCATCACCCACAGTTTCCTCAGGCCAGACTAATCCTAGGCAAAACTGTTTTTCTATGTTAACATTTATTGTGCTTGCTTTTCTCCAAACAATGAACTTAGTTCTTAGGAGGTTTCCAAAAATAAACCAGATACCCGCCCTCAGAAAACTTACAACCTAGCTAAAGACATAGTGATGTAGGATTTCTGATGTCTGGTGCCTGGGGTTCATGGTTTCACGCACTCGAAGAAGGAGAACATGGACCCGGAGAGGTAAATTGAAACAGTATACAGTTTTATTGATAAAGCAAAAAGCGCAAGGGTACAGCTCTCCGAAGAGAGGGGAGATCCAAACGGAATACCCTGTAGGCTAAGCTGAGCCAGAGACTACATGTACTATATGTCCTTGAATCCATAATCTTTAAGTTGTTTACCAGGAGCCACTTGGGCTCCCCCCTTCCCTGCCTGCACCTGGGCTGGTATCTTGGTTGACTCTGTAGTCTGAGGTGGTATCCCCTCCTGCCTAGTTCTCTTTTCTACATTTCTTTTTCTGTCTGTTACTGCTCTCTTTGGCCTTGAGGTCCTCTGCCGCATGTCCCTCACTGCCCACGATTTTCCCATCTCACTTTGAGACTGTCTGGGCTTTGATGTCCTCCATCGCTGTCGTGTCCCTAATTGCCTATGACTTACCTATCTCAATAAAACCATGACAAAAAATAACAAAATAGTCTTCCGATGACTTACCAAATAATTTTATGATCCTTAAACACTGAAGGAGCACTGAGATCAAAAGGCTGTGGGCCAAGACAAATTCAGCCTGCTGTCTGTTATTGTATAGCCTACAAGCTAAGAATATTTTTCCATTTTCAAATGGTCCAAAAATCAAAAGAAAATAATACACCAAGACGCATGAAAATTATCTGAAATTTAAATTTCAGTGTTTATAATGTGGATGGAAAAGGGGACACATATTAAACCTGACAAGTTCAGAAGACTGAAAATAACCACATAAGATGGTGTGAGCATAAAAAATTTCATAATTAAGTGGGTCATGGTGGGAAGTCATATGTTATCTTCCTTCATAAAGTTAATCTGTGCCTTTAAGTGGGCCTGTCTATTGTCTTTTTGCACTTAGATGATATCCTTGGAATGTCACTAATCTCTTCTCCCTCCCCCCTACTAGAACAGGAAAGTACAGAATCCCTCATTATCATTCTTGTCCTTTGATTAACATCTCTATGTGAACTATTAATTATCCTGTACCCACCTATGTGAAAGAAGTACCTCTATCTCCAATTTACTCTTATCCAATCCCAGATATTTCCCCCCACCCCGTTTTGCTTTCTCTCACCCCCTTAATCTATCACCATGGTGGGACGGTTTTTTCCTGTAGCCCCCCCCCCACACCCCCAAGAGCTCCATCCTCTTATCGGAGCTGCCTCCCTCTATCCCCTTATTGGTGATGTCTCCCCCGGGGAACTGTGGTTAGAAGCCTCCCTGTCAAAACAATGTTGAGTGATCACATCTGCTTGGGATGGACCTCCCCAGCACCCCAGCCAGATTTCCCCCTAACCCAGAAGCCTAACCCTATAAAACAAAGCGCCTGACCCCAGTTAGTGCTCAGTTCTTTGGGAACAATCCCACTGAGCCAGCTGGCATAATAAGGCTGTGTTCTCCCTGATCTTTGCGTGCCACTTGAGTCTCGCGGTCCTCATCATTCTTCTGCAACATTTGGTGTGTTGGCCAGGAAACCCAACTGCGATGGCCCCTTGCACCACTGGTGTGGGGCGAGAAGCAGGCTGCGGAGCAACGGGAGGCCCAATAAGGGTGTAGGCGCGCCCTGCTGATTTTGGCGGACCCCGGACTGGGCTTCCCCGGGCAGCCACAGCCTGCACTTCCCCAGCTGGACCCACTGAAAGGGACCGGGGACAACCAGTCAGATCCTCCCATCGGACCAGGTAAGCCTCGAGGCCATTGTCCGAGCCAGTTCTGTCCCATTGTGACAGAAGAGGAGCCTGATCACCTCCCAGTAGGTTCTTATAACCTACCCAGTCAGGGACACCCATGGGAGGGTGTGAATCCGGTGTGTGAGTGACTGATTGTGTGTCTGATTGTCTGATTCCATTGCTTTGGCTATGGAAACCTGAATATGCTTCGCCCTGATTCTGGAAGAGGGTCATTTGGCATAATGGTGATTCATTCCACGGAGTGGCCTGTTCTGTTAATTGTTCTGTACACTGTAGTCCCCCAAAAAAACTCTCCAAAGTTCCCATGAGGGACGTGAGCAGGGCAACACCTGAGTAAATCCCCCTCTGCACCGTCGGTGACATCGTACAATATGGGAGGGAAGCAAAGTAAGCCTGCAGTCCTAGACTGCATGTTAAAGAATTTTAGAGAGGGTTTTGGTGGAAATTATGGAGTCTGCATGACTCCAGGAAAATTTAAGAACCCTCTGTGAATTAGAATAGCCCACTTTTAACGTCAGTTGACAGTAGAGGGAACCCTAGACCTGGCCGTCATCCAGCGTGTTTATATTGTAGTGACCGGCAATCCTGGTCACCCGGATCAGTTTCTATGTTGACTCCTAGTTGGAAATTGCCAGGATCCTTCCACTTTGGGGTACGGTTCTGCTCTAGTAAAAAGGGACAGTGCAGGATTCTCGTAACCCAGGATCTGAAAGAAACTCCTAACGCCCCTCCAACAAAGCCCATCACCAAGAGGACACAAGAAAACTCCACTGAATGTTTGAGGACAGACATCTACGTGCCAGAAAAACATTTCGGGGGAACCCCGATCCACTGTGTTTGGGGATAGCGCGAGCAGCAGCGCCAGTGGGAGCGCCCAGACGCGCCTCCAGAACATAGAGTAACAATCACAACCCCACATTCCGGTGGAGTGCAAGCAGGAAGGGGAGCGACCCGGGCCCAGGCGCCGCATGAGCGCCCTGCAGCCAACATGAAAGCCGCCTCCAGCGGAACAGCCCACACAGCGGAGGAGAGAGGCTCCTCTCTCGGCTCCCTGTCCCTGCCCCAGCCCTTGGAAGCAGCGATTTCAGCAAGATTGGACCCGGGCACCGAGTGGTGCTGCACCCTCTGGACCTCACCCCAGAGAGCCTGGCGGAGAGAGGACGCAGCTCGTAGGGGGCCCCCCAGGGGAGAGGAAGAGACAGCCCCTTTCTAGCTTCCACGCACCAGCCTCTCCGGGGAGGGGGCCAAGATCCAATGGAGGTCAGCACCTAGCACCCCTGCCCCCCTCCCCAGTCCTGGAGCTTCCAGCCCAGTCTGCGGCACCAGGAAGAAGGCACCTGAGCTCCCCCCTCCTGCCGCTGCACCCCGAGTGCGCCCGCGCTGCGGACCTAGACAAAACCGAGGCTCCAGTGCAGCCACTGGTAGGGCCGTCCCCAGGTGCGCTTGGGGACACAGGAGCACCCCCGGTGGCCACCCCAGCTGCCCCGTGCTCTGCGAGTGCAGCCTGGGCCTTGCCCAACCCCCAAACTACAGTAAAACCAACTTTACTTGGGTAAAGCAAGAGAGAGAAAAAAATAATAATAATAAAGAAAAACCATCAAGGGAAGGCTCGGCCCACCTGCGTGACTCCGGATTTTTCCTTCTTTGACTTTGCCACACTTGGTGGTCCCCTAGTGGTGCAGCGTAGAATTCTCGCCTGCCACGCGGCCACCCAGGTTCAATTCCTGGTCAGGGAAACAGTTGCTTTTTCACTCCCGTGAAGGGTAAGCTTGAAGACCACATTTTAAATTGCATACAAGTTAACTTTTAATTTTCTTTTTTTTCTTTTTTTAATTTATTGGGGTGACAATTGTTAGTAAAATTACATAGATTTCAGGTGTACAATTCTGTATTACATCATCTATAAATCCCATTGTGTGTTCACCACCCAGAGTCAGTTCTTCTTCCATCACCATAAATTTGATCCCCCTTACCCTCATCTCCCACCGCCCCATCCCCCTTACCCTCTGGTAACCACTAAACTGTTGTCTGTGTCTATGAGTTTTTGTTTCTCATTTGTTTGTCTTGTTCTTTTGTTGTTTTTGGTTTATATACCACATATCAGTGAAATCATATGGTTCTCTGCTTTTTCTGTCAGACTTATTTTGCTTAGCACTATACTCTCAAGATCCATCCATGTTGTCACAAATGTTCCTATATCATCTTTTCTTACCACAGAATAGTATTCCATTGTGTATATATACCACAACTTCTTCATCCATTCATGTATCGAAGGACATTTTGGTTGTTTCCATGTCTTGGCCACCGTAAACAAAGCTGCAATGAACATTGGAGCACACGTGTCTTTATGTATAAATGTTTTCAGATTTTTTGGGTAGATACCTAGGAGAGGGATTGCTGGGTCATATGGTAATTCTATTCGTAATTTTTTGAGGAACCTCCACACTGCCTTCCATAAACGGCTGCACCAGTCTGCATTCCCACCAACAGTGTATGAGGGTTCCTTTTTCTCCACAGCCTCTCCAACACTTATTACTATTTGTCTTGTTGATTGTAGCAATTCTGACTGGGGTGAGGTGATATCTCATTGCGGTTTTTATTTGCATTTCTCTGATGATCAGTGATGCTGAGCATTTTTTCACATGTCTATTTGCCATTTGTATGTCCTCTTTGGAGAAATGTCTCTCCAGGTCCTCTGCCCATTTTTCAATTGGGTAGTTTGTGTTTTTGTTGTTGAGTTGCATGAGTTCCTTGTATATTTTGGATATTAGCCCCTTATCGGAGGCACTGTTTGCAAAAATCTTCTCCCATTCAGTTGGTTGCCTCTTTATTTTGTCGATGGTTTCTTTTGCAGTACAGAAGCTTTTAAGTTTCATATAGTCCCATTTGTTTATTTCAGCTTTTACTTCCATTGCCTTTGGAGTCAAATTCATAAAATGCTCTTTGAACCCAAGGTCCATAAGTTTAGTACCTATGTTTTCTTCTATGCAGTTTATTGTGTCAGGACTTATGCTTAAGTCTTTGACCCATTTTGGATTAATTTGGGTATATGGTGACAAATAGCAGTTCAGTTTCATCCTTTTGCATGTGATTATCCAATTCTCACAGCACCATTTATTGAAGAGGCTGCCTTTCCTCCACTGTACGTTTTTAGCTTCTTTGTCAAAAATTATCTGTCCATATTTATGTGGTTTTATTTCTGGGTTCTCAATTGTATTCCATTGGTCTATGTTTCTGTTTTTCTGCCAATACCATGCTGTTTTGATGATTGTAGCCCTATAGTACAAGCTAAAGTCAGGGAGTGTGATACCTCCAGTATTGTTCTTTTTCTTAAGATTGCTTTAGCTATTCGGGGTCTTTTGTGGTTCCAAACAAATCTGATGAATTTTTGTTTTATTTCTTTAAAAAATGCCATTGAGATTTTGATGGGGATTGCATTAAATCTGTATATTGCTTTGGGTAAGACGGCCATTTTAACTATGTTGATTCTTCCAATCCATGACCACGGACTGTCTTTCCATTTCTTTGTGTCTTCTTCAATTTCTTTCAAAAATGTCTTATAGTTTTCAGCATATAGGTGCTTCACATCCTTGGTTAAGTTTATTCCTAGGTATTTTGTTCTTTTTGCTACAATTGCAAAAGGAATTGTTTTTTGTATTTCTTTTTCTGAGATTTCATTGTTAGTATATAGGAAAGCAATGGACTTTTGTACGTTGATTTTGTAGCCGGCAACTTTACTGTATTCGTTGATTGTTTCTAATAGCTTTTTGGTGGAGTCTTTAGGGTTTTCTGTATATAGCATCATGTCATCTGCAAAGAGTGATAATTTAACTTCTTCATTCCCAATTTGGATGCCTTTTATTTCTTTCTCTTCCCTGATTGCTCTGGCATGGACTTCCAGCACTATGTTGAAAAGCAGAGGTGATAGGGGACAGCCCTGTTGTGTTCCTGAGCGTAGAGCAAAGTGCTTCAGTTTTTCACCATTAATTATGAGATTACCTGAGGGCTTGTCATATATGGCCTTTATTATGTTAAAGTATTTTCCTTCTCTACCTATTTTATTAAGTGTTTTAATCATAAATGGATGTTGTATCTTGTCAAATGGTTTTTCTGCATCAATTGATATAATCATATGATTTTTGTCCTTTATTTTGTTTATGTGATGTATCACATTGATGGATTTGCGGACGTTGAACCATCCTTGTGCACCAGGGATGAACCCCACTCGGTCGTGATGAATAATCTTTTTAATGCATTGTATTCGATTTGTTAGAATTTTATTTAGGACTTTTGCATCTGTATTCATCAGAGATATTGGTCTGTAGTTTTCTTTTTTCTGTGTTGTCCTTACCAGGTTTTGGTATCAGGGTAATGTTGGCCTCATAAAATGAGTTAGGGAGTACTGTCTCTTCTTCAATTTTTTTTGCAAGACATTGAACAGGATTGGTATTAGATCCTCTTTGAAGGTTTGGTAGAATTCACTAGTGAAGCCATCTGGTCCCAAACTTTTGCTTTTGGGAAGGTTTTGGATGACTGATTCAATTTCATTACTGGTGATCGGTCTGTTTAGATTTTCCAGTTCTTCGTGGTTCAGTCTTGGAAGGCTATATGTTTTTAAGAACTGGTCCATTTCTTCTAGGTTATTGAATTTAGTGGCATATAGTCCTTCATAGTATACTTGGGTGATCCTTTGTATTTCTCTGGTGTCCGTGATAACTTCCCCTTTTTCACTTCTGATTTTGTTAATTAGTGTCTTCTCTCTTTTTATCTTAGTGAGTCTAGCCAAGGGTTTGTCAATTTTGTTAGTCTTTTCAAAGAACCAGCTCTTTGTCACATTCATTTTTTCTATTGTCTTTTTGTTCTCTATTTCATTTAGTTCTGCTCTGATTTTCATTATTTCCTTTCTTCTTCTGACCGTGGGTTTCATTTGTTCTTCTTTTTCTAGTTCTTTAAGGTGTAACATGAGGTTATTTATTTGGGATTTTTCTTGTTTCTTGAGATAGGCCTGTAATGATATAAATTTCCCTCTTAAAACTTCTTTCGCTGCATCCCAAAAATTTTGGTACGATGTATTTTCATTGTCATTTGTTTCTATGTATCTTTTGATCTCTCCTCTAATTTCTTCTTTGACCCAGTCATTCTTCAAAAGTATGTTGTTTAATCTCCAAGTATTTGTGTTTTTTCCTGCTTTCTTTTTGCAGTTGATATCCAATTTCAAAGCCTTGTGATCAGAGAATATGCTTGGTATGATATCTTCTTAAATTTGTTGAGGATGATTTTATGTCCCAATGTATGGTCTATCCTTGAGAATGTTCCGTGTACACTAGAAAAGAATGTATAGTCTGATGTTTTAGGATGAAGTGCTCTATAAATGTCAATTATGTCCATTTCATCTAATGCGTCATTTAGGGATGCTATTTTGTTATTTATTTTCTGTTTGGATGATCTATCCATAGCTGTCAAGGATGTATTTAAGTCCCCTAGTATAACTATGTTTTGGTCAATTTCTCCCTTTAGTTCTGTTAGTAGTTGCTTGGTATATTTCGGTGCTCCCTGATTGGGGGCATAAATATTGATGACTGTTATGTCTTCTTGTTGTATAGTCCCCTTTACCATTATGAAATGTCCATCTTTGTCTCTTGTTATTTTTTTCACGTTGAAGTCTGTTTCATCTGATATTATTATGGCTACACCTGGTTTTCTCTGGATACCATTTGCTTGGAGTGTCAATTTCCACCCTTTCACTTTGAGTCTATGCTTGTCCTTGTAGCTGAGATGTGTCTCTTGGAGACAGCATATGGTTGGCTTTAGTTTTTTTATCCAATCTGCTACTCTGTGCCTTTTTATTGCTGAGTTCAGTCCATTTACATTTAGGCTGATTATTGATATGTGAGGATTTCCTGTCATTATATCTTTAGTTTTCTGGTAAGGCTGTGTCTCCATTGTTTCTTGCCTTTTTGCTGTTGTCTATTATTTCTGAGTGGTGGTATTCTATGATGTTTCCCTCTGTTTCTTCTTTTATTACAGTATATGTTTCAGTTCTGGATTTTTTTTTGAGTGGTTACCTTTAAGTTTATGGAAAAGAAAGTTTGATATTTAGAGTATTCCATTTTCTTCAGCGCGCTTACTTTCTCCATTCCCATATTCCGGTTCAGGCCTTTACTCTCACCCTTTTTATGTTTTGATTGCCACAAATTGTCCCTGTTGATGGTGGTCGAATAGTCTCCTTTAGTATTTCTTGTAGTGCAGGTCGTGTATTAGAAAATTCCCTCAGCTTCTGTATGTCTGGAAAAGTCCTTATTCCTCCTTCATATCTAAAGGATATCTTTGCTGGATATATTATTCTTGGCTCATAATTTCTCTCTTTCAATAGTTTGAATATTTGGTTCCACTCCCTCCTGGCTTGCAAAGTTTCTGCTGAAAAATCTGATGATAATCTAATGGGCTTCCCTTTGTAGGTTACCATCTTCTTTTCCCTGGCTGCCTTGAGGATTCTTTCTTTGTCATTGATTTTAGATAGCTTCAATACAGTGTGCCTTGGACAAGTCCTGTTGGGATTGAGGTAATTAGGTATTCTATTTGTTTTCTGGATTCGAGGGTCCAGTTCTGTCCACAAGTTTGGGAAGTTCTCATCAACAATTTGTTTGAATATATTCTCTGTTCCCTTCTCTCTTTCTTCTCCTTCTGGTATGCCCATTATTCTTATATTGCTCTTTCTGATGGAGTCAGAAAGTTCTTGTAGAATTTTTTCATTTCTTTTAAGTCTCAAGTCTCTTTCTTCTTCCATCTGTGTAATTTCCAGGTTTCTATCTTCGATGTCACTGATTCTTTCCTCCATCTGGTCAACTCTACTACCTAAGCTGGTTATTTCATTCTTGATTTCTTCTATTGAGTTCTTAATCTCCAGAAATTCTATTTGGTTCTTTTTTAATATTTCAGTCTCTTTCGTAAAATGCTCATGCTGTTCTTTGATTGTGTTTCTGAGTTCATTTAACTGCCTATCTGTGTTT